>NC_077244.1:7689908-8012316 GCF_947179165.1 Solanum dulcamara | reverse complement strand
TATTAACTATTTAGATATTATATGTGTAGGATCTATTAAATAATTTTGAATATGATGATTTAATAGTATTTAGATTTGAATGTCATTTCATATAGACATCATGCCCATACAATTTTATAATTTTAATATAGCATGTCTATATTTATTTTAATTAATATTTTTAACATACCATTTTCTATAGACATCATGACCATATGATTTTATAATTTTAATATATCATGTCTATATATATTTTAATTAATATTTCCTAACATATTAACTATTTAGATATCATGTCCGAAGAATTTATTTAGCGTGATAAAAATCATATAAAAATCATATCTATAGGATTAAAAGAGTTTTTGATATTTTATTTAGAAATTATGCCAATAGGATTTTAATAATTATTTATCATATTATATTAAAATCGTGTCTATAATATTTTAATAAATATTTCAACATATAATGGTATTAAAAACATGCTTACTATTTTTCATAAATTTTCAATATATTGTTAGAAATCATGCTTATAGAAATTTAAGTAAGTTTTCATAATATTATTTTATAATGAGATTATGCCTATGACATTTTAATAAATTTTCAATACAACATTTAGAAACCATATTTATAGTATTTTAATAAATATTCAGCATGCTATTAACTAAAAATCATGCTAATAGGATTTTATAAATATTATTAGTTAATAATTAAAAATTATCAAGAATGTCTTTATTTTATCATGTTTGAATTTTTTGCATTAAATATCATATATCTGATTGTATGCACACACATATAATTATTACAACTTTTACTATTTATCTGTATTTTCAAGCATGCTAAATAATTATTCTAGATGCTTACTTGAGATTTTATGTGCTTACTGTTCGTCCCATCTATTTGTTTTGGTGATGTGTCTAATTAGGATGACTATATTTTTTTTAGTCTAAAACCTACCATAATAGTACGTCCAATGCCTCTTGGATATTAAGTCGGGATGTTAGACATCTTTTAGGATGTTAGATTTTATTATTTTTTTAGATCATTTTAGGATTATAACAATAAATAAACTTAGGAGGGGTAGGGGTAGATAGGCCCTTCGAAAATGATGGAAGTCGACCCGAGCAGAAAAATGACAAAATACTATATTTTTGTCTTCCGATTAATAAGTCGGCGCTAATCCGAAGAATATGAATACATAAATATTTTTTTTTCTATTTTAAAATATTTTGTTTATACATATTTGGGGCTAGTTTAATGTTAAAAACTAAAATGTTCCTTTTAGGCGCCACTAATTTCTATTGCCTTTACTATTATTTAATTAGTTAATTTTATCCTAATTCTAACATTAATAGTTTAGTTTAGCTTAATTAAATCCCTTGAGGAGAAACCATTTTTTTATGATCGTTTGTTTCATTTAAATTATTTATCCCACTTTTATTTCATCATTTTTATACCAAGTCTATCACTCTTATAAATTATCTTAAATGTTTTAAAATTTATACTTCTTTCAAATTGTTTAATGCTTCGATTATTGTTAAAAAATACATTTTCCCAAAGTTAGTTAAATAATTTTCAAATCGCCAGACAACCGCATGTTAGCGGCTATTTTAAGTGCTAAAACCTTCTTAAAATAGTAATATGAACCTCGTACCTTTTTCTCTAAATTTTTAAGACTTAAATCTGTTAGGGTCTTTTAAATTAAGTTTTCTTAATTTCTTTAAAAAATTAAGTGGTGACTCTTCTTTTCCAAAATTGATTTTTCTCTAAAAAATTAAAATTAATTTTAAACCGTCTTTTTCTGACATAACAAGTACTTCATTCCAGAATGAGTTGGTACTCTGTAAGGACCCCATATATCACAATGAACTAGTTCAAACACAGATTTATAAGCATGATAGCTAACAAGAAAAGGCAGCTTAGTTTGTTTAGCTAAGAGACAGACAGTACAAGATAAATGCATAGTGGTATGTACAATATCAAGACCAGTAGACCTATTTATTATATCTATGGGGGCATGGCCTAATCTTCTATGCCACAAGGAGATAGACTTAGATTGACTTGATGGAGAAGAAGAGATATTGGTTGAATGTGCTGAATGAGGAGAAACTGGAACTGAGTTGATGAGATCTTCCTTGAGGATGTAGAGATCTTGATCTTCTCTACCAATCCCCCTGATCAGTCCATTGGAGAGATCCTGAAAAATATAAAAATCAGGAAAGAAAGTTGCCATGCAATGAAGTTCTTTTGTAAGTTGTGACATATATAGCAAGTTACACTTAAAATCTGGAACAAACAGCACACATTATTAATACTTTGGCCACCAAATACTTTTGTTCTCCTAGTATGTGAGACTGATACTACATTACCAGTAGGCAGATGGAATTCTCTCTCTCGGAACTAGGCACTATTTGAACTGTATCAAGCACATCAAGTCTAGCTTTCATATGGTCTGTGGCTCCAGTATCAACTATCCAATCCATAGGCACATATTTGGAGACTAAGGCAGACAAGATACTACCTGTAGTAGCTTCTTTAGTTGAGTTCTCTCCTGTATTTTCACGTTCTTTTGTCAATATTTTCATGATCTGCTGATACTGATCTTGTGTGAAGAAGGTTGCTGGAGCTGGAGGATTCGGAATGGTAGTAGCATTGCCAGCAGGTTGAGAGGTTTCAACTTGATTGGCATAGGAGTTGGTGGTTCCACCTTTCTTTTTTAATCTCCAGCCAACAGGATATCATTTAACTTTGAAGCATTGCTCCTTAGTGTGTCCCCTGTATCCACACACTTCACATACAACAACAACCTTCTGAGGCTTCTGTGGTTGTAGCTTGTATTGAGAGTCATAATGTCCTCTATTTGTATGACCATCACCACCTACTGATTGAATAGAGTTGTACTTTCAATAGCTATATGAAGAGAAGCAACTGAACTTGTATGAATCAGATTTCTCTGACTTTCATGATCTATGATGAGTGAGAACGCTTTGTTTAGATTAGGAGTAGGAGTCTGTAGCAAAATTTTGCCTCTAACAGCTGAGTAGGATTCATTCAATCCCATTAGAAACTGAAGTAGTCTTTGATACTCACAATGTTCTTTAAATTTTCTAGACTCATCATAGGAGCATTCTGGACAAGGCATGATGGAGTCGAACTCATTCCATAGACTCTTAAGTGTAGTATAGTAATTTGTTGCTGACAAAGTTCCTTGGCTAAGATTGTGAATCTCCTTATGAAGGTGAAACACATGTGCACCATTAATCTTGTCGAACCTTTCCTTTAGATCACACCACACTTTGTGAGCATCATCACCATACACTACACTGCTAAGCAAATCTGGCCTTACAGCATTCATAATCCAAGACAAAACAACAACATTGCACTTCTCCCAAATATCAAAATACTCAGGGACAAATTTAGATTTAGGAAATCGACCATCAACAAAGCCTAGTTTACTCTTTCCCAGTAGTCCAATGCGCATGAATCTACTCTAGATTGCATAGTTTTCTGATCCAGTGAGTTGCAAAGTGATTAAGGAACTACCTGAAGTGTCATTAGGTTGAAGATACAGCGGATGATTGTGATCTATAATTGGAGAACTAAATTTTACTGTTCCAGTAGTAGTATTTGTTGTGTTTGAGTTTAGGTTGCCATTTCCCATTGATCCAACTTCAAACTCTGTTGTAATTTCCATTGTTTCATAGCTTCGAGACCTGATTTTATACTTAGATGCTTACTAGTGATTCAACTACTTCTTAGCTTCGAATATTATCACTTTAGTACACTACACTGCAGTACACAGTGATACTTTTGGTCTGAGAACTACCACAGCTCTGATACCATGATAAACTCCATTAATGGAGCTTTGTAAAAATAGAAACTAAGGAAAGAAAGGAAGAAGAGAAAGTAGTTAGATCATCTTCATTCATCCAATACATGTGTATAACATGTATACTTACAGAGTGCATGTAGAAGTCACTCTTCCAACTAACTCTAACTAATTTCTACAAACTTCTAACAAACTTAGTTAGCTTAATTAATCATGATAGCTTGCCTAACTAACTCCCTAGTTAACAAGAGGGGGTGAGGATGAGGTAGGACATGGGGAGAGAGAGAGAGTATTTAACATTTATGAGAAAGACATCACGATAAAAAAAATTAGAAATAATATTTTAATATTATCTGCACATTGCACAAGTACGTATACTAGTTATAATTAAAAGAAAGAAAGTCTAGATTAGAATTATATCAAGTGGCAGCATAATATTAATACATGTGTATAGCATGTGTACTTATAGAGTGCATGTGGAAGTTACTCTTCCAACTAACTCTAACTAATTTCTAACAAATTTCTAACAAACTTAGTTAGCTTTACTAACCATGATAGCTTGCCTAACTAACTCCCTAGTTAATAAGAGGGGGTGGGGATGAGGTAGGACATGGGGAGAGAGGGAGTATTTAACATGTCCTAGAAAGACATCACGATAAAAAAAATTAGAAATAATATTTTAATATTATCTGCGCATTGCACGAGTACGTATACTAGTTATAATTAAAAGAAAGAAAGTCTAGATTAGAATTATGTCAAGTGGCAGCATAAGATTAAGCCTTGTGTTAATTTTAGGATAAATTAGTTAAGTTAGGTAATAATTAACTTTTATTTTAATTAACATTATTTGACTCCTTTTCCCCCTCTGTTTTTGATTCCTTATTTTTTTTAACTAAAATTATTTTTGTTTTTTCAAAATAATTAAGGAAGAATTTATATTAATTAAATTAAGTAGCAGAGGATAAACAATAATATCTTCTTCTTTCACAATACTTCTCCTCAAGTTCAAATGGAGATTCTGATGTCGTTGTTGTTATTCCGGCCAACTGATTTATTTTTTTTTGATCTTTATCTGCTAATTGGCATGTGATTTCTATGGCTTTGGTTTTTGTTGGCTTCTTTTTCCTTTTCCCTTTCTTTTGTCGGTCTTCTTCCTCGCTCCATTTGTTCATTTTTAAGGTGTTTTCTTTGAGTGACTGTTGAAATTTCTTATATGTTGTTCCTGCTTGTCATATTTGTCTCTTGATTTTGACTTTCAGGTAAATACATTTTTCCTTTCTTCAATTTGACCCATTTCGATGTTGAGCTGCTGCAAATTCCTTGTTGTGTTCCTTCTCTTCTCTGTTTATACTTCAACCAACTCATGCTCCTGTCTTCCTTTCATCTTCTGCACGACCTGATTCTTAAATAAGGAATAAATATTTTATCATTGTGTACTATTCTCCTGCCTTGAGGTTCCAACTCTTGAAAGTTGTTGACTATAATAATTCCTTTTTCTAGTACCACATTTGCTAGATTGTCAGCCAATTTATTCCCCTCTCTGAGTACATGTGTTATGATAATTGTTTTGCCTCGCATAATTTTTCAAATCATTTTCAAAATAGTCACAATTTGCCATGGCACTTTCCAAGTTCTTTCAATAGTATTTTTGATTAATAGAGAATCAGTTTCCATAATTACTTTTTTTAACCGTGTTGTATCTAAATATTTGAGAGCATGTAAGATTGTCAGTGCTTCTTCTTTTGTATTAGTGCTGGATGAATCCTGGCTTGTGCATGTATTATATTTTCTTCTATGTTTCTCTCACAAAAACCAATAAAACTCCTTCCTGGATTACCTTTTGAGGACCCATCTATATTCACCTTAACCCATCCTGTGTTTGTTGGTTAACAAGTTACTTTGATTACCTTGACTGCAAAATTGTACATAAATAAGGCCTCTACCAATGTACTCTATTTATGTGGAATATATCTACAATTCTTCCTCCTTGTCTTAATGAACAGGATCAAAGTATGCATTATCTGATAGATCAACTTATTATTGGCACACTTCCCCCCATGTCTTAGTGTGTTTCTCCTCTTCCATAATTTCTACACTATGATAGAGGGGGCAGCTTGAAAGATATACTTAACTTGCTGATGTGAATTTATCTCCCACCACTTATTAATCACTTGATATAAGAGAACATTATCAATATTGATACCTATTGGCCTACAAAAATGTTTTCATACCATTTGGGCTGTAAGAGAGTGTAGAAAAACATGAGGTATGTCTTTCACTTTGGGATTATCACAACACTAACATCTAGAAAGAAATTGAATTCCCCACTTCTTCAATATATCACCTAGGGGTATCTTAGCTTTCCACAGTTTCCACATAAAAAATGAAATCTTAATTGCATACATTTAATCCACATGAGATTGTATACTTTATTGACTTTCTGTCTCAGTCTAGTAAGTTGGAAAACAGTGCTCACTGTAAATTTTTCACTCGTTTCCAATTTTCAGTAAGATTTGTCCAATTCCTCTGTATCTATTGGTGGGAAGAGTCTATGTAGAATATGTTCTACCAGGTCTTGAGGTAGTAGACTCTTCAAGAAATCTTCATTCTAGTGACCTGCTTCAGCTGCTTCTTTGACCAAAATCACAGTCTGATCATATCCAAAGCCTGGGGGGATGATTTTATATAGTGCTCCCAATCTTGTCCAGTTATCTAGCCAGAAGTAACAATTACCTTACTTTATTAGCCACCAGATCTCAGGTTCTGTTTCATATTTACAATTGAGCATTTTCTTCCAAATATAGGTGCTTGTCTAGTTTTGTGCCATTACTACATGATTGTTTTTCAAGTATTTACTACTCAAGTAGCTTCTCCATAATGATTATTTAGTCTTCATAGTTCACCATAATTTTGCAAATAATGCTTTAGAAATGACTTGTAAACTTTTAAACCCTACTCCCCCTTCCTCTTGTGGGTGGCATAGTACTGCCCATGTGGTCCAATGTCTGCTAGAGTTACCAACTGAATTGCTCCAGAAAAACTTTGCAAACATTCTATGTAGTTGGGCTATAACTCCAGAAGAAGGATCACAGGCTGATAAGAGGTGAATAGGCATACTTTGTAGGACAGCCTATATTAGTGTTGTTCTTCCTACAATAGTTATCAATTTTGCAGTTCATGAACTCAATCTATTTTGCACTTTATTCAACAATTCCTTATAAAAGATATTTCGTTTTCTACTATAATAGACTGGTACTCTCAAATAGGTGAAAGAGAAATCATTTCTTGGAATATGAGTTACTGAGAACACCTGATCCACTAATCCTTATGAGGCTTGAAGATGCATGAAGACAACACTCTTTGATTTCTTGATCAATTGCTCACTGACATTCTCATAATTTGCTAAGGTGTTCATAATCAGTTCTAGAGAGTATTTGTCTGTTGAAGCAAATATGATTGTATCATCAACATAGACTAAATGATTCACATACGGACTCCATTTTGACATTCTATATTCCTTGTACCTATCATTTAGATGAAGTGCATTCAACTCTCTGGATAAGCATTCCACGGCCAATATGAATAGTGTTGGTGATAAAGGGTCTCTTTGTTTTACTCCTCTGGTAGACTTAAAGAAGCCCTTTGGTTGTCCGTTAACTAGTACAGAGTACTAGTTGTTGGATATAATTTTGTATACTATATTTATCAGTATCTCCCCAAAACCCATCTTTCTTAACACTTTAGTCAAGAAAAGCCATGATTCTCTATCATAAACTTTTGTCATGTCTAGTTTGATAACAACATTGGTTGTCTTACCTTTGATTCTGATATCATGAACTATTTTTTGCACTAGTAATATATTCTCCACAATACTTCTACCTTTAACAAAATCTGGTTAGTGCAGCGCGATTAGCGTTGGTAGCAACTTCACTATTCTCTCATGAATGATTCTTAAAATAACCTTGCTAGTAAAATTACTTGAACTAATAGTCCTCATGTCTAAAAAAGTGGTGATTTCTTTCTTCTTGGGAATTAAAATCAAATTTGTACATGTAATGTATCTGGGTAGCTCATGTCCACAAAAGAAAGCTTTTACCATTTTTGTCATATCTTTAGCAATTATATCCCAACAAACTTGACAGAACTTTCTTGTGTAGCCATCAGGTCCATCAGTTCTTTTTGCACTTAGCCCAAAAACTGCATTTTTTACTTCATCCTATTCTGGCAATTCTTGTATTTGTGCATTTTGTTCTGGTGATATCATCTTAAGGATATGGTACAACATCTCAAAATCAGTGGGTAGATTTTCTTGAGTAAATTGCTCTGTGTAAAATCTGACTGCCTCCTGTGTAATATCCTATTCTGTGTCTAGCCACACTCCTTTGTAATCTTGAATTCTATGTAGTTGTAATCTTCTTCTTTTTCTATTTACATGAGCATGAAAAAAAAATTTATTTCTATCTCCATCAGCAAACCATTGCATTCCAGCTTTTTGTCTCCAAAATTTCTCCTCCACAATATAAAACTTAATTAATTTAGCTTGTACCTTCTATAATTTTTCTCTGTTTAAACTGGTGGGATACTGATCGAATTCTTGTTCATGCACTGTACAACTTCCTCTAAGGTTGCTAACTGTACAAATATATCTCCATAAGTATCTCTACTCTATTTTGATAGTGTTGTAATGACCCTGAAGGTTATTTTTGATATTTTTGATAAAATTATTATTTTACCCTTTCTGTTAGTTTTTTTGAGTCACTTTTGTTTGGGTTTAGAAGTTAGTTTTTGGAAATCTTGTAAAACGTTGAAGTTTTTCTTGAGAAATGGGTTCTAAAGGTATAAGTTCTCAAAATTTGAGTTTCGAAGTCATTCAGAGTTTCAAGTCTCGGGATGGAATTTCGTCGATTCCATCAGCTCTAGAATACGAAAATTGGTCTAAGAGAGTTGTTGGAATCATATTCAGAGTTAAAATGGAAATTTTAGGTCCGAAGTTGGAAATTGAGTTAAAGTGTGATCCAAGTTTGACTTTGGTCAACATTTGAGGTTCGGGTAATCGAATTGGATTTCTGATAGTTCCAATGATTTCAGAATGTGATTCTAACACTAGAAATGACTTCGTTATAATTTTTAGAGGTCTCAATGATATTTTGGATATTTCAAGTGCCGAAACTAGTTTATTTGCGACTTATCGAATTTCGGGTCAAGGAGGCCTCAAATTTAAATTTCGATGATTCTATTGAGTTCGAAACGTCGAATTTAGTAGGGTTGCATTAATAGTTTGTGTGCACCAAATTCTTAACGAATCTCGAGGGTCTATTCCGTGACTTTGAGACTTGCCAAAGATCTGCTATCTGGTTCTTGATATTTCCTTTTACGTGTTTGTAGAGGATATGCCGGATACGCGGAGCATACTAAGTCCTTTCTCTGCTTTTGTTGAGTGTATTGAATCCCTTCTCCACATTCGCGGAGGGTGATCCGCGTTCGTAGAGATATATCTCCACATTCGCGGAGTAAGTTGTCCGTGTTCGCGGAGAACAAATGTGGCCTGAACAGTGTTTAGTCGGGCTTTAAGTCATTTTCCACCATTTTTGAGTTTTCAAGTTTTGGAGAGGCGATTTGGAAAGGGTTTCTTATGGGAAAAACATTGAGTAAGCTATTGTAACTTAATTTCTTAATTACCCATTACTTATTTGAATTTTTAGACGTGAAATTGATGATTTTGAGTTGGAGGAATTGCGGTTTTTCAAGAACAAGGTAAATTTGGTTTTCTAAGGATTATCAACTTATTTTAACCCAATTTTCAAATGAATTTTACCATTAGATTTCTGATTACTTAATGAATATCTTCATCTAAAAATAATTAGATTTCGAGTTCAATTTTTGATATGAGATTTTTGATTTTTTTCACCTAAATTTTTTTCTTGATTTTAGTGTCAATAGATTCGAAATGTGATTATGAGTCTATATTTGATTAGATTGTGGTGATTCTGTAGTCTTGTCAAAGATAAAAAGCGGTGATTTTTTATTGTTCATGACTTTTTGGCTAAGGCAAGTGGAGTTCTAATCTTTGTTAAGTATGTTGAACCTTATATTTTCCTATGTGAGGGATTAGGGTGTGTTGGGTTATTAGATTGCATTGAATTATATGAGTTGAAGGGTGATTGTCACGACCTAATTTCGTAGGTCATGATGACACCTACTATAACCCTCTAGTAGGTAAGCCAACCCGTCAACCCGAAACTTCAAGTAATGTGTTTGAAAGCAAGAACTATATAAGAGCATTGAATTATAAAAGTAAACAGAATAAATAAGCGGAAGTAAACCAAAACATGTTTTAAACAACTAAAGATCCCTCCCAGAACCTGGAAGTCACAAGTACAGAGCTGCTACAAAATAAAATACGAGTACAAGTCCCGAAAGTGGACCAAAAAGATATAAAACAACTGGCTAGTCTCAGAAGGAAAAAGACGGGCCATCCATGCTGAAGGAGACAAGAATGATCTAAAAACGCCAAGTACTCACCCTAGTCTCCGAAGTTGACTGCAACAGGCTCGATTTATCCACGGCGATAGCTGGTGCTCGGTCCTGCATCACGAAAGTAGATGCAGAGTGTAGTATGAGTACCAAGACAACAGGTACCCAGTAGGCATCATAGGCCGACTGAGCAGAAAAGGTAAAAACAATATGAAAAAGAAGAATAGCCTAAATAGGAGTCAACATAAGCATCAAAAGGGAAAAGAGTACTACCTATGAAAACTACAACTAACTATACCCAACTGGGCCCCCATAAGCCCAACCGGGACACTCGTGCGCAAGTTAAATAAAAACTCGGACGAACCCCCATAAGCCCGCCGAGTACACAAAGTAGCTACAACTACCAAGGCTAGGAACCAAGAATCTGCGATGTTAGAAGCCGAAGTATTATATCATTTCCAAACCCAGAATCTCTAAGAGTCAATCGATCTAGTGGTGACTTAGGGGTCGAGGCTGGGACTGGGACCCAGAGGCTCACCCGAATGTTCAAAGTGGTCAAGGCCGGGACTGAGTACCCGGATGCTTGCTATAATACATAAGTGCGGTCGAGGCCGGGACTGGGTACCCGGATGCTCGCCATAACACATCGATATGATCGAGGCTAGGAATGGATACCAAGATGCTCGTCATACTAGCAAGTCGGCGGAGGCCGGGGCTGGGTACCCGGATGCTCCTCGATAATTCAGAATGGAGGCCGGGACTGGGTACCCGGATACTCACAGATATTTTATCCTATGGTGCCGAATATTCTCCTTTCCAACTAAACAATAATAGTACCGAGAATCTCTTTTCCGATGAGTCAACCAATATGCCGCCAAAACTAAAACCGGAGCCAAAGTCAACGATCACGAAATCTAGTGCTGTCGATGCCTCACAAAAGTCACGATTATATCGAGTTATGGATGATGGTATTTTTAAGAGCAAGAGTAACGCCTAGCTAAGGCCAAACTACCAGGCACTAGCCCGCTACGCCATTCTACAAGGATCTAAGTCTACCGGAGCGACGCCGGGACATCTAAAGCAAGTTTACATCCTATACTAAGGCCAATATACCCCACCGTATCAACAACATGCTCATTCAACTCTACTTATAATACTTAACAAATAACGACAAGATACACATGCTTCTAAATATCCAAAAACCCGATAATAAGCCTAAAGCATGATTTCTAACACCTGAGATATACAATTAAACTATCCAACCAAAATCCCAACTATTTCAACATGCTTTCACATATTCCAACTCAATCTAAAGAAAGGTAAACCGTAGCCTACCTGTAGGCCAAACACGCGGGCTCCAAATCACTGTGATGTAGCTTTTCCCTTTCGAACGGCCTCAGAACGCTGCCAAGCTGTTAAAAATAGAACCACAACGTCGATATAGTCGTTTATACACTAATTTCATAATTTTTGGAGAATGACCAATTTTTGGGTCGAAAACGGGAATTATGGGACCCACATACGAAATTCCGGATTTGACCCCCAAACAGGTTCTAATCATCACCCCAAGCTCAAAAATCAGATTTATAATACAATTCGGGGTGGAAAATTATGCAAGACGATCAAACAACCAAAACTCATAAATTCGGACTAAAGGACAAAAAATGGCAGCATCGAAATCAATAGATTTTGGAAATACGAGACTCTTTCAACCCAAAAAAATTATACTATGATGATCCTTGCGAAAAACCCCACAATCTAGCCTCAAGAATCACTCAAAACGGAGTTATATTGACCAAGATACACTTTTTTCAAAATTTCACAAAATTTCATTCCGAAAATGACTAAATCAGTAACTAAAAACGCATTTTTACCTCAAACGAAGCTTCTCCTAGCGTTTCTGAGATTACCACGAGATTCCTCACGAAATAAGGGTTCAAAGTTGAGGAGAAAACCCAAAAATGTTTATTTTGTTTCTGCATCAGCTTTTTGCTGCAATAGGTGATTTTGGAAAATTCCAAAATCTCCGACGGGGTGCTCGGGATTCGTTCGGAATCCGATAAAAATAAACCAAATATGCTACCCCACTAAATTCGACATTCCGGACTCAATGGCGCATTCAGAATTTCCATACAAGATCATTTTAATAAAAAGTGGGCCCCACACCCAAAAGTCATTTTCCACAACGGGTCTCGATATTAGCTCGGGAGCCTCGGAAAGCGAACGAAAGGTCGTTCCTGACCAAAATTGACATTCTGGAACTAACCGCGCTGTCAGAATTTTTATTCGAGCGTGTTTTCCAAGAATGTTGACCAAAGTCAACTATAGGCTAAGTTTCAAAGTCAAAAGCGTCAAATGGCCCCAAACTCGTATCAATTGCCTCGATAGTCATTCCAACAGTGTTACTAGCCTAATTTGGTCATTCTGGAGCTGATGGAACCATCAAAATTTAAATCCGAGATCTCGTTGATCCAAAACTCGAAAAGTCGCAACTAAACTAACTTAGGCCTTTAAAATACCAAAATAGACTCGGGACCTCTAAAAATTCAACCAACACTTCTTCTATACCAAAAACTATCTCCCGAATCCAACAGAGTCGTCGGAATTCCATTCCGAGCATCGGAACTCCAAAAGTTGACCAAAGTCAAACCTTGGCTTAAAGTTCCTTAAATTCTCAACTCAAGGCCTCAAATCTTCGTTACAGCTCCAAAACTGATTCCGTAAAGTCTCCTAAGCCTATTTCGACATTTCGGAGCTGCTGGAATCGACGGAATTCCATTCTGAGACCCGTAGCTCCAATTGACCCCAAATACCACTTTTTAACACTTAAAGCTTATGAAACTCGGAGAAAACGTATTGCCTGGATAAGGCCCTAACTACTATACTCAAGTCTGCTACATTATGTCATACAATATTAGTCAATAACGGTAACTAACGGTAATTAACACTACTGTTCATCATCTTCATCGGTAGAAGACTGCCGGAATGGCTTCACCACCGCCGGTGGAGCTTCACATACCACCGGACCGTAATAAGAACATAGCTGAAGAAGCATCAACCTTTAATCCAGCTAAGAGTACTTTGAATCTGCAAAAAAATACTGACAAACCAGTAGCAATTTCAAGTAAGGCAGGATTGATTCAAGTTGCAACATCACAAAATCAAACCCACAGCTCCTCCAATCTGCAAAATACACCTGCGAACACTGTAGATATTTCTGAGGAGGAGCTGCGCCGTGCTCAAAGAATCATTGATTTGAAGAACAATGGTTTGATTCGAGTCACAAGACCTGTATCATCTGATTCCTTATCATTTGGATTACCTATAGTCCAAAAATTGGATCAAAATACTACACAAATCGTGAGCACTGATCCTGCAATTAGTGCGCTGGAAAATGCACAGTCGCCGGAGGTGCGCCTTGAAATTCGACCTAGTTCCGGCGATATTCGAGCCATCGCACCACCTGGGCTTTGTTCTCAAGGATATGGCGCCCCTCAGGGAACAAAAATCTCCGGCGAAATCATCGCCGGCGAACAATTCAGCGTCGGCGGCGGAGCTCCGGCGAACAAAACTGAACAAGATGAATACCAAAATGATCCTCAAGCTATTGCCCATCTTCCCAACCATGAGAGACAACTCAATTATACTCCAATTGTTTCGAATTCACATTTGAGTTCTGACAACAATGGAGTCGCCGGAGATTCGGCGACTGAATTCATCCAAGACCAATACCAAAAGGTGAATAACAGTGTGGAGAGGCATTCTAACAATAAAACATGTCTCGAATCTCCACAAATAAGTTCAAATTCAAAAAGTCGTCAAGACGACTTTGGGGGTGCCGGAGCTCCGGTGAACCAATTGGCATAAGACCAATTCCAAAAGGTCCATCAAGGTGTTAGGAGGTTCCCAAGCTATGTAAAGTGCCTCGAATCACAACCAACAAGCTCAAACTCAAAAAGTCGCAAAGACACTCATCTTAATGAAGAACACTGTGACAGTGTTCTTCAATCTGAATTTGTAACTGGTGCGGTGGATCATGATACATATGACCAACAAAAAAATAGAATGGGAACATTGGAAGGCATTGAAGAGTATGATCAAGTCCCCAAAGAAAATTCGAAGGGGAATTTCTTTGTTGAGCAAAGGAACAGTGCCCCTACAGTGGTTCCTCCAGGTAAGTCCTCCAACTATTTCAATCAATATATAATAGAACATACTAGTCATAATCACAATGTTGATCAAATGCATATTGATACTGTCAAATTTCATGAAGTTAGTCTAACTGATAATAATACTCAAAAAGAAAATATAGCTAATGCAGCTACTGTTAAGTCTACTGATCTGCATCTTGTTATGTCCAAAAATAATGAAGTACTGAAGACTTCTACTCACAATGTTGATATTGATCTTGTTGATAAACACAAGGAGCAGGGGAACATATTACCTGGAAATGTTGAAAAAACCAATCAAACTGCCCAGTTGAACAGGGGTCTCAATGTGAAATTTCAACATGTCCAAAAACCTTATGTTCCTAATAGTAACCCAATGAAAGTGTCTAATAACTTTGATGCTTTCAAATCCAATAATAAATCTGCTACTATGAATACTGGAAGCAATTTAGGTCCCAAATATCCAAACCAACTTAGAGCTCCAACTTTTAATACTTCTATTTCTACTAATCATGTGGTGTCCCCTACTAATCAGTTACATGTCAAACAAAACAAGCATCCCAATACTAATATTCCAACCCCTCCAAATCCTGTCATCCATCAGACCTTGGCTACTAAGTTGAGAGCCCAAGAAGCCATTAAAACAGCCATTATTGATATTACACCCCCCAAAATTACTACAAAACAAGGCTATCCAGCTATAGTATTTACAGAAGAAGATTTCTTGGTGAAATTGGCTATTGATTGTAAGTATACTCTGATAGGAAAATTCACTAATACTATGCCTAAGATAGAAACCATTAGAAAGGAATTCATCTTGCAAACAGAGCTCAGAGGAGGAGTGAAAATTACTCATTTTAACTCTAGGCATCTGTACATAGACTTGGACAATGAATATGATCACTCTACTGTATGGTCCAAAGGAAAAATGTACATAAATGGACAGCTTATGAGACTCCAGCTATGGACCCCCACCTTCAAGCCTGAAGAAGAAACCTCTCTAGTTCCTATATGGGCTATATTACCAGAATTACCTTGGCACTGTTATCGTCTTGAAGTGGTAACCCCTTTACTGTCCCCAATTGGAAAGGTGTTGTTCTTGGATTTGGCAACCTACAAGAAAACAAGGGGTAGTGTTGCCAAAGTCAAAGTACAAATTGACCTTACAAAAGAAAGACCACAGCATGTATGGATGGGCTATGGTGAAGATGAAAATGGAGCAGGAAGATGGCAGTCTATTCAATATGAAGGGGTGCCAGATTACTGTCAACACTGCAAACATCAAGGTCACACCATTTATGTTTGTACTGTTAAAAAAAGGGATGAGGATAAGCAAAAAAAGCAAGTTCAAGAAGAAGAAGCAAGACACAAAGATAAGGACAGCACTGACAAGAATAAGCAACAACAGAAAAATGAGCTAAAGCACCAAGAAGACAAACAAAGTAAGGAACAACAAAATACTAGCAGGGCTGCAGCTGAAAAAAGAGACCAAGAACATGCAGGTTGGCAAATTCAAAGGAGGAAAGGTAAAAAAGAAGAACAACACCACCAACAACAACCACAACAACATAAAACACAAGTATACATGACAAAAGGGGAAACTTCAGCACCCCACCAACATAATATCAGCAGCAGCAGAGAAGGGAAAAATCCACAGCAGGCAGGTATGGTTAATAGCTCTAAATTTAATACTTGTACTAACCAAACTTGTAATGTAGACTCTAGAGTCCAGAGCTTACTCCCTACTCCCCATACAACATTAGATCCCATCCCCCATAAGCCTATACAGCAGGTTCTACATGGTACTGGAAGTAGCAGACCTGCAGACAAACAAAAAGAGCAAAATATTACAGCTATTTGTACACCAAGTACTGCTGTGAACAATGTGGAATGCAACAATGCCTATGGAAAAATCCCAGGTATTGACTCAATGCTCCCACACCCCCATGGCTCCCCTAATTACTTTAATGTCTTAAATGGTATTACTGTTGTGGCTGATGAAGTCTGTGGAGGTGAGGATGGGGGAATACAGGAGAAAACCACTAATCTGCAGGAAGGGGAAACCAAGGGGAAGGAAAATTTGGCTGAACATAGAAAATATCCTAGAACCCCCGTCAACACTCTTCCAGCAGAAATAAGGTACTCTATGCATTGGCAACAAGATGATATTCAACAAGTTCCAGAAGACAGGTTACAGCTCACTAAAATGGATAAGGAAGGTGCAGAATCTCCAAATAGATGTGAAGGAAATATGGGTGCAGTTACTAAGCTCCTGAATAATAAATATACTCTATCTCTGAGTAAGAAGAAGAGGGATGCAATGAAGAAAAAGTTAGCTTAGAAACAAAAAAAATCTCTATCTGGAAAAACACAACACAGAGTGAACTATGTGTTGGTTGATGAACAAGTAGGGATTCATGTGACACCTCTTCAAATTCAATCTAGTTCTACTGAAGTGTGTGTTCTTGATAAGAAAGCCATATCACATGACAATGAGGATGAATACAGACCTATTCAATCTGAAGATGAAGAGGATCTGGACCAAAGGGAACAATCTCAAGATGAGGAAACTATTGCCTCTCCCTTTAGAGCATTGGAGGATATCACAGATACTACAATACAGGAGGAGGTGCTGCAGGTCACTGAGGAGAAGGGTCTATCACCCAGGGGTCAGCAAGATCAGAACAAGAAGAAAAAGAAACAAGACATCTCCACCAGTTCAGATAATGCTACTTGTAAGAGTGGCATCAAAACAAGGTCCAAATCCATGAAACCTTGATGATGAATACAATATGCTGGAATGCAAGGAGTATTGATACTCAAGGTGCTTTGGATAGACTCCAAAAACTCAAGGATTATCATAGTCTCTCTATGTTGGCAATTCTTGAACCATTTGCTCATCAATCACAGATCAACCAATACAAAAATCAGCTTAGAATGAATAATGCCTGTTATAATCCTAATAACAAGATTTGGCTATTTTGGAATCAGGATGTGGACTGTCACATTAGAGACCAGGATGAACAACAGGTCACTTGTGATATTAAACATATGTCTAGCCCCAATTCTCACACTATTACATTTGTCTATGCCAAGTGTAAAGATTACTTGAGAAGAAGTCTTTGGGAAAAAATGCTGCAGGTGGCTGATATAGATAAGCCTTGGTGTATTGTTGGAGACTTTAATGTAATCACTGAAGTGGAGGAAAAGCTTGGAGGGCTGCCTTACAATATGAACAAAAGCCTTGAATTCATAAGTGTCATTGAAGCATGTGGCCTCACAGACTTGGGTTTTCATGGCCAAAGCTTCACCTGGTGCAACAACAGGGACAATGATGCTAGAATATGGAAGAGGTTGGACAGGGCCATGGTGAATGATAGGTGGTTAGAGATAATGCCTATGACTACTGTGACTCATCTAGCCTCTACAGGTTCAGATCACTGTCCTCTTTTAGTTGAATGTCAAGATAATCATAGTAATCCCATCAAATACTTCAAGTTTCTTCACTGCTGGACAGAGAATGATACTTTCCTGGATACTGTTAAAACCTGTTGGGATAGGCATATGGAAGGAAATCCTATGAGAATTTTCCACCAGAAGCTTAAGAGGGTAGCTAACACTCTTAGCAAGTGGTCAAGACAACAATATGCAGACATATATACCACAGTTAAAGAGTTTGAAGAGAAAGTACAGCAGGCAGAAGAAGATATCATCCTTGATAATTCTGAGGAAAATAGAAACAAGCTTCATCAAGTGAATGCAGAGTACATTAGATATTTGAAGATTGAGCATTCTATCCTTAAATAAAAAACTCAGATTCAGTGGTTTAAGGATGGAGATGCCAACTCCAAATACTTTCATGCTATCATCAGAGGAAGGAGGAGGAGGTTACTCATTCATAAAATCACTGATGACCAAGGAAATACTATTCAAGGTGATCAGAACATAGCAACTGCTGCCTGTGATTACTTTGAGAAGATCTTTACTAGAAAAGAGGATTTGATCAATGAAGATATCCTAAAATGCATTCCCTGTTCCATCACAGATCAGCAAAATCAGATTCTTAATGCTATGCCTACCAAGGAGGAGTTGAAAGCTGCTGTATTTTCTCTTAGTGATGTGTCTGCAGCAGGTCCTGATGGATTTAATGGCAAATTCTTCCATACCTGCTGGGATATTATTAGTGAAGACTTGTTAAACTTAGTGAAGTACTTTTGTTGTGGACAGTCTATTCCCAAGTTCATCACACATGCCTGTTTGGTTCTACTCCCAAAAGTAGAACATCCTAATAAACTATCTGATTTCAGGCCTATATCACTCAGCAACTTCACCAATAAAGTCATTTCTAAGGTCCTTTGCCTCAGAATAGCCCCAATTCTCCCTCAAGTAATCTCTGAAAATCAATCTGGTTTTGTAAAGGGAAGAAGCATCTCTGAGAATATTATGTTAGCACAAGAGATCATTCATGGAATAAAACAACCAAAGATTGGAGACAATGTTGTTATCAAGTTAGACATGGCCAAAGCCTATGACAGGGTGTCTTGGTCATTTATATATCTAGTGATGAGAAGAATGGGTTTTGGAGAAGTATTCATTGACATAGTTTGGAGGTTAATGGCTAACAACTGGTACTCAGTTATTGTGAATGGAGGTAGGCATGGTTTCTTTCATTCTACAAGAGGCCTCAAACAGGGAGATCCTTTGTCTCCAGCCCTATTTATTTTAGGTGCTGAGGTGCTGTCAAGACTTCTCAACAACCTTCATCAACACTATTTGTACAAAGGTTTTCACATAGAAAAGAAGGGTCCTCTAATTAATCACTTGAGCTTTGCTGATGATGTAATTACTTTTACCTCAACCTCTAAGTATTCTCTCAAGTTGATCATGAAGACTCTGCAGTTGTATGAACATACATCAGGACAGCTTGTTAACAAAGACAAGAGTCAATGTATGATCCCTTTGAATACTGATCCAGCTACTAATGAGAGGGTCACTTCTATCACTGGTTTCAAATCAACTCATGGCCCTATTACATATTTAGGATGTCCCTTATATATTGGGTGTCAAAGGATCATTTACTTTACTAGTATGGTATCTAAAGTGATCTCCAAGATTAGAGGATGGCAGGCCAAAATATTGAGCTATGGGGGAAGAGCTACTCTTGTCAAATCAGTGTTGCAATCACTTCCAATTCACCTGCTTTCAGCAATCATCCCTACAGTCACTACCCTCAAACAAATTAAAGCCCTTATGGCAGATTTTTTCTGGGGATGGGACAAAGAAAAGAGGAAGTACCACTGGGCTTCTTGGGAGACACTCAGCTACCCTGTGGAGGAAGGAGGTATTGGTATGAAAAACATACAAGATATGTGTCTGGCCTTACAATACAAACAGTGGTGGACTTTTAGATCCAAGAAGACTTTATGGGGAGAATTCTTAAAGGCTAAGTATTGCCAAAGAGCACATCCGGTGATAAAAAAATGGAACACAGGTCAATCTCTTATGTGGAAGCATATGATGGCAAATAAAATTAATATTGAGCCTCATATACATTGGCATATCAATTCAGGTACATGCAGCTTTTGGTGGGATAATTGGATGGGTATTGGACCCCTTGCTTATCACAATAACTATCTACCTAGGCTCAATAATACTACAGTCTCTGAATACCTTATGAATGGGGAATGGAATGTGCAGAAAATCAGAAAATATGCCCCTCCTCAGCTTGTGTTTCAGATCCTTAACACTAAGGTATATTATCATCCCAACATAGCTGATAAAGCATGCTGGAAACTAACATCTCATGGTAATTTCACTTCCAAATCTGCTTGGGAACAAGTTAGAAAGCACAAATGTAAGAGCTTGACTGATAGTTGCACTTGGCACACTAACATCCCTTTCAAGGTGTCCTTTTTACTATGGAGAGCACTCAGATTGAAACTTCCAACCAATGAAAAACTAGTTCAATTTGGAGCTGAACCAGCAGAATGCTCTTGTTGCTACAGGCCTGGATTGGATACTGTTGACCATATATTTGCCTCTGGAAATTTAGCAAAACATATTTGGCAGCAATTTTCCAGATCTTGGGGAATCCTGCAAGACAACTGGCCTCTGAGAAACATCCTGATTAAGTGGTGGACTTCTAAGCCCAATAATGCAGTCCATAAGCTCATGTTGCAGGCAACTCCTATTTTTGTTTGCTAGCATATATGGAAGAATAGATGTGCAAGCAAATATGGAGGAAAGAAATCTAGTTCTACTAGAGTTAAGTTCTCCATTACTAAGGACCTGTACATGCTGATAAGCACTGTTTATCCTTACATTAAGTGGCCTAAGAGTTGGAATGATCTGGTTCTGATGGTAGAAAATTGCCAACATGACACTAAAGTGATCAAAGTTGTGTGGATCAGACCTCCACCTTCAATAGTAAAGTTGAATACTAATGGGAGTGCATTGGACAACCCTGGGAAGATTGGAGCAGGGGGAATATTGAGAGACCACAAGGGTAACTTGATATATGCATTTGCAACTCTATTAGGACATGGAACCAACAATCAAGCTGAGGTACAGGCAGCTACTATGGGCATCCTTTGGTGTCTTCAACATGGTTATAGTAGAGTGGTACTGGAGGTGGACTCAGAACTTTTGACTATGTGGTTGAAGCAAGATATCAAGCCTCCATGGAGCATACACAAATACATGGAAGAACTTCAGAATTTAGTCCAGTTACTAGACTACTTTCATTGCAAACATGTATTCAGAAAAGCCAATTTTGTTACAGATACTTTTTCTAAGCACAGCCATAAGCTTGACAATACTCAACAATTCTATAATATGCAACAACTTCCACAAGAAACCAAGGGCTACATCAAGCTGGACAAGATAGGGAGCTTCAGGAGAAAAAGATTAAAAAGGATCAAACAACCTCCTTGAACTATTTTTATCTTCAATGTTCTAACTTACTCTTCAAATTGGATATCAATATGACTAGTGATAACCACTTTGAAGGTTCTACAGTTAGGACCATTGTAAAGGGGAGAGTCTCCCCTGCATCTTACCTACCTAGGATTAGAGTAACCTTTTTCTTTTTCTTTCCTTTCCTTCTACTTTTTGACTGTGCAGGAACTTGTACACATGCAACATATCAATCCACAGTTGGAGGGCCAGCTATGTGTGCTGCATATTACAGCAGTGGCAGGATGGAGCACTTCACCATTTGGAGCTTGCAGCTTGTGGAATTCCTCCATACAACCAGAACTTACATCAAGGGGCTGGTGCTGGAGTGTCAGCAACTGAGCTTGGAATTCCAACAAATTGCAGCATACAAGGAGAAACAACAGCACAGTTTTTGCTGTGCAGAATTTTTCTTGTTCTTTTACTTGTGCAGGTACAATACACAACTGCAACCTCCAAGAACAAGTTCTTCAGCATACAACAAATCATTAGACCATAAAGCAACATCAAGACATACCTGCAACAGATGGACTACAGCTGCAGCAACAGCCATCAAAATTCCAGCACAGGCCACAGCTGCAGCCCCCAACAAAAGCATCATGCAACATCAAATTGACTCCAAACTAGGCAAGAATACAGAAAATACAGTAGTTGCAAAGCCCAAGAAGTTTCAGCTCAAACGGAAATTTAGAGACGTTAGTCGAGCGACCTTGAAAAGGTTAGCCGAATTAAGTCTCCAAATGGAACATTTCACTACTTGGAGCTTCCAGCTTGTCCAAAAGGCCTCCAAATGTTGCAAGAACACAGAAAATACAGTATTTGCAAAGCCCAAGAAGTTTTACCTCAAACGGATAATTGGAGACGTTAGTCGAGCGACTTTGAAAAAGTTAGCCGACTTAACTCTCCAAATGAAGCACTTCACTACTTGGAGCTTCCAGCTTGTCCAAAAGGCCTCCAAATGTTGCCAGAACATAGAAAATACTGTAATTACAAATCCCAAGAAGTTTCATCCCAAACGGATAATTGGAGACGTTAGTCGAGCGACCTTGAAAAAGTTAGCCGACTTAAGTCTTCAAATGGAGCAATTCACTACTTGGAGATTCCAGCTTGTCCAAAAGGCTTCCAAATGTTGCAAGAACACAGAAAATACAGTAACTACAAGGCTCAAGAAGTTCCACCTCAAATGGATAATTGGAAACGTTAGTCGAGCGACCTTGAATAAGTTAATCGACGTAAGCATAATGAGGAGGTTGGTGTCTATTTGTTTTTGGTCTTGTTGGCTTGTCTCTATGCATTTGCAGGTATCTGGAGATACATTAAAGCATGTTACAGTTGGGGACATGTTTACAAGCCACAACATACAAAAACTCCAACAACATGCACCACACAAGGACAAACTACAAGTCCACAATGGACCTGCAGAACCACAGCACAGTGTTTGCTATGCAGAAGTATTGGAGGTATTTTTCTTCTTGTTCTTTTACTTGTGCAGGTACAATACACAACTACAATCCCAAAGAACAAGTACTTCAGCATACAACCACTCACTTGAACATAAAGCAACATCAAGACAGACCTGCAACAGATGGGCTACAGCTGCAGCAACAGCAGTGGCAAAAGGGTTGTTTTTCTTTGCAGATGCAGGGATTACAAAGTGCATGGTTACACTTGTAGATGCAGCCAACAGATACCATGATACAACACCTGCAATAGCCCTCCTGGATTCTGTGCATACACACAAGAACCCTCCAATATCCAAGGCTGCTGGAACATCAGAAGCTGCAAAATTCTCGTTTCATCCTCCTTAGCTGATAATCATGATTGCGATGCTGTTGCATACTTCCCTTGGACTTACTTGGTACGACAAGACGAAAAAGGGCAAAGATGAAAAGAGCTTCTTCACCCCATGCAAGATAGAAGGTTCATATACTTGTTCTTCTTCAATTTAGCTATGTATGGTACGTAGCATAGTTGAATAGGACTAGTGTAGGTTACTTTCTTGTCTTTTCATGGAAGGGGAGAGTCTCCCTCATTTATGCTTTCTTAGTCGACTTGTATCGGGAGGAGTCCTCTCATAGGTTTACTGCTTTCTAGTTATAGATAGCTCCTTTTGCTACGGGGATGAGTTAGCCGACCTTAATAGGTTAGCCGACTTATGAACCAACATAGGATCGGAGGTAAGGTTTATGTCCCCCTCCTTGTATTTTTCTGTTTTATTTTATGTTAAGGCTTGGGGGTGATGCTCAACCCCTGACTGTGCACGAGAGGTGGGAGCCTCGTGTAGGGTCTGTTCCCTCAAAAAAAAAAAAAAAAAAAAAAAAAAGCTTATGAAACTCAAAATTTCCAAAGACTTAACTTTTCATAGGATTTTTTAAAAATCAACATCCGGTAACAATTAGAAATGACTCGGGGCATCTAAAGGGATGGGTAAAATGGTCATTTTACAAAAATTCCAAAAAAATGACCTTGAGGGTCGTTACAGTGATAGTGGAAATGCGGATAGAGTTAATTGTCTAAGTGTTGTGAACTACGGGACATTGGTCTATTATGTGATTGTGAATTATATGGTATCTTATGTGAATATTTATTCCATTTCACATATTACTTGTGCATATATTATATCAGTGATGGATGAGAAATGATATGACTGAGGTACTGTATATTGGGACTGAAGTTTCTCCTGGTCGAGGTGATTGCTGAGGTTTCTTTAAGTGGTCGAGGTCTCTTCTAGCGAATATTATGGCCGAGGTATCTTTTGACAAATATTGGCCGAGATCATTTCCTGTGGATACATGTCTAAGTGAGGCCCCCATGGGTTTTGATCTGAGGTAATCAGTGGACGTGTATCATAGGACTGACATGCATCACGATATTTGACATTGTATTTTCATCTATTTTATCCTGTGATTGATTATGATTTGAGATTTCATGTATTTACCTGAGTATAGTGGTGAGAATGTACTTGTACTTTCTATTTATGGACTGTGTAGCATTCTAGTACAATTGTGATATAAACTATATAGATTGGGCTGTCTGAGTGCAGGTTTGTAGTTGTGGAGGATTGTGGTTGGGATGTCGGGAGTACTTGTGTTTTGCATTGCTTTACTTAGGGTTTAGTTTCCATTTTGCTGAGTACCGTGTTATTAGTGCTCAGCCATTTCTTCTACATTTATGTAGGATCTGAGTCCGGCACCTCTTGCTCTTAGTACCCCTTGACCAGGCCGAGCTTCTGGACGCTTGAGAGGTAGAATCTTATCATCTTCAGCAGACTCTCGTCGTCCATTTACTTTATATTTTGTTCTACTTGGGAACTGTGACATATATACTTGTATATTTCTATTTCTGTTAAAGTAGTGTCTTGTACATGTGACACCAAGTTTTAGGTAGTTTACAATTTATTTTTCGCTTATGGATCTATATCGTTTTAGACATTATATTTCCTTTTTCATTTCTATTTATTTTAAACTGTTTAGACTTTTAGGCTGACTCGTCTTGGTGGGTTAGGCGAGTTCCATCACACCCAAATTTGGGTCATGAAAAATTGGTATCAGAGCTCTAGTTTCATAGGTCTCACATGTGTACAAGCCCAGTCTAGTAGAGCCTTGAGGATCGGTGTGGAGACGTCTGTTACTTATCTTCTAGGGTCTATGAAGACTGTTATAAAATTCTCTTTTGCTTCTTTCAATTCTGTATTGCATGCGTTCTTGTATAGGTGTTGAGTTATCGCGTGTTCTTTCGGCAGATGGCTAGGACTCGAGTATCAGCTTCTACTAGATGAGGGGATCCAGGCCCCAAGGTTGTTATTGAGACCCCAGCTCGGGGTAGTGGTAGAGGCAGGGCCAGAGGCTAAGGTACGAGATGGGACCGAGAAGATGCACCAGCCAGGGATCATAAGAGAGGCATTTCCCCTGATCCAGCAACAGAGGCCAGAGTGGAGCAGGTTCCTCTTGAGTGTGCGACAAACCATTACTATATGACACTTTATTTAGGGTGTTGGGCGTGCTTGAGACTATGGCATAGACTAGCAGTGCATCGGGCATACCCGGTACATCACAGACCCGCATGAGGGTCCAGGTCCCAGACCATCAGCAGGCTTCTGATGCACCAATAGCTGCATTGACTGAGGATGAGCAACGTCGTTATAAGAAGTTTAGAAAGATGGACCCATCTCAGCTCTAGGGTGGGAAGACCGATGATGCATATGAGTTCTTCACCACTTGCAGGGAGTTGCTTGAGATAGTTGGTTTGGCTGAGTCCCATGATGTTCAATATGTTACTCTTCAGCTTCGTGGGCCAGCTAGAGAGTGGTGGAGGATATATTCTGGATCTTTACCAATTGGATCCGCTCTAGTGATTTGGGAGTAGTTCACCGGTACTTTTTATGATCATTTTGTCTCTAGGATTCTATACCTCTATAGGAAAATCTATCCCGGAAGTACTACCCCTTACTACCATATTCCACAAACCTCGAGACCTAATAATGAAACACCCAATACATCGTATATTCACCCATATTCCATCAATACCACATTTAAGCCTAGTCCTATAACCATTCTAATACCATCATTTGAAACTCTTAACGAGAATTCATTAATAGCTTACTACCATCACTCGTATACCTACAACCACGTATTCAAGTCTACCATTTTAACCATTTTAAGGCTCCCTTGAAGTCATAATCACCTAAGAATTACCATGCCTACCTTAACATCTATACATCCATATTTTCATTAATTCCTACCAAGAGAATACCAATATATTCTTACCTATCTATTGCACACAACAAGATCCCGTCTAACTCTTTCTCTACGTCCATAACCTTAAATGGAATAAGCATACTTTAATCATTACAATATGGAACACCTACTCCTTCTCTATTTATCATGACTTGTCTAATATCATCAACCTCAGAACACATAACTGACCTTGATAATTAGGTACTCTATCTCCCCCTTGGGAAAAGGCTTCTACTTTCTTATCTCCCACCAATTCCTTCAACTTTACCAATGACGGATAAAGGTCTTCTTTTACTTAACATCTACTATTAAAGATGATTTGGACCCAATTTGCACCACCATAATCGGAACCACTCAACCTCACCCCCAATCTAGCCGACCGATGAACATCCCTTACAACTCCCTCTTTTATTCATCAACATGAGTCACGCTCTCCATAAAAATTGAAACTTGACTCAACGAGTTCTACAATCTATAAAAGCATAAGATGTATGCAACCAATCCATACCAATCATTACCATTTTAAAAAGGGAATTCACACTTATCGGATGAAGTGCCACGCCAAGTTTGGGGACCAACAAAGGGGTAGAGCTGAGATCTTTAATGACTATCCTTATCATTCTTCGCAACCCATGGACAATGCCTCAACTTATGGTCCTTTGCACTATAACCAAAACATACACCCAAACTGACTAAATAATCTCTCAGATGGAACCTTCCACACTTTTGGCATGCGAGAAAAGTTTGACCACTATCATTGTCACCTTGATACCTAGGGTTAGGCACCCTATCCTTGTGATACATAGGTACTGAAGCACTATCAAAAAATGATACATCCTCAATCCAGGCCTTCTTAGTCATCCTAACAACTGCTTTACCGGCCATGCCTTCTCCTTGGTGAGTCCTACCACCTCTCTCGCAAGGGGGAAAGGGACGTTCTTCCTTATTAGGGCCTAGACACTGGGGAATTAGCATAAGATGAACCATTATCGGTCCGCTCCTTTTTGAAGTCCCTATATTTCTCCCCTATAGCATTCCTTTTGTTCACCCATTTTCTTTTCTTACTATCCACGCTCATAGGAGTCACCTTTTGTTGATTCAACTGAATGGTCACAATTCGAGCTAATAACATGATGGCATTATGAAATTCTGCATTAGTCACTTGTTCGGCTAGATTGTCATTATAGGTTTGTTCCTCATTAGCATCAACCTCTCCTTGAACTGGAGCCTCCGAAACTGGAGTAACTTGGTCCTCGATAGCATCTATTGTTCTAGGTGAAGATACTTTTCTTTGAGGTATTATCTAGAGAACATGAAATAATTTATTAGATAAGGGAGTCTTATGACAACTCTAAGGCACGACGTGAATCATCAAAGAAGGGAAACTTTCCTAAACGCCTCATAATGTCCTATTCATAATTGTGGCGTGTTTCACAACCATGAATAAGATCCTATTTGATGCGGTATGTTGGACTCTGAGGACCATTTCAAAATCTCGTGCTGTGATACCAAACTTGTCATGACCCAAGCCTAGGACCTAGACGTAACATAGTGAATAAGACACCTGGAGGTACCTCACTCAAGTCTCTTAGTATTCATTTAGCTTTTCATAGGTAATAGCATACAATAACAAGAGGAAATAAAAATGGGAAACGAAACTAAGGGAAATATCATAGGACAAAAGTCTTTAACAACTTTTAAAAAAAATTCATTTGTATCCAAACATACCTCTACTAATAGACTTGGCGGGGGCTAAGACATGTCCCTAGCTCACCCTCGAAATAAATGTCAAGAAATACCTTAATAGAAGTCTTAATGTTATACATAACATAAGATAGAATAAAAGGAATGTTGTTCTCGAAACATGGGAACTCACCACAAGCAATCTTCAAGCTAATTCGAGCTAGCCACGCGGAGGAGGTCGAGGAGGAACATCGGTCCCTACATGGTGATATCATGTAGGCAAAAGTATGCATTAGTACTTTGAATGTACTAAGCATGTAGGCATCCATGACTTTCCAGAATCAATAGGATATTAACAGAATATGAAACATAATGCAATGCATGCATAATCAATCATGTACGTAATATTTGAAAACCTTTACTTGTGGGGAGATGACCATAACTGACATTTAAGACCATGCGAGCTATTACATGAAATTCAACATATTTACCTACGTTGGCACGGGGAGACTACTTGCCAAGTAAAACTCTGATCAACTTTAAACATTCTTTAATTTTAACTTTAACATTTGATGGTACAAAGGCCTAGCCGACAAGGGATCCTATAATGGCACATAATTAATGCAATATGAGACTTTATTTAAGAACCCCTTCGGTCGAGTCTCTATCTACATGCTACATTTGGTGCAAGGTCAAATCCCACGGAATAACGTTTAAACATTAATATAATATAAGCATTATATAAATTTAACATTTAAAATGTCAATCAGTGAAATAGCTTATTAAAACTTTTTGTTTATAATATCATCATTGCTGTCATGCCCTATTTACCGTTCTACTAATGAACTTTGATTTATAAGAAAATTAGATCTACATTCAGTTATGGTATTCTGGGTACCATGCTAATCGGACCTTTCTTTTTTGAAAAATGTTCAAAAGCATTGACGGCCTATAGGGATGTCATACATGTCTTATCATAACCTCAAACATTTCATTTGATTCAATTTGAGGATTGTTCTTTCACATTGAAACCTTACTTTGGCTAAGAAACCCTTTCATCAATCAATCATTTCATCAAGACTCCCCTTTATAAGCATTTACTTCATAACATTCATTGGAATTAAACTTCATTTCAAATTTACTTTATCATAGGAAACTAGGTGGGTTCATATCAATCAACTTTAAAGTCATTTAAATCAATGCTAGCATGCATGAGAGTGAAGAAATTTATCATTTAAACATCTTAAAACAACCCATCAATATAATTTAAAACTACTTTCAAGCCTTCATATAAGGACCTTGATAAATCATCCATTCCATGTAAATAAAAAGCAACATAAGTCAATATAGGTAAATAAACTTCAAATATTCAAGAGTCTATACATCTGGAATCGTTGTATGAAAATCCATAAAACCTCATCACTTGAAATTGAGAGTTAATATATATATATATCAATAAAGTAAATAAACTTAAAATATATCATAATCTATGAATTTGGAACCATCATGTAAAAACCCATACGATTTCATCATTTTGAATTGAAGTGCTAGGTTGAAAAATATTTGGACTCCATCGGTGGAAGGACCTATGGATGAAAACCCACATACCTAAGAGAGGAACTTGAAGATGAATTAGAGAAGTCTTGATGTTAGGTCTTTAATGAGAAGCTTGAATCCTTGAGTTTGAGAGAAAAGTTGTTGGAGATGATTTGAGAGAGAATAGGATGAAGTTTAGGATTTTGGGAAGGCAAAAGACTGCAAAAATGACCCCAAAATGCATCCAAGTTCGTCTATATATGTTTAGAGAATTGTCCAAGTTGCCTTTACTTGAAACTGGAAATTTTTGCTAAATTTTGAACTAAATGGGAACAAGTCCGTGATGCGGAGGTGTTCCCCCATAGTTTATTTTTCTCCCAAAATTAAAATTTGAGCCAAGATTGACCAAGTCCGTTACGCGGACTTGGCACGCACTCTTTTAGTTAAGAGGACATAAATTTTTACTTCAAACTCCAAATAATACAATCTTGGTGGCGTTGCAAAGAAGAAGCAAAGACCTTTAATTTGATAGGTAATGAAATAGATAATTCGTAATATACTAGGAAATATGGGTATTTGAAGTTGACCCTATTTCAAACTCATACAAAGACTTAGCCGATAGAAATTCTTTGGACTCGGCTTGGTGTTAGAGATCCCTTATGACTTTAAACCATATCTAACATTCTTTATATACTTAAAAATTGATCCTAACTCATATATACAATTAGAAGTCATCGAGTTCGAGACAAAAAAGGTCCTCCGAAGCCATTTTCCCCTACTTTACCCTAGTATGACACATTCCAACCTTTAAACCACGTAGAACCTTATAGCGAGTGATGCCTTAGCACAATAGGGTGGTAGAGGAGTTTCCTAGATAGGTGGCGGATATGGATCTCATTTTTATGCTTTTCCAGGTAGACTCGAGGCTGAGGCCTCTAATTAAGTCATCACAGGTATTGTTCCTGTTTGTCATCACCCTGTATGTGTGTTATTTAATCCTAGATCCACTTATTCGTATGTGTTAGCATATTTATCTTCTGGATTTGACTTTCTATGTGATCTTATACACGTGCCCGTGCATGTTTCTACCCCAGTAAAATAGACTTTAGTAGTAAATCGAGTGTACTGATCCTGTCTTGTGTCTTTGATGGGTTAAGAGATGTGGGTGGACATGATTATCCCTTATATGGTAGACTTCAACGTTATTTTGGGTATGGATTGGCTATCTCTGTATCGTGTTATTCTTGATTTTTATGCCAAGACGGTGATATTAGCTATGCTTAGTAGGTTGTGGATAGAGTAGAATGGTTCGAGTGGTTCTTATCCCAGTATTGTTATTTCTTGTATTCGGGCCCAGCGATTGATCGATAGGGGTTGTTTGATGTATTTGGCATTTATTCGTGATACTGATGTTGAGCCGCCTTTTAAGGAGTCTATTCTTGTGGTTTGAGAGTTTATGCATGTATTCCCTACTGATCTTCTAGGGGTTCCACCTGACAGGGATTTGAATTTGCAATTGACCTCGAGCCGGGCACCAAGCCCATTTATATTTCTCCTTATTATATGGCTCCATCTAAGTTAAAGGAGCTAAAGGAGAAACTTCAAGATCTGTTGAGTAAGGGATTTATTTGCCCTACTATTTCGCCTTGGGTCCCCCAGTGTTATTTGTGAAAAAGAAGGATGGGTCTATGAGGATGTGTATTGACTATAGATAGTTGAACAGGGTGACTGTCAAGAGAAAGTACTCTCTTCCCCATATAGATGATTTATTTGATCAGCTCCAAAGAGAAGCCTTATTCTCTAAGATCGATTTGAGATTTGGGTATCATTAGTTGAGGATTCGGCCTTCAGATATTCTTAAGACAGCTTTCCGAACCAGATATGTCCACTATGAGTTTCTTGTTATGTTTTTCGAGCTGACTAATGCCCCAACAACATATCTGGATTAAAAAGATTTTTTTCCATGCTTATTGCATATATTAAAATAATGGTATTCATTAATAATAACAAACAATAAATTTTATAACAAAGTTAGTCAAATGACTTCTCTATTTAAATTTAGATTTATTCAAAATTTATAACTTAAAATAAAATATGATATTATTAAAGGAAAAAAGTTAACTAAGATATCATCATAGAGAAATTGATGTATAAAAGAAAAATAAAAATGTGACATTATTAATTAAATTAATTTGACCAATAAGAAAAATGAAAAAAGAATACATAAAATAAATTAAATAATAGATAATGCAACAATGATATGCAAAGAATGGAAAGAGAAATGATATTGAAAATATTTGATATAAAATTTGAGAATGTATTGAAACAATTAAAAAATAAAGCATAAATCTTGTGTAAGAGATGAAGCTAGAATTCAAAAGTCAAGTTGTAAAACAAAATTAATTAATAATTGCACCGTATATTTTTGTAACAACAACAATAATAACATAGTCATTGTTATCTAATAAGTAGGGTTTGAGAAAGTTAAAGATGTACTAAAATTTTATTTATATCTTTGTGAGATAGAAAGTTTGTTTGTGATAGACATTTGACACAATGGAAAAGTAAATTCTCACTTAAGATTTTTGCTTAGATAAAAATAAATCATATTTTTTTCTATAAAAGATGATATTGAATGCACGAAAATAATTAAAAGAACTTATTTTGAGAGATTGTCAAATAATCTCTAAATTATAGTATTCTTATTTTTTAATCATTTTATACTTTCGAACTGTTTGTATCTAATTATGATATTTGGAGTACATCAAAAAGTTATTTGATAATTTTATTTATAAATAAAATTTATTTTCTTCAATTATTATTAGGTATATTGTATTGCAAAATAAGATAGTAATTAGGTATTTGTTGATGTAATATGATTTTACATGTTCAAATAAATAAAATCATAAGCATAAGTTTATAACGTCCGTGCATCGCGCGGGTACTATACTAGTAAAAGTAAAAACAATAAAGGAAGGAATATATGAGCATATCCTCTATCTAGCAACTAATTTTCTGAATCTCGGCATAGGATAATTAGTAGTATTAGGAGCATAGTCTTTTGATATGTGTGGTCCGTCAAATTTACTAGCAATGATACCAGTTACCTCGCTCTCACTAATTGCGCCATCACTATTTTTGTATGTTTCATACTGTCAGAGAAAAACACATAAGCATATGAAATTTATACAAATTTCATGTCAAATACATACACAGTAAATAATTTTATACCAATTTAATACAAGCTGTAAAACAATCTATATATAAACATAGTATATGTAACACCCCTCAAAATTTTCCCTAAGATTCAGACCCTTCTTGTATTCGGGTAGGGTCGAACTCGAGTATTGTGGAGCATTTGCATGAGTTAAGATGAGTTTTTGAGAAATTGAGCAGCGTTAGAGGTGATGTGGGGTCATGAAGGACCCCTAGGACCAAATCATATCCAAAAGATTCGTCGTGGCTAAGTTTGAGGAGGAGTTTGCATAAGGGGTTGACTTCTAACGACCCTATCTTTTGAAGGACGACAATATGGGTGGCCCATGACCTATTAAATTAAAGGTCGTAGAGTCTTCTTTCCAATGCCACCAAGAATGTAACTTTTGGAGTTCGGAGTCAAAAGATATGTCGATCCTAAGATGAACTAGCACATCTGGAATTTTCAGGCCTGGGGTTCAACTACTGGAAATATGGGCTTGGCGCCACAGTGGCGCGACGCGCCACTATCGCGCCAAGAATGTCGCCACTACGAGGTGTGCAGGATTTTCAAGCCAATTTCCAGAACCCAGAAAGATTTGGCCTTGGCGCTGTAAGGGCGCGACACGCCACTATCGCACCAAAAACATGCCTCAGTAGTTTGGTCCTTCTGCGCGGCGCGTCACTAAAAGTTGTGCAGGTTTTTAGGCGTAATCGGCCTGGCGCTGCACTGGCGCGATGCGCCACTATCGCACCAGGAGCATTTTTGCCTATTTTCAGAACTTTTGAGAAGGGGTAATTTGGGAACTTACCCAAATTATATATGTATCACCCTAGTCCATTTTGGGATCATATTTTTCAGCTCTCTCTCAATCTCTAAAAAAAGCCCTAGGAGTTCCTCTCTCTCTCTCTTCTTCTTCTTCTCCATTTCCAACAAGAAGAGTTCCAAGAGCTTCAAGATTCGAGTTCTCCATTGAAGACCCAACATCAAGGTTTTCTTCAAGAGTCTATTCTAAGGTATGTAAGGCTATCCAAAACATGGGTTGAGTCCACCCATGTGCCATACTCTTGCTTTGAGGTTAGATGTCCATGAAAATGGAGTTTCTTGGTATGGTTTATGCTTGAATGAGTTTTGTCTCCTATAAATTTGACTTTGTTTATGTTGATGTTGTTGAGCTAAGAAGTTCCTAAAACCTTTTTGTTAGTGTGAGTTGATGGAGAGGACTTGTTAATATGTTTTATTGATCTCTTTAACCATGTGATTATGTTGCATAGGTCAAATTCCTTAAATGTGTTATTCTACTTGAATTGTTGAGCTAAAGCCATAGAGTTGTGATGAGTCTTGAGGAGATGTCATAAATGCTTATCTAAATGAGGCTTAATTGAGTTGAAATGAGAATAGAGTTGATGAGTTGGCAATGTCCCACATGAAACTAGCCGTGAGGGCTTGTTTGAGATGATTGGAGGGAGTCTTATGAGCATAGAGTCATGGGAGGAGTATCGAGCACCGAAGCAGGTAAGAGTATAGTCCATACTCAAACCCCAGAAACTACGCCGCCAACGTAGGTAGGGATGAAACCGTTAAAGTCAGATGCTTCCTGTGGGATCAAACTGTTAAAGTCGGATGTTTCCCATTTTATTGTCCTAAAATGATAGGACTTGACTAATCGATGGTATCCATGATTAGGGAGGCGTTCATGCCCTGGCAAGGTATGGACGGATGTGGCAACAACGTCTGATTGTTGTACTGTCACTGACTCATAGGTGATGGTTGTCGGATAAGAGAAACTCCCATTTAGGTCTTGATAGTACTCCGAGTCAGTTGAGTTGAGTGGCTTGTGATTGGTCCCGTCTAAACCATTTCTTGTTAGACTTAGGACACTTGAGTGAGTTGTTATGTATATATATATGAGTTGAGATCCTGAGTTGATATTGATGTTTTCTTGATGTTTGTTTCATCCGATCATTTTACATACTCGTACATTCCATGTACTGACGCCATTTGGCGTGCATCATTTCATGATGAAGAGAAAGGTACTAGAGATCATCAACCGGCGCTCCGTTGAAGATCCACATACACTCTCAGCTAGTTGGTGAGTCCTTCTAGTTTCCGGAGGATGTTGAGCTTTCTTGTATATTTTTGTTGTCGTTTCCCTTATTCTGATTTTTGGTAGCCATGGACTTGTCATCGGCACCTTCTAGACTTTGATAGAGGCTTCATAGACTAGAGTGTGGGAAGGTTGGACTGCTATTTTTGAGAAGTCTTATTATACTTGTTTGATGAGTTGATAGTGATTGGCCCTCGGCCCTTATATTTTGAATAGTGTGTCTATGAGTGAGTCTTCTTCCGAGTGAATGTGAATGAATGATAGTGTACTGAATCAGGTGGTTCGCTTGAAGGTCAGAAATGGCTTTCGAGTGTCGGTCGCGCCTAGGGTACCCTCCCGGGGCGTGACAATATACCAATTAAGTGCCACCTATAAACACAATGTTCACCTTGCAACAACTAAAATCTCACTATATATTACATACATTAAGAAGGTCAGGTCACATATCGTTATGCCAATGAGCATAAATATAGATATTCAGTTTAAACTTGTGTGATTCACAATATATATCCGAATTCACAACAATTTCATGCCAACTAAAAACACAAAATTTATATCAAATTCATATCAGTTTCATGTCAACTACAAACACAAAGTATATCAAAATAATACCAACTTCATGCCAACACAGAATCCACAGTCAATACAATGACAACTATACTACCTATAAATACACTCTATATATACATCAAAAAGTTCAAGTGACATCTCATTATACACTAAAATTTCATGTCAATAGTAAACACAAGTATATTTAATATCAACTGTAAAAAGTTCATACATACACAAAATATATCAATTGTGCATCAAATTCTTGCCAATTTCATATCATTAACATTCAAAATAATTGATACCAAAAAAACTATAATTGCAATGAGTATAATTGTATTAAACACAAGTAATTTCATTTTTCAGAATCCACGTGTACAATAAATAGAGATTCAAAAATTATAATATACATACAAAAAAAAATATTTCATTCACATGGTATGCATAAAAAATTAAAGAAATGTGTTTTAAAAAATTAATTTATTAAAAATACCTTCACAACATGTTTGACCTTTTTTGACTTGAAAATTTTTTAATCATCTTTCAATGTTGCACCAGATCTTTTTTTGTGGCTTTTGAATACTCTCACCTAAGAACACTCTTTAATGTTTTTGTAGCTTTTGATGAACAAAATCTGAATCAGATTTTGAATATTCAGACGAAGGAGATGCCACCATCTTGCCCTTCTTTTTTACCTCTTCTGGATTGAAAAAGTTGAGCTTTTCTTCATCGTTGTTTCTTTTTTCTTCCTTCCTTGGGGTTTGATTCCTGTTCACTGGAGTGACATTCTTTTTCACTGTAGTGACACTCATCTTCTACAAATCTAGGGCTCTTTCTAGATTTAAGAAGAACTTTTTATTTTTGTGCATACAATATACATTATTTTTTATGCACCAAGAAAGATGGGCTACTGAAATCGTGAATATAAATATGGATGAGGTATGTTTTCTTTAGAAGATGGTGAAAGAGAAAGAAAAAATTTGCAGTAAGAGAAAAATAGGAGTTGGGAAACGTGTGTAAATTAATAATATCCCTTAATTCTAGTAATTGATAATTACAAAAGGAAGACACACTCATTTTTTCTCTCTTATTGATTATGATGAGATTTAATAATCAATTAATATAGATTAAAATTGAATATTTTATAAATTAATACAAATCTGTTAAAACGTGTAATTAAAATATTATAAGTGGTAAATATTTAAAACTACATTTAAAAGTTGTAATATCAACTCTTAATTATATATGTGTGTGATTTTTCTTTTCTTTAATTGATACATATTGATACAACCAATTGTATCTATGTATCAAAAAAATTATATTTGTGTATCACAAAACTAATATAACTATTATCAGATTGTATATGTGCATCAACTATTATCAAGAAAAAAACAATTGTGCACTTATATTAGGGCTGATACAACATTTTTCAACATCTTTTCCGTTTGTTCTTCATAAAAATTTGATACAGACAATATTTGTATATTTATTTTAAAGGTGACACAATGTATATCTGTGTATCTATGTCTTAGTTTCAAAGCTAATATGTGTATCTATGTATCTGTGTGCGAAACGGGAAATAGAAAAGAGAGGCGAGCGAGATTTGAGAAAGAAAGAGAAAATTGTGTATATGTGTATTTGTATATTTCAGTTTCAACTGACATGCATGCTGGATGTATCTTCTCTCCTCTATCTCTCTTGATTTCACTCGTCTCTCTCTCTTCTCTAAAACTATTGCTATAAATTGGTAATTAGATAAACTAACTACTCATAACTATGATTTAAATTGTAGCTTTTTATGAAAATTCTTCTTATTAAATAGGCCTAGATGAGTCATGAGTATTTTATGTACTTTTTCCTAAAGTTTACATAAATTGGGTTTGGGCCTAATCAATATATCATGAAATCCAAAATGAAGATGAAAAGCTACAGAGCAAAAAAAATTCTTATTTTGTGGCTGCTGGGATTCGAGCCCAGGTCTCCACGGCCACAACGTGGAATTCTTACCACTAAACTACAGCCACTAGATGACAAATTTCTCCCAACTTTCTGTATTTCACTTTCTTTGATCATTGATATTTGACATTGACTACATACCAGGTATTAGGGGTGTACATGGACCGGGTTGGTTCGGATTTTTTACAAACCAAACCAAACCATTTGTGTCGGGTTATTAAATCTATAAACCAAACCAAACCAATAAAAGTCGGATTTTTCGATATCAATTTTTCTCGGGTTTTTCGGGTTTTTTCGGGTTTTTCGGGTTACTCGGGTTTTTTGTTTTTTTCTGATTGTTTTGGGTTTCTCATAGTATGAAATAAAAAGCACAGAGCAGTGCTTCTTAAAACGAGTTTTAGTACAAAATATCAACATATAAGATGGAGGCACAACACTGTTTGAAGTTTTTAACTTTATAATATAACTTTATAAGATAAGTTTTTTTTGTATATTATTTAGATGGGCTAATCAAGTCCAAATCTAAATGTAAGAAAGAAAACAAAAATTATGAAAAAAATTTAAAAAATATTTATAAATTACATTTTAATAAATATTTTTATGTATAACATAATTTAAAAGTAGTATATATATAATCGGGTCGGTTTGGGTTCGGTTTGACATTTTTTAGTTAAAACCAAACCAACCCTATAATGGTCGGGTTTTTTTTTCAAACACCAAACCAAGTCAAACCAAACCACTAGTCGGGTTTTTTTTCCGGTTTGGTTCGGTTTGTCGGTTTGGTGCGGTTTATCGGTTTGTCTTGTACAGCCCTACCAGGTATATACTACTCCTTCTATTTCAATTTATGTAATGTAATTTAATTGAGCACAAAATTCAAGAAATATAAATTTTATTTTATAATATTTCAAAATTATCCTTAAAATAAATTAATTTTTTAATTAGAAGAATACACCTTTGTGGCTTTTAGCCAAATAAATGGGACTCAACATAGGTAAAATGTAGATAATGTCATTAAATATTTATCAAATAAAAAAATGGATAATTTTTTTAGACAGACTAAAAAGAAAAAATGTGTCATATTGAGACATAAAGAGTACTTTTTATGTAGGTATAAATCATACTCCCTCTTTTCAATCTATTTGGCTTGATTCAATGTACGAATGTCAAGGTAACGAATGCTTGATGTGAATTCAAATATTGAATCTTCAAATTTTTATTTTTTTTTACATATTTAGAAAGAACATAAAAAATATTGTGGATCACAATAGTTAACAATTTACAATATTTATTATGTTCTTTCAAAATATGTAAAAAAAAATAAAAAAAATTGAAGATTCAATATTTGAATTCACATCAAGCATTCGTTACCTTGACATTAATATTTGAAAGTTATGATAAATAAAAATTCTTTAACTATTTAAATAGTAACTAAGATAAATAAATTGAAATGGAGAGGGAGTAGTAAACAAACTCAGTTACATAAATGTTACACCAACATGATATTTCACAAACAATGGATTTATCATTACCTCATAGTATTGGTTTTGTCATTTGATCTCCAAGTTTAGGACAATTGAGTCATATCAATCTTCCTTTTTTTTTTGTTAGCCTACTCAGTATCCTATATTCACATTTGATTTCGGACTAATTTGAATTCGCCATTTATGCTTTAAGTAGTTTTCCAATGATCAGTTGGAATTTTATTTCCATTTTTTCTTTGAAATTATATATAGAAGGGAAAATAAACTGAGTCGAACTTATTAGTGGACTCACAAATTTCAATTCCTAGATCCGTCTTGAGTCTACTATGGAGTACACGTATGTGATATATCAAGCTGTGATCCCCCTCAATAACGAGTTGCCCACTAAATTGGAGTTGTTAGTGAGGGAGACTTAACTAATTGTTGAAGCTCAATACTACATTATTTGAATTATAATGATGCTGCCATATTTATCAAGATCAAGCCTCACTGTAAGAAAATTGATCCACTACAACGAAAGCCTCAAACAGATAGAATTGAACCTTTTCAATTGTATAGCTCCTTCCTCGATAGAGATAACAACTCTACCATCGAAAAACAGGGAATAATACATAGAAACTTGAAGGTCAAAAACTCACAACTTCTATAGCTTGTGAGAGCGCAGGTTGTTAAAATGTGTTTCAAATGTATATCAAATCACCAGATGCAAGTTGTTAGAGACCAACCAGCAAGCTAATCTTCCACGCGGAGTCCCTACAATAGAAGTCCTATCTATTCCACCTTTAGTTAGTTTTTATCTTAGAGATGGCAAAGTCAAATCAGTTACTGCAAACATCGGAATCCTTCAAGGTGTTATGGATTTCCCTTTGGTGGACTCGAAGCTCTATTTTCTGTGTTCTCCAAAGTTAATGGTGGTTTCTTTTTAGTATTTAAGAAGCTTCTTGCATAAAGGGCCCCAAAGACAATAACCTGAAAAAATGAAATCAACCGTTAAACAAACTTTCTCCCCAAATAAAACAGAAACTGAAAGTTTCAGCTTCCAAATCTACGAGACAGTGAAGTAAACGCTTACAGCTCCAATGCATTGCTCCCAGCTAAGGGGATGGCCAAACCACAAGCACGACAGCAAAATGCTCAACAACTACATCAATTTAATCGAGCATCATCAATATTGGTTAGGCACAAGGCTACCAAGGGTGCATTTGGTAAGACAGAAGTCATTTTCCTTGACAATAATTATGGTGTTTGGTTTGTAAGTGAAAAAACATTTTCCAGAAAAAATAATTTAATAAAAATTAATAATAATATCAGTTAATTGGTGAGTGTTTTGATGAAACTTTTGAATTCTAGAGACTAATAATAATGTCTAAGTGTTAGTTGAAATAAGTAAATATAAAGTCAAGATTAGATAGTTGTAAGGAAAAATGACTTTCACGCAGAACAGAACTGGCAATAGCTGGGACATCCATGCCATCTCAGGAGATTGGTACAGGATTGGGAGGTCGATAGTCTATTAAGCCTGCTTCCCAAACGGACTTGCACCATAGTTGAAGACACAACTGACTCCTTGATCTGGGGACAAAACAAGACTTTCTCTGTGAAAGAATGCTGCAAGAAGCTACACTCTCGAAATGGGATAATTGACTCTTGGCCTAATATGTAGGACAAAATTACCACCCAAAGTTTATCTGCTTCAGCTAGATTACCTTAAATGAAGTTCGTCTTATACAAGATACCGAAGGGGCTTTCAGTTTGCTCACAGAGGTCATACGTGCCAAAATAGTCCTGAGACACTCAATCGCTGCTGACCTGTGGAACATCTTTTTATTTTTGGACTTCACTGGGTAATGCCACATAATGTGAATGATGCGTATGCTAGTTGTAGTCTATGGAGAGTTAATAAAACCATCAAGAAGACTTGGTTAATGATCCCTGCAACATTTTTGTTTTGTGGGCAGGTATTGTGGACCAATAGGAATTGACTCTTTAATAACATCTTAAGTGGAAAACATTACACTTTCTCTCTCAAACCCTTGAACTATTTCTTATTACCTGTCTTGTGGTCATTATGGTTGCAAAGGTTAGAGCACCAAATGTGCGGATTGTGTATGAAATAAAGAATTGACTAGCTGTTGCTACCTGCAATAAAGAACGTAAATGGATATAATTACATTTTAATGACACAAATGAGTCTGCACAATTTGGCCAAGAACAGAAAATCTCCATTTAAGCAAATCAAGATTTATATATTTTAAAAACAACTTACAGTCGAAAGCAGAGCAATGTCAAAGAAACAATCATGATGGCGAGATACGAAATCAATTGCCATGAGAAGATTGCCCTGCAATATCATACCTAGATGGGAAATAAAACACAAATTCTAGTCATATCTAGTCATTGGAACATAAACTAGATAAACATTCTTAATACAAATGCGGAATACCCATAAACATTTAAAATGTCATTCAACCGAATATCCTGCCTAACAAAAACAGACAATACACTAGCAGCTGCTGCATATCATCGAATCTTGTGTTCTTAAGTAGCTGTCAAGAATTTCTGCACTTGTGAATGCAGATGTCTGGGATAGAGTTTCATCCACACAATCATGTAATATAAAGGTCAAATAATATGCGGTACACAGCAAGAATGCTATTCAGAACATCGAGGAAAATTGGAAGACACCTAGTGCTATGAATAGTCAAAACTTTAGATCTAAACTGAAACGTAATTCAAGCCCAAACACACTTAAGCTTGGAAGCTAACCAAGCCTTATTCTCATCAGCTGTTGCATGAATTTGCATTTAAGATTATTTTATAGAATCAATTAAAATGTTTCAGCAAATACATAGAACAACAACAACAACAAACCCAGTGTAATCCCACAGGAGGGGTCTGGGGAGGGTAGTGTGTACGCAGACAATACCCCTATCTTGTGGAGGACGAGAGGCTTTTTGCAATAGACCCTCATCTCATATAAAGAAAAAGAAAGCATTTCAAAGCAGTTTTGGAAAAAAGAAAGTGAGAGTGAAGAAACCTAGGCAAATACAAAGGAAGGAATTGCATTGCATTCTGAAAGAAAGTAACAATAACAATAGATAAATAACACAATAACCAAAGTATAAGAAACAATACATAGTAATAGGAATCGAAGAACAAGACGTAGCATTCTGAAAGAGAGTAACAATAACAATAGCTAAATAATACAATAACCAAAGTACAAGAAACAATACATAGTAATAGGAATCGAAGAACAAGAAACTACAATAATAACGCTAATACTACTGGTATGAAAGGAGAAGCAGATACTGTGCTCCAAACTACCACCAAGCCTATCCCACAAGAGACTGAGGCAACTAAAAACTAATCATCTACCGTGATTTGTAAGTCTTCCCAGTAAACCATACAAATTATTGGAGACAACGACAAGCTTAGTGAGAAGACATGGAAAATAACAAAATTGTTAACTTTGTAGAAGTGTTCAGCAGCTTGTCCGGCAATCTTTTTAGATGTAAGATTATTATTTTTTAACCCTGGTTGCATGCACCTCAACTAATTCCACAGGATACCTATTACATCCACCAAGGCTTGGAAAGATGGGAAGAAATCACCTAGCGTTTTTGCCTCAACTAGGATTTGAACCTGAGGTCTCATGGTTCTCAACCCACTTCATTGACCATTAGGCCGCACCCAAACACCCTTGGGTGTGTAAGATTGAATTTCTTAATATCAACTCAAGCACACCACTCATTAGTTGCAGAAACGGGTTTTGCAACTGCAATAAATGAGATCTTACCAGTGAAACTAAGAAGACAAGAACAGACGGTTGTGTAGAATATCTGAGTGTGTATTTCCATATCATAGCCTTTAAAAAGTTTATCCTGGAACGTGCTCGTAAATCCATCAAACCTGTGAGATCAAATGCTTTATTAAAGGCTTGTTTCAGAAGCTAACAAACTACTATCCAATTCTAATAAGGAGATAACTAAATTTCTCCTTTTAATAAAAACTAATGAAAGAGAAAATTGAATAAGGGTATATTTTCTTCTTAAGTTAGAATTGTGTATCTACTTGTGGGGTGAAGTTTTGATGTCTTTTTTTTGACTCCTATTATCTCAAAATAACTCCTCTGCTATTGAACAATTAAAAGAGCTCGTTGGGCAATAGCATTAGGTAAATAGAATTGTAAAAATTTGTTGGGAATGCAAAAGAGATGGATTTAATATGCCAAGTAACATATATTTTGTTCACCAGAAAGCTAACAAAAGATGATTTTCTATGTATAACATGTTAATCGCTCAAAAAGTCTATAAAACACTTTCTGATAATTTCCACCTTTTGATTAACATGTTAGCCTCCCCAGACCCCACTTGTGGGATTTCGCTGGGTATGTTGTTGTTGTTGTTGTTGTTGTTGATTAACTAGGCTCCAATCGTAGAGCATTAGGAGTTAGATAATTTTTTTCTCGAAATCGTAACGAATAAGGTGAAAGACAGTATATCAAGGAAGGAAAAGAAAGAACATTATAAAAACCTTTATGATAAACAAACTCATTCAAATACAAGATACGAGATAGAAAGCTTGAACCTAGTTTTCTAGAGCACTCATTCTCAAGAGTAAGTTTAAGCAAAACCAGCTGGTTCTCTTTTTTTTACAAAGAGATCCAGCTGGTTCTCATAACGTTCATTAATTCAATGACCAAAGGTTTAAAATGCTGGATTATATCAATTCTCATACCCAAGATAGCCCATCATAAGAGAAACTCCCCAAATGGTGCTCTCCCTTTCTCTACTGTATGGGCTAGTGTCCCCTTCTGCCTAGAACCAAAAACAAACTGTAAAAATATTGCCTTGAGGATATAACTGCAGAGCAAAATATATTCTGAATACTTCCCAGCACAAACATGTGTGCCAGAAACAGTAATTTTGTTGGTGAGTTCGTATTTTAGTTTGGAAAATCAGCCATAAGTACATAATTCTGTTTAGTGCTAGTAAATTGTATAAAATAACTGGCTTCAAAACAGCCCCTTAACAAGGTAAACAACATAAATGACATGCAATCAAGTTCATTCCAAAGCTAGGGAATCAGTAAATTATTTGTTCTGGTGTTTCAGGTCAGCATGAAAGCAGCCCAAAAATTTGATGTCTTCCCAAGAAAAGAGTGTAGGAATTTCAACCCAGTAATCCCTCATTCAGTGCTCGTAACATATTTAGGCCATTGTACCTGTCCATTAGACCATTAGACATGTATGGTGCCATATCTCCCTTTTTTTGGAGATCCAATACAACAACTATACCTTAATCCCAAGCTCTAGTTGGGGTTAGGTATCAAAATCCCCTCTATTCATTTCGCTCCATTTGAAATCATATTATTCCAATATCCAATAATTTAGGTTGTCTAGCATTAGAAGTTCTTTATATTTTCTGATGACATACAAATGTACAAGATTAAAATGACTCCTAGCAAACATTGGACCTTACTGTGAACTTAACAACATGATTATGTCTTAATCCAACTAGATGGTATCACCTATATGGATCTTTTACTACCATTGTGTTCTATTTTTCCCTAAATCTGCAAGGATTCCCAGAGATTATAACTCTTTTGAGACAACTTCTCCTCTGATAAATCATGGTTACTAGAAAAGGTTAATACAAAGCAAAAGATTTATGAAGGATTCATGCAAAATATATCCTGAAAATAATTCCTAAAATAATTTGGCTTACTGTCAATTCAGAGAAACACAAAGGTGTTTAGAAGAAGACATTAGTTATTACCGGATACAGAATAAATAATGAACAGCCAAGTGTGACTAGGAATGCCAAGAAATAGTCCGGTCCTTTGTACTTCTTTTGCATGATGATAGTACCCCAGATCTGAATGAAGACAAAAGGAAAAGTAAGATGGGTCTCAAATGGGAAGCATACTCAATAATGTTACTTGTATAACCAAAACAATGTAGGTGAAGCTGAAAAGAATTCATACATACGGGAAAATTCACCAGTTAAAATTTTCATACAAATGGGAAAATTCCCATTTCAAAGTATATGGATATGGTATCACGATTCACGGACCAAAAGTCATAGTTAGAAGCCTTGAAACAGCAATGCCAACATTCAAAAATTATATTATAGAAGCTGACTACACAATTCTAAACCAGTCTTACCCAAAGGAACTATATAAACTACATTTTCCAGCAATTACAACAACCTAAATGGCAAGTTAACTTACCATTACAGGTATCATTTTGGCACATTTTGCCAGGGTTTGAGCAGGAAAGCTGACGTATTTGAGAGCCTGAGCAAGAATCAAAATGATCAGTACTTGTTAGATATTACTTCACAACTACCAAAGCTCTTTACATCTTATTTGTCCAAATCTTATATGTGTATGTTTTTTGTTTTTCACAATTATTTTTGTTTAATGCTTACTATATGTGTTCTACTTTGTCTTTTACTTCATTTCATATAACCATAAGGAAGAAGATAAAACTTGCCTCGTACTGACAAGTTGTTGTAAGGATGTTAGACACAGAAACAATACAATACTTATGGAGTGGAGCTACTGGGTCCAATGCCTTCTTACTTACCTGCAAATCAGCGAAGTGGAGGCAAATGCTTAGTCTAGTGTGTGACAAAAATTCCCAAGAATCACTTCTCAAATATTGAAGACAACATTCTCTGCCTCATCAAGAGTCTCTCAAAAGAGATTGGAATAATGTAAGGGTACATTTGCAGTATTAGATGAATAAGTCTTCTGTGTTTATAAGCCTGGAATTGTTCTATTACCAGTAAAACTCCAGCAGAGACTGCAGAAGTGGTAATCCGATTGCAGAACACAAGAAATAATGAGTATATAAAATAGTCTTTGTTTGGTCCATAAGGTACTCTCATGATCTTTTCCTGCAAGAACAAATTTCATCATCATGTCAAGGAAATAAAATTACACAATATCCAACTTAAACGCAAAATGTGTTGCTTTATTAATATGGGATTAAACATGAGATCAAAGCGTGACCGGTTGAACAGCACATAGATGCTGCTATACTTATATATGTGATTTCTCTGAAATATGCAGCTAAGAAAGAAAGTGCAAACGAAACCTCAAAATTACTAATGTTAACTGGAGGAGATGCCTTTTTGTACTAATAATTGCATCTTCAATTTAAGAAAATGGAGAAGAGGATATAGATCAAGGAATTGGATGCTTCAAAGATCATTGTCAATAGTTGCTTCCATGTGATCACATCAGTCCTTTATTTTTGGTGTGCGGGAGGTTGCAAGTTACTATGAGTCTATTCAACATGTAAACTCTGGAAGTAAAAAAAGGAAAATGTAGCAGATTTTGCATGAGAATCAATTGAAAACAGAAAAGAGACATATAATCACAGAGAGAAGATTCGTTTTATGTGTAATACTGGTAAGCTTCCTAAGTAGAATCTACATGACTATATTGCACGATGTGCTCCCACTGTAAAACTCAAATGATGTCTAAATTACAACACACTCAGGCTAATTATCAGTTAGGGCGCATATCAAGGTTTGATTAGCCTAAGTCCTTTAACTTCGGAAATGGGCATAGAAACAAATTTGCAGAAATGACAACTGCTAAAGAGAATAAGTGAATGTAGACTACTTATTAATTATTAATGAAAGAACAACCCTAAAATTTTGTAGTTTTCGTTTATGCTAATTAGTTTTATGGCTTGCTAAATATAGTATTATGCTCTATTCTTCTCTTCCATATGCTCCCCTTCTTTTCTTTTTCTTTTTTCTTTTTTTTGGGTGAAAATAGAAGAAGGTGAGTTTGAACTCTAATTCAAGAGCCCTTACTCAAAATGGCTTCTCTTCCTCTCATTGTCAGAAGTCAAATGGTTAAGTCTACTCGAAGCAACTGGGACAGACGACATTAATAGCAGAGTTTCTGTAGTAAGCTACAAAGCTTTTGTCTGGGTCTCCAATAAACGTACTCAACTGGCACAAACAGAATTGTTCGTCCAAAGAGTGATGACACTAGTGAGTAAACTACAAAACGGTTTTGCTTGGTATAATCTAAGCGGATTAGTTAGTTGTAATTAACTCATATATGACTTCTTTTCTTGGTTTCGGTTGCTTGACTCAGTAATGGCCCTTCAAAGTCATTGACTCCATATTTAGGGAACGGTTGAACTCTGGAATTACACAATTGTAACTACTCATGAATATTTTTTGGAAAGTCATTACACCACATATAAATTGACTGTACACAACATAGATCTCATAGCCACTCCCCCATTCATGACAAGCACAACACTATGCTTGTAAGAGAAATGTTGAAAAAGCCAGAGAATAACCCTCCTTCTTTGTGTTCTTCTTGAAACTTCACATATGTGGTGATGGTAACCTCAACAGCTTTATTTAAGAAATCTCTCAAATGAGCACGTCACATGTGTTACATGAGATCCATACTTCCAAAATACTGTATAGGCAGATGAATGAAGTGAGGTAGCTCAATCATACTGACTTCCAATAGCTCTTTTGCATGTATATTTCTCGTGCATGGAGTCTTTGTGCCTCTTGTGACTTGCTTATCAAGAGATTCTTTAGAAAAGAGCTTTTCCTGCAGGCTTCTTGTGACTATATAATGAACTTATAAGAGATTTAATTAGAACAGAACTTGTCCTGCAGGACACCCGCACCTTGTGGCTTCCTCTGTAAAATCCTTTGGGCCCCATTGTAAGCACAAAATCTTGAGTACTAAAAGAATTTGAAACTATACAGCAAACCCATTTCAGGATAGGATTATATTTGGAAACTGCAATATCAAATAGGAAAGACTCTCTATTGTGTTCTTTGAATATCTATTATTTTCTGTACTTTGATTACTCTATTTTATCCCTGTCGTTCTCGTTATTTGCTTTCTCATATATGCCTTATCTAACCTCTTTTATGCTTTTATGCTTTTATTGAGCCGAGGGTCTTTTGAAAACAGTCGTCCTACCTTGGTAGGAGTCAGATCTGCGTACACTTTACCCTTCTCAGACCCCACGTTGTGGGATTTCACTGGGTTGTTGTTGTTGTTGTCTCTATTGTGTTCTTTCAGCCACATAGAATAAGCCTGTTTCAATCCCATCAAGGACCAAAACAAAAAAGAAAAGCTGAAGACAATCATGCGGGAAGAAGTCAACAACATACCTTTTTGATAGACCTTGGCTCAAGATAAAAACAGTCCAAAAGGACGTAATAGAAGTGCAAGAGAGTAGAGACAATAAATAATAACAAAAATAACAGATAGTAGCAGAACAGTACTATACCAAAATAATACTATAATTGAACTACAGGAAACAACAGATAGTAACAAAAATTGAAGAAAAAGAAATTACAAGAGTAATACTACGACTACTAGTAAGGAAAACAAAGCAATATACTCCTACCTACTAGTATGGACGCACTTCTACCTACTAACCTTCTACCCTAATTCGTGTCCTCCATACTTTCCTATCTAAGGTCATGTCCTTGGTAAGCTACAACTACGATATGTCCAATCTAATCACCTCTCCCCAGTACTTCTTCGGTCTAACTCTACCTCTCATGAATCCATCCATAGCCAAATCACGAGGGAAGAAATCCTTTAAAATAAATAAATTGAAAATACTTTACACTAGAATTTTTAAAACCAAAAACGTTCCTTTCATTCATTCCTAATAAGAAATGGAACACTCAAAACTTCTAGAATTAGCAAAATTAGAGCACATTAGACAAGAACTTGCCCAATGTTCTAAGCTTAACTACCCAATGATATTCCTCCATTTCCTTTTGTTGCATACTAAACATCCAAAAGCTTTAAGGATTATCAAATTTATTAAAAGAATCTACCTATTCAACCCAAAACTTTAAGGCAATGAGTTGTATATGAGAGCCTTTCATATACAACTCAATGCCCTTCTGCACGTGTAACCTAAATATGAGGTTCACACACGAACCCATGCAGACCTACGAGTATGAATGTTGGTGTGCCCAAGGTTGCCTACTATACCATAGTAAGGAATCTAAATATTTAAACTAAAACCTAGCGGCAATGAGTCGAGTTGACCAAGACCTTTAAAAACCCTTTTGTATATATGACGTCGAATAAACAACTCAACAAAGTTCACAGTGCATTAGACAAAAAACGTCTTACAATGCTCTATGTAGTAAACACTAATGAGTAAAGCTTATTTTTCCCCCCTATCTTTCAATTACATGTGAATAAATTACCGAAGTTGCAAGTATATGCCCTCATTTTCCTTTTCCGTACGATCATGCAAAATGCCCTCTTCCTAAAGCCCTTGACACTATTGTACAATTACAATTACCTCTCCTACCAAAATAAGTACCGAGCAATACAATGATACTTAAAGCAATTATAGATTTTCATAATGTCAAAGAACATACTCTATTTGTTTTAATTTATTTGACATTCTTTCTGATATAGAACATCCCTTCTTTTCAATCAAACTTTCACAAGTTCTAATAATTCAAATTAATAATCCATTAGTCAAATGAATATCTCAAACGTGCTCAGTCAAATACAGTCATTTAAATTGAAATACATACAAAGTTTGATCACGCTTATTTCTAATCACATAAATATATAATGAAGATCATGGTTTTGAGAAATATGCCTGTAATATTCCGTATATGACGAGAGTAAACGTGATTCCACCCACAGCAACAACTCCTTTGAGCAGCTTGTTGTCCTTCAACGGCGGCGATGGTAGCTCCGCCATATCCCATCCAATCTACCCGCCGCCACCACCTATATCTACAATACAACACACAAAACATCTATATATATACACACACAATACGTGCGCCACTGTGTGTGTCCATTTTACGTTATATAAATGTACAAACAGGATAAAGGGGAAAGAGAAACATGAAGATCACCACGGTTGAGAAGTGTACGGACGGTCGCCGGAGTTGACTTCTGCAGATCGCGGGTGATTTTTACTCCGGGAGGGAAGTGGAGAATGAGGTTTTAGACTTGGGGGAAAAGACCGGCGGTTTTTCACCGCTTTCCTCTTTTTTGTTTATGTTCCGTTTTCGAATATCTTTTTAAATTATTTTTTGGGTAATTACTGAGGGTGAGATGACACGTCAGATGAATGGGACCCACTCTGTGACCGTAACGGTAATGACACTAACACCATGTTTGGATACTACATTATTTATTTTGATTGATACGTAAATTTTATTAAATTCTATTATTTAAATTTATTATTAGATAATGAAAAAAAAAAATTGTGTACGATCAATTTGAAGGGTAAGAGCTTAATAGTTTGTTATAAAAATGCAGTGCTTTACAATTAAAGAGAAAATGGCTAAAATGGCTCCCTTGTATTTTAGTAATTGAAGCACAATATTCAATTCAAATTCCCTTTTTGTTCCACTATTAATAAAGATGTTATTTGGATAAACTTATGCACAGATGGACTATTTCACCAACTATACATTACTTCCCATCACATGTTGAGTGTGCACATTGTCCTTGTTGAGTTAGTTTCTAATATTTGGAAGTCTTAGATTGAACACCAGTTCAAAGAGAATTTTTTGAAATGTGAGCCCTCAAAAACTATAAAGACTCTTTTAAGCGAAAGTTAATTTGTATTATACTGAATCTTTGTTGAATCTAAGTAATTGTTTGTCCCCTAAAGAATGTAACAAGCAAGATCTCTTCTAAGGAGAGTAATTTTTCATGACAAAGCCGAAACTTATGCAATTTTATTATCCTACTCCAATAGTAATTATGCCCAACAAGCAACAAGGCTTAAACATACGGGGAAAAATCACCAAATAAACGAAGAAATGACCATAAAAATGTTGAAAACAGAAATGAAATCATTAAGTTATAGCTATTTCACTTAAAAAATCAGTTTTATACAAAAATGTTGTGTCACTGCAACCTTTGTCTCTTGTCTATATGGACAAAATTGTTACAATTTGGACCTAAATAAGGTGATAACATTTGTGATGATGCACAAGACATCTCAAAATAAGGTTGAGAATTGTTCATCAATGATGAACCAAAATGACTATAATTTTGAGTAGTACTATTCTGTGTCGTCAACATCATGCCACCTTCACAACTTTTAATCGAAACCGGAGGAATATGTAACGGTTTAAATTGAGGCGGATTACGCCATCTAGGAAGCGGACCAGCTACAAGTAATGTCTGCAATAGTGGCCCCGATTCGAGCACAGCTTGAAGCAACTTGCCTTGTTGAGGCAATGTCTTTCCCTTCACAAGTCTATCAATAACCAACGAACCTTGATCATCAATATTTGTTACTTTTTGACCGATAACATGGCATGAAACAGGAATAATGTTGTTGTTCATGAGATCAGGTGATGAAACAACGTCCAAAAAGGACTCAACCGGGGATGAATTGTGTGTATCACTAAGGCTATTTGATTCAATCGTGCTTGAATTTGCTTTAGGCAAATTCGTAGCACGAGGACTATCGATGTGGATTTGAGATTGATTGATTTTGTTGAGTAGTTTGTGAAGGTGATCTCTTGCTTCATCTCTTTCTTGATAAGCCAATTTTATGAGTTCGATTAATTGATTGTTCTTCCTCTTTTCTTCACTTGCTTCCATATTGAGTCTTTCAAGTTCCAGGCTTGTGTAAAGAAGCTTGTGTTTCATTTCATCCATTGTCTACAAAATATATCAAAAAAACAAGTTAGAGAAAAAAAAACAATCAATTTTTTTAACTCACTCATTTTTTATTGAAAATAAATAAATTATGACCATGAATATTTTTCACTTTTTTCGGAGTTAAATTTCATATCAAAACTCGTTTGGCCATAAAGTCTGAAGTTGAATTTCATAATTTTCAAAAAATTGAAAAATAACAAAAAGTGTGATAACAAAATTTTCAAGAATTTGATAAACAACGACCAAAACACAAATTAGCCATGTGAACACTCATGAAAGATATCCTAACATAAAGAATGCAAGTAACAGAATTTTCAATGCAACTCCTACTATTTTATAATTATTCGAACACAAATAAGTTATTCAAAGTTGGGAGTATTAGTAAAGTCATAGAGAGGGGCCACTAGGAAGGTAATGAAGGATATAAGTCAACTCCAAAGCTTTTAAAATTAGAAAATTTCTGGTAATTAAATTTTGATAGTCAAATTTTTTAATTTTGATTATAAATTTATATATATTATATCAAAGTTTAGTTTTTTAAAATAAAATTTACATATTTAGAAATTTAGGAAAAATATATATATATCATAGTAATTAACAATTCAAAATATTTAAAAAACATAAGAAAAATTACAATAAAAACATATCTAATTGTCGAAATTCAAATAATAGTACATAAATTGAGAAAGAGAGAATAAATGTAAAACATAATTAATTCTTAAAATTACACCTTGACTCTAGTAATAAAACTCTACTACTCTAAACTAGTATGAAATGGGATTGTACCACTTTTACCCAACAAAAAAGTTTGTAGTAAGCCACTAAGCCTACCCAAAAAGCAATCAATAATTACTACATATCAATCCAAATTATATGAACTCAGAAAGTGTATATATTTTTATTTAACCTCGTTTTAGTCCAATATGAAAAAATCATCAACTAAGAAAAAGAGAATTCACCATCATTTACTTTTACAAAAATACAGTATTGACCAATTCAATGTCATTCAATAAATCCTCAGTACAATAAGGACCCTTCAAACACAGAAACAGAGTAAAAAATTTGAAGAGAAGTATGAATTAAATTAAACCCGACTCAACGAACCCGAGAAAAGACTGCATAATAGTACTAGAAGTAAATGACACATTAATAACCAATGAGGTTAAAAAAAATCAAATCCGCAGAATCTACAAAATGAATTAACACTTAGAAATTGTGATGAGAAATGAAATAATGACTTACCTCTTGGTAACTCCATAAAGAATCAATTTCTTCCATTTTTCTTCTATGAACTTGCAAGAAGAAGTAGAGGGAAAAAGAGGAGATAATCTTGAAAAGTTATTGAGAGGGAAGTTTATATAAGAAGAGAGTGAGTTGTACTATGTATTTTATAGAAGGAAACTAAAATCAAAAAGGACAAAAGAAGTTGTAGTATACACCAACCAATCCCCACCATAGAAAAGGCAAAATTATTTATGGAATCTTAATAAATACCTTCCATAACATAATATATTTAAAAGATTTTATTTTCTGTTTCAATTTATTTCTCTTACCATTCTTGTTAATTTATTTTAATAATTTTTTCATTTTAATTTTTTAAAAGAATATATTTAAGATTATAAAATTAAAAAATATTTTGATATATTCTATACATTATAGTTTACTATTATATGATTCAAAAAAAATCCTTACTTTGTTGAACTTTGTGTCAAATTAAAATCACATAAATAAATTAAAACGTAGATACTAAGTTTTATACATTGACAAAGATTTTAAAAAAACTATATGTTATACAATTAAATCACTCAAAAAATAATGACTTGAATTCATGGGCGGAGCTACGGACAGAAGAGAGTTCATTTAAAAGTCTTTTCATCAAAATATTATACTATATATAGAAGGTTAAAATTATTTTTTGTGTATATATATATAATAGATATTAAATCTCCCAACTTTTTCATGTGTTTATTTATTTATATTTTTGAATTTCCTTATTGAAAATCTTTTTTTTTTTTTGGAAGGGACCCTACACGAGGCTCCCACCTCTCGTGCACAGTCAGGGATTTAGCAGCACCCCCAAGCTTTATCATACATAAAATATAAAGATACAAGGAAGGGGACATAACCTTACCTCCGAATTAAGGTGGTTTATAAGTCTGCAAACCTACTAAGGTCGGCTAACTCATCCCCGATACTAGAAAGTGCTTTCTAAATACTAGAAAAGCAGTAAACCTATGAGAGGACTCCTCTCGATACAATGCGACTAGGAAAAACCATAAATGAGGGAGACTCTCCCCTTCCATGTGAATACAAGAAAGATACCTACACTAGTCCTATTCAAATAAGCTACATTTTATACATAGCTAAATGAAGAAGATCAAGTATACGATGCTACATCTTTCTCTTCCCACTTTTATCATACCGATTTTGTCCAAGTTAGGAACATTAGAGATAAAAAATGTTCAAGGAGGTTGTTTGATCCTTTTTAATCTTCTTCTCTTGAAGCTTGCCATTCCTATCTTGTCTAGCTTTATGTAGCCCTTGGTTTCTTGTGGAAGTTGTTGAAGGTTGTAGAAGTGTTGTGTATTATCAAGTGTATGGCTGTACTTAGATAATGTATCAGTTGGAAAATTTGCTTCCCGAAAAACATGTTTGCATTGGAAGAATTCTAGCAGTTGGACCAGTTGTTAGAGTTCATTAACGTAGTTTTGAATGTTCCAGGGTGGTTTGATGTCTAGATTCAGCCACTTGATCACAAGTTCAGAATCTACTTCCAATATTACTCTATTATAACCATGTTGAATGCACCAATTAATGCCAAAACTGGTTGTCTGCACTTCCGCTTGATTATTGGTTCCAACTCCCAAAGGAGAGGCAAAAGCATATATCAGATTACCCTTATGATTCCTTACTATGCCTCCTGCTCCTATTTTTCCTGGGTTGCCTATGACACTCCCATCAGTGTTAAGTTTAACTATGTTAAGGGGGGTTGAGCCATTTAACCTGGATTACTTTTATGTCATGCTTATAGTTTTCTATCCAAATAATTAGATCCTTCCAAGCTGGTGGCCATGGGATATATGGAAAAGCTGTAATAATAAGCATGTATATTTTCTTGATTATATTGAACTTCACTCTAGTAGTACTAGATTTCTTTCCTCCATATTTACTTGCACACCTGTTCTTCCAGACATTCCAGCAAATAAATATAGGGAGGGCTTGCAACATGAATTTATGTACAACATTGTTTGGTTTGTAGGTCCATCATCTCATCAAGATGCCTCTAATGGAGTTGTGGTCCTGCATGATTCCCCCCCAGTTGGAGAAATATGTCCAGATGTGTTTAGCAAAGCTTCCAGAGACAAAAATGTGATCTATGTTGTCCAAACCAGGCCTGTAGCAGCATGATGAAAATCTTGGTTTCACCACTAAGTAGATTCTTTACAATTAGATCACTCAAAAAGATAATGAATGTCAGACTTATGGGCGGAGCTAGGGAATTGAAGAGGGTTAAATCCCCTTTCACCGGATAATTACACGAGGGAAAATTACATAAAATAGATCAATATTTGGAAAAAAGTTTTTGGCCAGGCCCAAACTATTTATCCTTAATAGACTCATGGCCTAAACTATTTATTCTCTTACCCCACTTTCTCCTTTTTAATTTCGCGCATGACGTCACGGTGATGCCAGCATCATTGTTATGAAATAATTCTCTGTGATAGTACCTCGGTATATTGATACCATATTGGTATCATATAGGATTAAGTTTAATTCTTTGTCGGTATATTAATACCCTATCAGTATCATATAGGATTGAACTCTTTTTTTAAGGAATAAAAATAACACAATTAAGAGAAAAATATTAAAATCACAATCTTATTTATTAAACTTTACATTAGTAAATATATTTTTTGTGATATTTTTTCGGTATATTGATACCATATCAATATCATATAGTACTATCATCTATGATACTTCATCAATATATTGATACCCTATCGATATCACGTAGGATAGGCGCTGATATCAGCATGACGTCAGCCCGCGAATTTAAAAATAATTTATGTCATTTTAAAATAAAAAGGGGGTATGAAAGTAATGAAACATTTAAGAATAAATACTTTCTCTTTTTGGGTATAAATGTTATTTTTCTATTACATTATGTATATAGGATTAAATTATTTTTTAAAAAATATATATATATTTCTTTTTATTTTAAATTTTCTTAATGAAAATTTTGGCTCAATTATTAATCAGACTATTTAGATGACATTAACAGTCCAATAATGTTATAATAGATTTGTGTCCGCATGTAATTTAAATTTTATTTTTTTTGAAATTTTTAGAAAAACTCGCGGACGCTATTTTTGGGTGCACATAAACTCGTATAAGTAGTAATCTATAAATAGTACAATAAATCATATGTTAATGACTAAAATCCAGTTAGATTTTCCTTAAATATTCCATTGAGTTTGAAAAATAATTTTTCCCTTTTCTTTTCCCAAGTGAATATAAAAGCAAGCTGTACGTTTACACGGTTTTGTTTGTTTATACTTTTATTTTTCCATTAAATTTAAATATCCACTTGGAAATTTTAACACAAAATTATTAACCAAAAGTTTACTCAATCTACTTTGAAATTTATTTTGTTCTCAATTTTTAAAGAACCATTTTTAATTTATTTTTTTTGGAGATGTCTCTGTTACTATGGTGGCTACAGCTTATCCAAAAAAATGAAAAATATGATAAGTCGTGTTCACTATTGGAGAAGATAAAAATATGAACTAACAAGCACCGTCTAATAAATGAAAATTCCAAACAAATTCCTTGTAAAGGGATTTTAAAAATGGGGAAATTATTTTAATAATCTAATAAAAATAATACCTACTCTACAATTAAATGTTAATGTTATCAAACAATATATATAGCTTTCATTTCTTAATGTTATTAAAAAAAAAAGTAAACACTATTCAAATTTAAAATTTCAAAAAATATCACTATTAAAAAAAATTAATATTTTTCTACTGAAAAAGATTCAGTGACTATTTTCATAAATAGTTTGATTGAATCGATGAGAAAAGAAAAATAATAACATTTTCATTTTAAAAAATTAAGAAGTTTCCCATTGTTTTAGTGAGAATTTGTTTTCCAACATACATTTTTTATTGAGTTGAATTGATGTAAAATGAGTGAGAAAATTATGATTTATAACACAATTTTTTTATTGACACAATGAAAAAATCTTTATATTTAATAGTGTACGCATATTTCACTAATTAAATTTGAAGAAAGCTAGTTAATACATTATTCTAAATGTTAAACTTCGCCACCAGATTACCAAGAGAATGAAATCTTTTAATGATGAAAAATGTATATACATATTCACATAATAATATTTTATGATGTATTAAAGGTTTGACATATTTGATCAAAATTTATAGACCTATTATTGCTAATTTTAGAGATTCTATTGTTATAAAAATGGTTGTTATATCATCTAAAAAAGAAAAAAAATCATTATAGAGGGATATTTTTATAACGATCGTATTATTATAAAGAGAGATATTGTTGTTATAATAAAAACTATTATAAAGAGATAAAATATAAGATTACAATAAATTTTGACCTTTATAGTGAAATAAGTATTGTTATATAGAGTGATTGACTGTATATACTGACTTTACTCCATTAGGAGTCGTTGATTTGAGCACAAAGTTATTTCGATCGGATTATAATTCGGAGATTATAATTTTGGGATTAATTTATCTCACTTAGAAGGTTGAAAATGAAAAAATTATCTAAATACATAATTTATTTTATCATATTCTTTAAAAAAAATTATCATTTGAAAAAATTATAAAAATCTCTACTCTCTTCTATTTTTTGATACATCAATGCATGCGATGTATCAGTCGAATACGTCATTTACATGATGTATCAGGACGTCATATACATCACTTTACGTGATGTGTTGGTCGGATACATCACTATATGTTATGTATCAGAACGTACGTGATGTATCCGAAAGTGTTCAAAAAGAAGGGATTTCGGGTAATTTTTTTAAAGTAAGGATATAGTGTAATTGAGAATAATCACTATGGGGTTTAGGTAAAATTTATTAAAATAATATCAAGTTGGATGAAATAAGGTGTTATATTGAATATTAAGATTGATATTAAATTATACTCTGTTTAATTGAAAATTACATTTATCCCAAGGTAAATTTATACCTCCAACTAAACATAATATAATTTTAATCTTAAATTTAATTCAGAAATATTTCATCTTATATCGCGTACCAAATAACGACCCATTACGGTATATTATTCATATATAAAGTGTAATCATGGCGTAAATTAAGCTCTTTCCTTTGAACTTTAGCTGCTTCTCATTTTTTTTGACTGGCAGGTATAAAAAGGTTAACTTATATTTTGCTATAATTAGTTTAACAAGAATTGTCTTGTATTAAAAGAATGTTCTATATTTTTTTCCCTATTTATGGAAACAAAAATTAAAATTTTCTTTCCTTTCTTTTGCATTTGTCATTGTTAAGCACGTATGTGATTCATTTATGTGTACCACTAATCTAGTTGAAATTTGACTCTAATAGTAAGGTTGGCAGCGGACATAGAATTTTATTAAGGATTCAAAATATAAAAAAAATAAATACAAGAGAAAAAATTAAAGGAAGTTCAATATCTATTACATAAATACATAAAAAAATATTTTTTAATTATATATAAATAATATATTTTTATAAAAAAAAATTCGGATGAGCCCCTCGATCCTACTTAACTCCTCCTCTACTCGGCTATAGTGAAGTTTGATTACTTTAAAGTCACAACTTGAGTCTAATATCTCACATAAATAAAATTAAAAACTACTTAAGTGTTCACAATTCACACCAAACCAAAGAATATAAAACATGTTTAAATACAATTTTTTTCACTTAATTATTGATTAAATAAAACATTTAATTCATCATTTAGACATGACAAATTGGTGTGATTTGGTATAAAAAATATTAGGTGTGCATAAATAGACTTCAATATATTGAATGAAATTCTTAGAGAATTAAGGAGAAAGGTTAAAAACTTACTAACACTGTTTAACACATTGAACCTATACAATACATGTATCTGGCGAAATTAGATACATGTAACTCAAATTTATACAACAAAGATACATTTAATTTTATATATCTAAAAAAAATGTTAAATCTGTTGAATGAAAATCTTAGAGGAAGAGAGAGTTATTTAAAAAGTCATGCTATACTAATACAAGAAATAAATATTTTCTAGTGTCCATTTTAAAAAAAAGAAACATAAAACTTCAAACTTCACAACTTCTAATCGTGGCGTAGTCACATGTAGTTGTGGATAGCCAATCAAATATCATCCATCGAAAAATTATAATATATATTTATTTTATCACTATTTCTAGAGGTGTACGTGATCGGATTGGTCTAGATTTTTCAAATATCAAATCAAATTATTTATGTCAAATTTTTAAATCTATAAAACAGACCAAACTAATTAAATTCAGGGTTTTCAACCTCAGGTTTTCTCGGATTTTTTCGGGTTTTTCATGTTTTCGAATTTTTCGGTAAAGTATTCATACCAACATATAATTAACTTGTGCTTCAAATATTTCTTTAGTCCTATCAACATATAACTATTTAACGTGCTTCTTAAGAAAATAACACAAAATTAAATATGAGATGAATGATGTCAGTAAAATATTCAAGAAAAAATAATAATGAAATCACATAAAATAAATATTACAAATTAATATGTCATAATGAAAATGATCATAATTTAAAAGTACTAAATCATACTAAAATAAGTCTAATAAGTATTAAACCAATGTAAACTAAAGAACAAATATTCAATATTATTGTCATTCGTAGTGTTGAATAATCTTTTTTGTTAGCATTAGTATTAAATTGATTTTGATTTGAGCTTTATTGGAGTTAGTAATATCTATGGACTTTACGTATTTTTTAAATTTTAAAAATTATATATATAATATCGAATTTGTTTAATCTCAGATTAACTTTTTGTAGTTTAAACCAAATCAATTCAAGTATAGTAAAAAATTTTCTTCCAACACCAAATCAAATCAAACCAAATCACTAATCAGATTTTTGTTCAATTTAACTCAATTTATAATTTCGTTCGATTTTCAATTCAATTTTGTACAACAAAAAATGTGAATTCGACATTCTTATTTTCACATTTATCTCAACTAGTCTCAAAAAATGACTTCTAATGGTGTATAAGTTACAAAAAATAAACGTAAACCACAAACTTCACATCAACAGAAGTTTACCCATATACTCATACAACTGTCACACGGTTTTAAGCTATGAGCATTAGTACTAATTAATTATTATTATTTGATATCACCGCAAATTCTGTGAATCCCTCTAGAAGAGCTTTACTTTTGACACAATACAATCTTTTTTCAAAAAAGAAAAATAATATATATATAGAGAGAGAGAGTCACATATGATGTGATATATATAATTTATTTTAATGCAAGCATTAGTTATTAGGGATGAATTTAGAAAAGAGCGAAGGTGTTCACCCGAATTCCTTCAACAAAAATATTATACTATGCGAGCATTTGGTCTCAAGTTTCCAAATATTCTTGGTAAGTAATTTTTGATTGAAGTTTTGGTAAATTTTCACTATGCGTTCAGCCAAAAATTTTCTCAAGAATATTTATCTATTTTAAAAAATATTATTTTGTATTCGTAAGTTCTAAAAATTATTAAAAATACTCATAAGTTTGTGTTATCATTTTATAATGAACATGTTTCGTTAAAAAAAATCTTACAAAATGATTAATAACAATCAACAACATCAAAATAAAAATCTGGCAAGAGCAATACATTAATCGAATTAAAAATAAATTATTCTTTTTTTCCAATCTTGTTATACAAACTATTCTTTTTCGGATGAGGTAATAACAAACTATTCTTTTATAAAATATTCTCATTCTATGAACCATCTCTTCCCGATAATAAATGGTGGGTGTTTTTATAAAATATAAAAGTTTGAGATAATTTTAAATTTTTTAAAATTTTCCAAGTTCTAAAAAAAATTAGAACTTGAGAACTTGGGATATTTGTCAAGTAATGACAAATTATATAGCCAAATACTAGTTCCCAAGGTTTTTTCAAAAACTATTTGGGGCAAAACGGCACCTATATATGAGGTATTTTTTAAAATTTTAGTATATATATATATATATATATATATATATATATATATATATAGAGAGAGAGAGAGAGAGAGGGAGAGAGAGAGAGATATTTTGAATCTCCTGAACACAAGACTAAAGATTGATTCAGTGATTTAGAAAAATCAAAATTTACTGTAAGATTTTAAGATCCACCGTTGTTAGTAACTACTTTTACGACTTAAACTCGTAACCTATAAATTACATGGTGAAAATTCCAATCATGTTCTCTAACTAAATATCAAATGAGAAAAATCATCATAAAGGATTAAAGAAAAAGTAGTATTTCATTACTAGTAGTTGTTTGAATAATGTCATCATGTTGTACATTTGTACTCAGATTAATTTGTGTTCTAAATTGGAGGAAGCTAATTCTAGTAATTTTCCTTTTAGTAGCCTCAAATTTCAATATGATATTTACTTTTTTTTTTTTTTTTTTTTTTTTGGGAACAGACCCTACACGAGGCTCCCACCTCTCGTGCACAGTCAGGGGTTGAGCAGCACCCTCAAGCCTTACCATAAATAATCAAAATAAAATACAAGGAGGGGGACATAAACCTTACCTCCGATCCTATGGTGGTTCATAAGTCGGCTAACCTCTTAAGGTCGGCTAACTCATCCCCGATACAAAAAGAGACTAACTATAACTAGAAAGCATTAAACCCGTGAGAGGACTCCTCTCGGTACAAATCAACTAAGAAAGCATAAATGAGGGAGACTCTCCCCTTCCATGAGAATACAAGAAAGTAGCCTACACTAGTCCTATTCAAGAACAAGTATACGAACCTTCTATCTCGCATGGGTTGAGGAAATTCTTTTCATCTTTGCTCTTTTTAGACATGTCGTACCAAGTAGGTCCAAGAAAAGTTGCATCAACACCAATCGTAGCCAATTTGGGAAAATATGATATTTACTAATTATTGACTTAATGCTCACAAGAAATTATTAAGCTCTAATTTTTCACCGGCACGTCAAATTAATCATTTACTGCAAAAAGGCTATTAAATTAAAGTTGGAATAAATATGATAATATGCAATGTAAACATGTGAAAAAAATTAGGACAGAGGGTGAATATATATGTCTAATTAAATACTAATTCAAGATTTAGAATGAATAAATAAATACATTTAACGTGACATCATTATATATACTAGTACTCTTTCTGTCAATATTAAGATGGTTTAATTTTTAAAGTAAATACAAGCCGTTTATATTCAAAATACATATTTTAAAAAATAATTATAATAAAATATACAAATTTTATAAATTTAATCAAACAAAACTTCCTCTAGCAAAATTAAAAATAATAATAATAATTAAAAAAAAATAGATTGTGATAAAGACCAAGAACGTGGCTGAGGTATTCTCCTAACGAAAAGCTGGAATATTTCATTCTTTAATTCAATATAGGGGCGGAGTCGGTCTTTAAAGCTACAGATTTAGAAGAATTCAATAATGCTAGCTTAAATTTATAATTAGAGCATTTTTTTAAAAACTTAATAAATAAATATGATAACAGTACTATGATCATATGGATTTATAAACTAAATTTTTTATTTATGGCTTCGGATTGCATACAGTGAAGGAGCCAGATAAGATTGAGGGTTCATTTGAATCCTTTTTGATGGAAAATTATATTATTTATACATGATTGATATATATATATATATATATATATAAATATTAAATTTCGTGTCAAATTAAATTAGATTATTTTTTAGAGGAAAGTATTGTATTAAAAGGAAGGATAATTAGCTCATCTCTCATGCACATGCAATGTATCTAGCAGTTGTCTACTTGGATAACAAAATGGCATATACACACGCAAACATAATTTGTATATTTATTTATTTTGCTAAATAATCTTTAGTTAATGATAGTTGGAAATCTAAAATTTATCTAATAGCTAATATTTTAATTCTAATAAGAGAAAATTTAAAAATGAAATTATTCATTCTCAATTGGTTAAGGTGGATAAGTAAAAGAAAAATAATATATTTTTAAGATGAGAAGAATAATATTCTTCTCCCACCTGCCTAGGTTTCTTTTTAGTAAAAGTTGACCCTGAAATACTGATTGTATGTCCTTGGAATTGTTTTATTTGAGTGTTTGTTTGAATGCACTTCTACCTTATAATTTATAAATTAAAAATCATAAATTTAAAAATTATAATTTATAATTTTTGATTTATTTGTAAGTTTGACTTTAAATAAGTGCTTTAAATTATTTATTTTTACTCAAACACTATTGTCATGATTCGAATTCGGGTGTGATGACACCTATTCTTTTCCGTCGGACAAGTCAGTTTAAGACCCAACATTTCGATAAATAAAATGGAAACAATCTAAATAAGTAAATAATAAACAAAAACGGAAGTCTGTCAACTTAAATACCCCAAAAATTGGTTGTCACATATACAAGCCACTAAAATAACAAGACGGAAATAAAAGCACAAGTCTCAATATGTCTTCAACTCTCGAACAGAATAAATCATGAAAATGCAGGAAGTGCGAGAGTCCGCTGGATATCAATAACTACCTCTCTCAAACTCTCAGATGCCTCGAATGATCAGAAGAGACGTTGATCAAAGTCCAGGTTCAGAACCTACACAAGTGTAGAAGTAAGTGTGAGTACCAAACAAAACGGTACCCAACAAGCTAACTAGAAAAACTAAGTAAATCTAATAGGATTCATGAACTTCTTTTCCAACACAACCGAACCTCCAGACAACAACCTGCACAGAAAACCAGTCTAACCTAACATTTCACGCTAAACTATTCAATAAGGATCAGATCACAACTCAATATCACAAGGTATGTCGTACAAATAATCACAAGTCACAATTAGGCATCAAAACTGCCATACACAGACATGTAGAATATGTATATGCACACTCAATGGTCATACATGTTTACAATTGCCGGCAAAGACCTCGGCAGAATAACTCTGACCGAAAATGACCTCGATCTCATAATCTCTGACTCGAGATGACCTTGGTCCCTCAACCTCGCCGAAAATGACCCCGACCATATAACACCGTCGGAAATGACCTCGGCAACATAGTCCTGCCAAAAATGACCTCGGCAATATAATTCCGTCGAAAATGACCTCGACCTATCAATATCTCGCTGAAAATGACCTCGACCTATCAATATCTCGCTGAAAATGACCTCGGTAATATCATATCCCGGACCAAAAATGACCTTGGTCTCACAATTCTATACCTCTCATCACAGTATTTCAGAACCAATACAAACAACATGCTCACACAAGTAATGAGGGATAATCAATTTAGACAAACCACAATCATAATTAGACCATAAAGTATTTCATCAATACACATAGATATCTAGATTGCGGCATGTATAATTCAATTCTCAACAAGAGCACACATCTTTTTATTAACCCCTCGATTCATTTTAAATTAGTTCAAATCATAATTAAACCCGTAACCTCACCCCCATTATGCCCCAACACATATACACCGAGATATTTGGGACTCTAAGAGATTCATAGAGTTTTAAGAGTCCATTTGCCTTAACCAATACGCGATCAATCAATCCACGTGAGTCTTTTCCTTCTAAATGCACTCCAAATCACTACAATCTATACAAATTCAAGTTCTCAATCAAAATATGAAACCAACGATATCCAAATCATATTTTTAAAAATCATACCTAAACTGACCCAAAATACTTAAAATAGCTTGATTTCGAAAACAAGCATAAAATTCTAGAAATTTTTACATGAATAACCTCCTCAAGGTATTTGGGATTTATTAGTGAAAATGAAAGTAGATTCGAACTTAAAACGAGCTCACAATCATCAAAATATTGAAAATATGTTTTCTTGAAAACCCCTAAACTTTTGGACTCAAAACCACAAATTAAAGATGAAAATCGATATGGAATCAACGGAAAATAAGTAAATGGGTTGAAATCACTTGCCCATAAGTTTTAATGCAAACCCCCCCTTGAATTGCTTTCCCCCGAGCTCTCAAAGTCTAAAATGGGGGAAAGGGTCTAATTCTCATCCTTTAGGAAGAACACTATCCAGGCACGTTTTACTCTTCGCGATCGCGATGACTTGTCCCTCGCGATCATGATGAGTCAGAGGGTCAACTCATTAATTGACCCTCATAATTGCGGAATGGGCCTCGCGATCGCGATGATTAACCCAACTGGTGCTTCGCGATCGCGACTAGGCCTATGCAATCGTGAAGAACAATTATCCCTGCACCAGATTGCAGATACACAGTAGATTCCTCTTAGTTTCAAATTCCCAAAATCAACCCTCGGGTTCGATCAGGATCCCGTATACACAAACCATATATGCAACCCTACTAATTTCGATGGTCCGGACTCAATAGAACTATCAAAATTTGATTTTGAGGTCTCCTTGACCCAAAAACCAAAAAATCATAACTAAATCGAATTTATGCCTCAAAAGACCAAAACGCCCTTGAACCTTCCAAAAAATATACAGGAACTCTCTCTAGGTCTAAAATCACTCTCTAAATCTAACAGAGTCATCAAAATTCAATTTTGAGCATTCGATCCCCAAATATTGACCAAAGTCAAACCTATTGCCAAAAACTCAAGTATTTCCAACTCAACACCTCAAATCTATGATATGACCCCAAATATGATTCTGTCAACTCTCCTAGACTAATTTAAACATTCCAAAACTGATGGAACTAATGGAATTTCATTCCAAGACTCGAAATCCTGAATGACCTCAAATACCACTTTTGAGTCATTCTAGACCTCTAAAACACAAAGTTTACCAAAAGTCTCAACTTTTTAAGAAAACTACGAAACCAACATTAGATATCAATCAAATATGACTCAGAGAAACTACCGAGAGGGATAAAATGGTCTTTTTACAAAAAAATTTAAAAATAACCTTTAGGGTCATTACATCATCCACCACTAAAAATCATGTTCGTCCTCAAACATAAAGTAAAAGAAAATACCTGAAGCCTCGAAAAACTATGGATATCGAGATGCATGTTGTCCTCTGACTCCCAAGTCGCCTCTCCAATTGAGCGATGCTTCCATTATACCTTCACCAAAGCTATCTTCTTGATCCTAAGCTTATGGACCTGCCTATCAAGAATGGCTATGGGCTCCTCTTTAAAAGTCAAATCCGGACCCAACTCCACCGTGTCAAGAGATAACACATAAGACTCATCCAGAACATACTTCTGGAACATGGAAACATGAAACACAGGATGTGCCGCTGATAAGCTAGGTAGCAAGGTCAATCTGTAAGCCACCTCTCCCACTCGCCCCAAAATCTCAAATGAGCTAATAAACAAAGGGATAAGATTGCCCTTCTTTCCAAAACGCATAACGCCCTTCGTAGGCGACACTTAGAGCCAAACTTGGTCACCCTCCATGAACTCCAATGGTCGAACTCTCCTATACGTATAGCTCTATTGCCTACTCTGTTATGTCAAGAGCCTATAAGTAGATCATCCGAACCTGCTCCATGGAATTTTTAAGCAGGTCCGTGTCTAAAGAGTCCATCTTAACTAAATTGAACCATCCAATAGGAGATCGACACCGCCTACCATATAATGCCTCGAATGGGGAAATCTGAATGCTAGAGTGATAATTGTTGTTGTAGGCAAACTACGCTAAGGGAAAATATTGATCTCACCTAGAACCAAAATCAATAACACAAGCTCAGAGCATGTCCTCCAACACCCAAATTGTCTGCTTGGACTGGCCATCAGTCTGTGGGTGAAAGGTTGTACTCATATTAAGCCTAGCGTGCCAAAAGTGCAAAGTAAACACTGAAACCCAATCTAAAACAATGGATACTAGAATTCTATGAAGCCGAACGATCTGACTTATATACAGCTAAGCTAGCCTATTATCCATGTACTTCACCTTAACAGGGATGAAATGAGCAGACTTGGTCAGTCTGTCAACAATAACCCAAATAGAATCATACCCACCCATGGTGGGAGGCAAACTCACAATGAAGTCCATAGTGATCTGCTCCTACTTTTAAGTAGGAATGGGCATCCTCTGACTCACACCTCCACGCCGTTGGTGCTTACATTTGACTTGTTGACAGGTTAAATATTTGGACACGAACTCTGCGATGTCCTTGTTCATCCCACACCACCAATAATATTTACTAAGGTCATGATACATCTTTATAGCGCTTGGATGAATAGAATATCAAGAGCAATGAGCCTCCTCTAGTATCAATCTAATCAAGTCGCCCAACTTGGGCACACAAATCCAGCCTCCAATCCTCAAGAGACCCTCTGAATCAAGTATAGCCTCTTTGGCTTCACCCCTCAACACCTTGTCTCAAATAAGACATAAATTCTCATCATCAAACTACCTCTCCCGAATCTACTCAACCAAGGAAGAGCGGGCCTCAATAAAAGCAATAAATTCTCTACTCTCCTCAGAAACTCATAATTGGACAAGGCTGTTGGCTAACCTATGAACATCCCTAGCCAAGGACCTCCTGTCGACACTTATCACCACAAGACTCCCTATATTAGGAGCCTTCCTACTCAAAGTATTGTCCACCACATTGGCCTTCCCCGGGTGATACATGATAGTCATTTCATAGTCATTTGGTAGCTCATATTATTTATGTTGTGTCAAATTTAGATCCCTCTAACTAAAGATGTACTAAAGATTCTGATGATCACAATGCATACCATACAAGTAATGATGTCATAGATTTAACACAAATACTACTGCTGCTAATTCTAGATCATGGGTAGGGTAGTTCTTCTCACGAGTCTTCAACTGTCTAGACACATAGGCAACTAACTTTCTTTTTTGCATTAAAACTCCACCCAAACCAATACTGGAAGTATCATAATACACGGTAAAGTCTATACCTTCCTCAAGTAAGGTCAAAATAGGAGCTGAAGTCAACAAGGGCTTGAGCTTTTGAAAGCTCGCCTCACACTCATCGGACAAATAAAAATCTACCACTTTCTGAGTCAGTCTAGTCAATGGGGATGCAATAGTAGAGAACCCCTGCACGAAGCATCGGTAATATCCATCCAAACCCATAAAACTCTAAATCTCGGTAGGGATAGTAGACTTGGGCTAGCCTCTAACTGCCTTAATCTTGGTTGGATCCACCCTAATACCCTCCTTGGACACCACGTGTCTTAGAAATGCCATAGAATCAAGTTAAAACTCACATTTAGAGAACTTTGCATACAACTTCTGCTCCCTCAACTTCTAAACACCAACCTCAAATGATCATCATGATCTTCCTCTGTCATGGATCATATCAAGATATCATCAATGGAAGCAATCATACAGAAGTCCAGATACAGCCTAAATACCCCATTTATCAACTCCATAAATGTTGTTGGGGCGTTGGTCAACCCAAATAACATAACCAGAAACTCATAATGGCCATAACGAATCCAAAAATCAGTCTTAGGAATATCTGATGGTCTAATCCTCAACTGATGGTACCCAAATCAGAATTTGATCTTAGAGAACAAGGCCGCTCCCTGAAGATAATCAAGCAAATCATCAATACGAGGAAAAGTATATTTGTTCTTGACCGTCACCTTATTTAATTGCCTATAATCGATATACATCCTCATAGACCCATTATTCTTTTTCACAAGCAGAAACCCTAAGGTGACACACTAGGGCGAATAAACCCCTTACTCAACAGATCCTGCAACTGGTCCTTTAATTCCTTCAACTCTGCCGAGGTCATGCGATAAGGTGGAATAGAAATGGGCTTAGTGCCTGGCTTTAAGTCAATAGCAAAATCAATATCCCTATTCGAAGGAACTCCCGAAAGATCATTAGAAAACACATCGGCGAACTCCTTTACTATGAGAATAGACTCCATGGGAGGTAACTCAACACTCGTATCCCGAATAAAAGCCAAATAGGACATACACACTATATCAATCAATCTCTGAGCATGTATATAGGAGATAGACTTACTAGGATAGGAACCATTAGTGCCCATCCAATCGATCCTTGGAACACCCGGTATCGCTAAAGTCACAGTTTTAGCATAACAATCAAGAATAGCACAATAAGGAGAAAGTCAATCCATACCCAATATCACATCAAAGTTTACTATCCCTAATATAATCATGTCTACCCAAGTATCATATCCAACTAAGGAAACAAGACAGGATCGATACACTCGATCTACCACTAAAGGCTTACCCACCGGTGTAATGACATGATTAGGCATAAGCATGTGATCATAAGTCAAATCAAATCCAGATGTAAAATAGGTAGACATGTAGGAGAATGTAGATCCAGGGTCAAATAACATAGATGTAAGTCGATGGAAAACTGGAACGATACCTGTAATAACTGCATCGGAAGCCTTAACCTTGGGTCTTCCCGGAAAAGCATAACACTGAGATCATTTACCACCACCTAATTAAACCATACCCTACCTCGCGGAACCACAATACCACCATCTCTAACTATCTGAGCTTTACACCAACCTCTAGTCGGAGGTACCGAATCTCTCTCTAGAGCTGCTAAATAAGTGCGCTGGGGCCTTAAATAAGTCTATAATGGGCACTTGTGCATCAAATAACCTAGATATACATAACTAAAATACGACCTCGGGATAGAAGATTGTTGTGGCAATCCTGATGGAATACCACAACCACCTCGATCCAAACTCTAAGACCGTTGGACTAACTGCCCACTATCTGCACTGGCATAGAAGCGTGAACAGATCTCTGGCGCTGAAACTAACTGCCGCCTCTAAATGAACCTCTACCTCCAGAAGAGGTACCCAAAAAATGACCACTAGCACAGGCCCTCTTGGGGTCCCCAAACTCCTTTCTGACCATCAATTCCGCCTCCTTGAAGGTACACATAATGGACTGGAAGGAAGCCCCCTTACGAGCCGATCTAAACACAAAAGATCGAATAGAGAAGGTCAAACCCTTCACAAACCTATGGACTTTCATTGCCTCATATGGGATCAATGCTGTAGCATCCTCGACAACAGGCAAAAATAGGCCTCATATTTGGCAATGGACATGTCACCCAGATTCAAACTCTCAAATCTCAATCTACTATTCTCCCATATGCTACATGGGATGAAGCGATCCTCAAAAGCACTAGCAAAAAATCCCCTCTTAACTGAAGGGGATCCAACTGGTCTGGACCTCATGAATGTCCTCCACCATTCCTTGGCCAACCCACGGAGCTAGAGTATAATGAATCGAACACATCGGGCATCAACCATGCTCACTGCCTCCAACATCTCATGGCAAAATATCAAAAACTCATGTGCATCCTTAATCTTACCACCTTGGAACTGGAGTGGTTTCATCTTCTGAAACCTCTTATAGAACTGCTGATCTGCTATAGTCATAACCATATTTGGGCAATCTGCGCATCGACTACTGGTGGGGGAATTAATGGTAGCTAGCCCACCTGATCCTGAAGCACTGGACATGATATTGCTCTAGAGTCTATACACCTACTCTAGTCTATGAACCTTGTGGCATGCCTGCAGCATCTTGAGTAAAACTCTCCAACATACTCAGCATCCTCAATAAGGTCTTCAGAAGCAAATGGGATGTGGGCTCTGGAGGAACCTGGTCCTCAGCAATCTCAACCAGTGGCTCTGGGGAGGCCTCTCTAGCACGACCTTGGGCAGGTGCCACTTCTTGGGCATGGCCTCTACTGGCAACTGCTCCACGGCCTCAGCCTCTCACTCGACCCCTACCTTTACCCCTAGCAGGGGGTCTCAACAACTACCTCAGAGACTGTCTCTCCTCTACCAATAAATGTAAATTTGGTCCTCGGTATCTGCCAAAATAACACGCGAAACTTACCACTAGCGATAATGGCTTGGCACGATAAGAAATAATGAATAAAGGGAGTTTTCTAATGGTCTTCACAGCTTCTTGAAAATAAGTACAGACGTCTCTATACCGATCCTCGTAACTCTACTTAGACTTGACTTGTACATGTAAAACCTATAAACCTAGAGCTCTGATACCAATTTTTCACGACCCGAATTTGAGTATGATGACAACTATCCTTTTCCACTAGACAAGTTAGCCTAAGACCCAACGTTTTGATAAATAAAGAGGCAATAATCTTAACAAGTAAATAATAAACAAATGCGGAAGTCTGTCAACTTAAATACCCTAAAGATTGGTTGTCACATGTACAAGCCACTAAAATAATAAGATAAAAATAAAAGTACAAGTCTCAATATGTCTTCAACTCTCAAACAGAGTAAATTATGAAAATATGGGAAGTGCGAGTGTCCGCTGGATATCAATAACTATCTCTCTCAAACTCCCAAAAGTATCGAATGATCAGAAAAGACAATGATCAAAGTCCAATCTCAAAACCTACATAAGTGTAGAAGCAAGTGTGAGTACCAAATAATATGGTGCCCAGCAAGCTAACTAGTTAACTAGAAAAACTAAGTAAATCTAATAGAATTCACGAACTCCTTTTCCAACCCAACCGAACCTCCAAACTACAACCTGCACATAAAATCAGCTCAACGTAACAGTTCATTCTAAACAGTTCAATAAGGTTCAGATCACAATTCAATATCACAAGGTATGTCATACAAATAATCACAAGTCACAATTAGGCATCAAAACTGTCACACACAGATATGCAGAATAAGTATATGCACACTCAATGGTCATACATGTGTGCAATTACCGGTAAAGACCTCGATAGGATAACTCTGATCAGAAATAACCTCAATCTCATAATCTCTAACTAAAAATGATCTTGTTTGCTCAACCTCGCCGAAAATGACCTTGGCCATTTAACACCAATGCAAATAACCTTAACAAATAATTTGTTGGAAATAACCTCGGTAATATAATCCCATAAACAATGACCTCGACAATATAATTCCACCAAAAATGACCTCTACCTATCAATCTGTCGCCAAAAATAGCCTCAATAATATCATATCTCAGACCAGAAATAACCTCGGTCTCATAATTGTATGCTTCTCATCACAGTATTTCAGAACTAATGTAACTATCATGCTCACAAAAGTAATGGGGAATAATTAATTTAGATGAACCGTAATCATAATTAGACTATCAAGTATTTCATCAAATACACATATATAACTAGATTACGACATGCACAATTCAATTTTTAACAATAGCACACATCATCTTTTATTACCTTCGTAGATTCACTTTAAATTAGTTCATATTACAATTAAATCCATAACCTCATCCACATTATGCCTAACATATATACAACGAAATACTTGGGATTCTAAGAGATTCACAGAGTTTTAAGAGTCCACTTGTCTTATCCAATATGTGATTGATCAATACAAGTAGGCCTTTTCCTTTTGAATGCACTAGAAATCACCACAATATATGCAAATTCAAGTTCCCAATCAAAATACTGAACCAGCGATATCCAAATCATATGAAAACTGTGCCGAAACTAACCCAAAATGCCCAAAAAACCCAATTTCAAAAATGAGCAGAAAATTTCAAAATATCCTATATGAATAACCTCCTCAAGGTATTTGGGATTTTCTAGTAAAAACAAAAGTGGATTCGGACTTAAAACGAGCTCACAATCATCAAAACATTGAGAACATATTTTCTTGAAAACGCCCAAACTTCTGGACTCAAAACCACAAATCAAAGATGAAATCACTTTGTAATCAATGAGAAATGAATTAAATGGGTTAAAATCATTTACCCACACATTTTCACGCAAAACCCCCTTGAATCGCTTGCCCCCGAGCTCTCAAAGTCTAAAGATTAGGGAAAATGGTCTAATTCTCGTCTTTTATAAAGAACACTATCCATGAACATTTTACTCTTTGCGATCATGATAACTTGTCCCTCGCTATCGTGATGAGTCAGAGGGTTAACTCATTAATTGACCCTCGCAATTGCAGAGTAGGCCTCGCGATCGCGATGACTTACCCACTATAATGATCTAACCCATCGTTACTAAAAATATCTATGATAAAGGTATATAAATCTCTTTCATCATAATATTAGGATCAATTCCTTGATATGCGAGTACATTAATTGTAAAATACGATTGTACTATGCTCCTATCTCAAAGTTGAGTTGAAAGTGTCTTTTTGATTTAGTTTAGGACTTGAGTTCAAAGTAGGGTCAACTTCAAATGACCATGTATCTCAACCTAAAATGAATTAGGTATCTCACGACCTATCAAATTTAAAGTCTATGAGTCTTCTTTACAACGCTACCAAATCTGCCTCATTTAGAGTTTGAAGTAAAACATTATGTCTATTTTACTGGACACTATCCGGACTAGGCCGCTAGAGCGAGATTGAGGCCGTTGTAGCAGAATCCGATCAGCCAGAACTTAAAAATAACGTATTTTGATTATCCCCTTATTTTCTTAAGTGTTAAAATAGATGAGAGTTACCTTACAAATCCCCAAAAGGTTGCTTAAGGATTGGAGAGAAAGAAAAAAGGGAATTTTAACGTGAGGAAGGCTATAACCCATGGATTTCAGGTCCGTCTCCATAGATTCTCCTTCTAAAAGTCAAAGATCGTTCTATAATCCTTCTACAATTGCTTGACACCCAAGTAGGATAGGGTTTCTCAATTGAGTAGTTATAAATTCATTCTTATTGCTTAATAAAATATAGATTGACGGGAGATTATATGCCTAAGCCTTCGGACACGGAGTCTGAATGGTTAAATGATTGTCAATTGATGCTTAGAGTGGGAATGTATATTATGGATCATGTTTATTATGTAACTAGTGATAAAGGTCCAATCTTTAAATGTTAACCTTGGATAAAACTATTTAGAAGGTCAATGATCCTTGTGGGATTAAATGTAGACTATTATTGGATTGTTAAGAGATCTTGAGACTTGTGGGTTATGAAAATATGATGTATATAGAGGGATGTGATTATACAAATAATTATTCGTGTTCATGTTGTTTATTCCTTATGAATTACTTGAGTAATGTGAATCATAAAATAAAAGGTGAATGTGAATAACTTAGGGTCGATAAATCTCATGCCATGAACTATGTAATTACCTATGGTTGTGGATTATAGTTTAGTTTATATCATAAAGGGACTTTTATAGTGATGGAGTAATGTTGTGAAGTTTTCTATGCATTTACTATTGTAGTTGGGTGATTGATGTATTGTAGTGATTGGTCTACAATTCCAAGACCGCGAAATCCACAATCTTAAACTTATTTTACTAAAAATGAAGTCTTGAATAAAGAATGCTTGATGAAATATTGTTAATGAAGGAAAAGATAGAATGAAACCAATGAAATGACTATTTGTGAACAATTGCATGCAATGAACTTGTTACTTGATTGTGCAAGTACGTGAACTATTCGTTGTAGACTGTGATTATGGTTGTGATTGTGATATTGGATTAGGTGTCATGTTCTGACATATATGTTGGATCCAATGTCATATTTCGATACATATATTGGATCAAATGTCACGTTCCAACACATATATAGGATCAGGTGTCATGTTTTGACACATATATTGGATTGAGTGTCATATTCCGACACATATATATCTTGGGTATGGGTTCCATGAGAGAACCATTGTGTAGCTATCATATGTGAATTGATCTTGACTATATGTGTGATGAAAGATAAATTGACTCGATTATAATTGAGCATGCCCATCTTGTGTAATAATTGATATGAAAGGACCAAATATCTAAGTGTTACTATGTTGACTATTATATCTGAGATTTACAATGTGAAAAAATATATTACTCTGAAATAATGAATTGATAATGTGTTCATGTATATGCCCGTTCAGATTATTTTATGATTGCTAGACTTGTCCGCATCATAGACATGGGGTCGTGGGTAAATAAGTGGAGAGTAATCGATACATTGTTAAATGAAATTAGTGACTTAAAGTCAAATATTGCTGATGTCCTGTGGGCATATGTGTTAAATAGGGGATTTGAAGAGAATTCGGAGCTTTTATCTCTGAATAGGCCGCTCTAGCGAGAGGAATCCCGCTGTAGCAAGGCCTCCAGAGTGGAATAGGTCCCACCACAATGGGCCAGTGTGGTTAGAATATGAGCCTTAGACCACTTAAATATTTTCCTCTTTCGAGTGAGATGTTAATTATTCTAGGGTCAGGTGTTGGTGTGAAAGATAAAGGTAGTATACTAGTTAGACAAAGTTAATGAGCCCGTAGTTCAGAAACTCATCTACGTGTTAAATGGTCAGGCCTTGATCTGGATTAGAGTTGATGGCGGACCAACTAGAAGGGATGAGAGTGAGGCTTGAATGACTTTAATGAGGTTAATAGGAATGATGAGAGTTTGTGCATAAAGATTTGGTGGTGTATTTCCTCAAGAGCATGTTTTCTTCTTGTCGATTTCTTTATATTATGCGGTGGTATCAGAATGATCGACGATGCCTACCAGTATATGTTGTTTGTACTGATACTACTCTTGCTTTGCTACTTGGCATAGTCTAGTTGCAGGGTCAATCATGTTTCATAGGTGAAGACGAAGATGAGTCTTCGGTAGCTTTTACTCTTCATTCTTATAGTGGAAACTGTTTCTTGTTTTTATTTATACTTTGTATCTTTAGAAGCTCTTGTACCTGTTTAGACTAGAATCCTTGGGGTGTTAAAGTATTTTGTAATAAATTCTAGAATTTTGATAATTCAATTATGATGTATTTAGGACTCATAAGGCTATTGTTGGTATTTTGTTAAACTTCCGCATGTTATTTCTACAAGGGCTCTCTTATCTAGGTGTTAGAATAGGTGCCCGCATGACCCGATGGGTTAGGTCATGACACCCACCTAGTGATTCATGATCGTGACTAGGCCTACACGATCATGAAGAATAATTATCCCTGCACCAAATTGCAGATACACAACAGATTCCTCTAAGTTTCAAATTCTCGGAATTAACCCTCAGGATTTGTTCGGATCTCGTATATCAAAATCATATGTGCAACCCTACTAATTTTGATGTTTCAGACTCAATGAAACCATCAGAACTCAATTTTGAGGTCTCTTTGACCCAAAAACTAAAAAGTCGCAACTAAACCAACTTTATACCTCAAAAGACCAAAATGCCCTCGGAACTTTCAAAAAATATACAACAACTCTCTCTAGACCTAAAATCTCCCTCTGAATCTAATGGAGTTATCGAAATTCAATTCTGAGCATCCGATCCCCAAATATTACCAAAGTCAAACCTATGGTCAAAAACTCAAGTATTTCCTTAACAACTCAAATCCATGATATGACCCCAAATATGATTCCGTCAATTCTCCTAGACCAATTTCAACGTTTTAGAACTGATGAAATTGATGCAATTTTATTCTGAGACTCAAAACTCCGAATGAACTCAAATACCATCTTTGAGTCATTATAAACATCTATAACTCAAAATTTACCAAAAGTCTCAATTTTTCAAGAGAACTACGGAACTGACATCAGATATCAATTAAATATGACCTAAAAAAAACTATCGACAGGGGTAAAATGGTATTTTTATGAAAATTTTCAAAAATGACCTTTAGGGTCATTACAACTATAAAAATGCTTAGAATATTTCAAGTTTAAGTCTGAAAAAAATATTTATCACGTTTGATTAACGATATAAATTTATCATCAGATAAATTTATACCGTCAATTAAATACAGTATTAATTTTTCTCTTAATTAATCATGGAATATTTTACCTTGATGTAAAATCTATAAACTTTAAATTATTAATCCGCCTTTATATATTAGATATCTCAATAATATGTTTTTAAAAGTAACCCTATTTCGTTCAATTTTTTTTTGATTTCTTATCTAGTGTCCGGTATTCGCATTGGAATTTGACTAATCTAGATTCGTGCGGCTCCATTTTGTGGAAATCACTCCCTATTAAGGAGTTTTCATACCCAGAGTTAGAACCCATAATCTCCTATTAAGAAAGAAATAATCACATTCACTGCACCACAATCTTTCGTGATCCTTCAAATATATTTATAATGATCCTGAAAGTTATTTTTGAAATTTTTTGTAGAATAACCATTTTCCCCCCTCTAGATAGATGCCTCAATTCATATTCGATCAATTTTTTAAATTGATTTTGGAATTTCTTTGAAGAGTTAAGATTTTTGGAACTTTTTAGTTTTCAAAAGACTTAAGTTGGTTAGAAGTGGTTTTTGGTACCAATTGCAGCTATGAGCCTTGAAATGGAATTCCATTAGTTTTATCAGCTTTGAAATATGGAATTTGGTCTACGAGATTTGTCGATTTCAGTTTTGGAGTCGTATTGTGGAATTGAGGTGTTATCTTGGAAGTTTGAGGAAATTTAAACTTAGTATTGACTTTGGTCAACATTCGGAGATCGGATATTCGGAATAGACTTCTGAAGATTCCGTTGAATTTAGGGGGTGATTTTAGGCGTAGGGGAGGTCTTGGTTGAATTTTTAGAGGTCCCGAGCTTGATTTGATATCTTCGAGCCTAACGTTAGTTTACTTGCGACTAACTGAATTTCGGGACAAGGAGACCTGAAATTTGAATCTAACGATTTCATTGAGTCCTGAACAGCTAATTTAGTAGGTTAGCATATATAATTTGTGTGCACGGGGTTTTAAACGAATACCGAGGGTCCATTTTGTGATTTTTGAGGTAAGTGTGTTTGTTGTGTCTGGTGCCTGAGTTCCCTTCTCCGCGTTCGCGGAAGCTGAGGAGGGAGATCTTCGCGTTCACGACATAGCCCCTGCCTTCGTGAAGACTTTGTTGGTCAATACTTTGCATTCGCAAAGCTGTGTCTGCATTCACGGAGGGTAAAAATTATTTGTACAATAATTAATTCCCCAAAAGATAGGAAATGGTTACTTTCCACCATTTTTGAGTTTCTAAGCTCGAAATAGGCAATTTCTTAAGAGATTTTCAAGATTCTTCATTTGGGTAAGTGATTTTAACGAAGATTCTTCAATACCCATTGATTATGTGATGATTTCAACCTCTAATTTCTTGATTTTGATTCAAAAATGGGGAATTTTGCTCAAGAACTTGGGTTTTACTAAAATGGTGATTATGAGTTGATTTTAACTCCATTTTCAAAATGGTTTCCACCTTTAATTTTTTAAATATTTTGAGTAATGTATTTATGTATTAGTTTCTTAGAATTACCCTTCACTTTTGAAATCGGATTTTTGGGTTGATTTTGACCCCGTTTTTCAAAATATTGATATAGGTCTTGATGGTCTCGTATTCAAAAATGGGGGAATTTTTCACCTTTTCCAAACTAAACCCAAGCTATTTTGGAATTAAAATTAGTCCTTTTTAGTACAAAATGTGTCTTTTCTCTCATTATTAATTAGAATATTTTGAGAGCAAGGACTGGGAGAAGAGGAGAAGCCAGGGTTCAATCATTCTTTTCAAAACCTTCGAGTTTCGATCAAACATTCTTCATTCTAGGTATGTAAGGTTATTCATAATGTTGAATTGAGTCCGTCCAAGCGTCCTACATTTAAATTCCATCATTAGAAGTTTCAAGTTGAGTTTTTTCCCTAATGCCATTGAGTTTCAACTGAATTAATTATTCCTTCGTTGAATTCTATGTAAATGTTTTGAGATTAAAATTGTTCCTACATAATTCAATTGTCAAATTTATTATTCATGCTTACATTCACATGAACCTGCACTGAGTTGATGCTCATTGCTTTTATTCAAGGGACATGAGCTTCCCAAATACATATATTATATTGAACCATGAGTATTGATGTTTCCTGAGTTAAGCATGACTTTTCTACAACTTGATGAGTTTTAAAGAGATAGCATAAATGATTGAGAAAGAGCTTGAGTTAATTGATGTAAAGTCCAATGAGACTAGATGAGATGTATTTTGAGTAATTTACTTAATTGATGTATATGAGAATAATAAGTATTTTTGGGAGTAGTATTGAGCACAGGTTTGGATAAGAGTCTAGATAACTCAAATCCCATAAACTACATAGCTAGCGTAGGATAGGATCGTGCCGTTGATTCGAACGTCTCCTCACTTGTCCCAAAATAGGACTTTTTATATGGATCCATGAGATGATGTGATATTTCTTACCCTGGCAAGGTATCAGACAGTTGTGGCAGCGACAACGCTTCGTTGCATCATCATGTAGCTCATAAGTGATGATTGTCGATTAGAGAAACTCCCTAGAAGTAAATATTATTTTTCACCGAGTTGCATTGCATATCATATTTTATAAAGCATTGTCTTACTTTATATTGCATGTTTTATCCAGAGTTGGGTTCCTTCGGTATTTACGTCTTTGAGTATTCATGAGTATGTTTTCCTTCAGCTATTATACGTATCGTACATTCCATGTACTAACGTCATTAGACTTGTATCATTTTATGATTGAGATACATGTGTTAGAGATCATCAACAGGCGCCGTTAATGATCTATCTTCTCTAGCTTTTGGTGATACCTCTTTGCATTCAGAGGAGCTCCTTCTTTATCAGTTTTCTCTTATTTTATTAGTTCTTTTAAGATAGTCGTGGGTTTGCCTCGGCACCTTCTTAGTAGTTAGTTAGAGATTTCATAGACTGAGTGGAGTGGAGTTAGTATGAGTCTTTCAGAGTTTGTTTTAAACTATAATTTTTATTATTGAGTTATGACATTGAGTTATATTTTTAAATTGAGCACTTCAAATTATTTTTAAAGATTGATGAGAATATGTTATAAACGCCCACTTGAGTTACTCTTTTCATGAGTTGAGTCTTCCGCTGAGTGAGTTAGCCAGGACAATGATTCACTTGGGACCAATAATGATTTTCGAGTGTCGGCCACGTCCAGGGAATAGGCTCGGGGCATGACAGTGAGTTTGAGTTCTTTTTTGTTCATCCGAGGCTTCGAGGAGAATTTGAGAGGTAGATGATTGACGTTCAACAATCTCTGTTGTCCCTTTACGTATGCTTTATTCTATTTGAGAAACAAAGACGTCTTGAGATTTATATTTAACTTTCACTTTCATTTTAATAGAGGCTCGTACATATGATAACCAGATTTTTGGGGTTAGTTGAGATGATTTAAGTCTTTCGCATTTGTATATAATTTCTGTTTAGTTACTTATGCTTTATTATCCGTATTTATTGGGTTAGGTTGACTTGTTCCGATGGAAAAGGACAAGTGACATCACACCCGATTTTGGATCGTGACAATATTAGTGTCGCATTGATTAGAAGAAGGAATGTCGGCCTTATATCTTGCATACTCATGAAAGTCACAAATGAAAGTAATGGAAGAGATAACATAGCATCTCCGAATGAATCTTGTAATGTGCGATTCAAATTTAATTAGAGCTTCAATGTAGACTCTGGAGATTGGATGGAAAACTAATTTTAAAAAAAGAACATAGTTAATTAAGGACTTATGCATGAACGTACAAAAACACCATAAAGTAGAATTGCTAGAAGATTTATTTTTTTAACTATGATAAAATGAGCAGTATCCATGGGGCGCACACATACCAACCGGGAACGGCTCAATAACGTTAGAGGTCTAAAGTCAAATTCTAGTTGACAATATATATATTAAATATCAATAACAATAATACTATATCTAGCATAATTTTATAAGTGAGATTTGAAGAAGATAGGATTTATGCAGATTTTATGAAGTAAGAATGTTAAATATGTAAATTTTCAAAGAAGAAATATAAAATATAACTAGAATGATAAAATTTGACTCAAAAATTTGAAAAGTTTATATATTGATATCAAAATAGTGTTGCGCTGAATTTGATAAGTTAATATAATGATATTGAAATAGTATTGCGCTCCTTTAATGTAATGATAACTTGTTGCAATGCATAAAATTTTGAAAAAGACATCAAAAAGTAAATTTTGATCTTTCTATAAACAAACAACAATGGATTTTGCATAATGCAGAAGATTGATATCGTTCAAGAAACTTTAGTATAATCAATAATAAAGAAATAAAAAATGTAAAGGGAGAATCAAAAAAGCTAAATATGAAAATAATAATGTGCGTTCATGTTAGTTGTCTAAATATAAATGAGACAGTAAAATACGTAGACACATCATAAAAAAAAATACTACAGTTAACTAAAAACTATTTAAATTTCAATTATTATAACAATCTCCACATTAAAAGGTAAAATGATATTATATTTTTTATAAATATTATAAAAAAGAATTTTATATATTACTAAATTTGAAAAGAAATTGCTTTAGTTAATGATTTTTAGTGGTTTAAAAGTTCCTTTCAGAAGGTCACCCAAGCAATGGTCAGAAATAAGTGGATCCCCTTCATGTTTTATCAACTTTTTTCACTTTGGCAACTTTTTTCAGTAAGTATATAAGATATTTTTCTTTAATTAAAGATTTTGAATTTAATTTTCTAGAGTAAATTTTCTTTAAAGAAGTGTGTGTTTTTTACAATAAGTTTTAAATATATTACAAATTAAAATTAATCGAGATTTTAAAATAGATGTAAAACATAGCGTAAACAAAGATAAATAAAAGAAAAATTATTTAAATATACAACTTCTATTAATCATATTCTCTAAAATTCTCTATCATTTGAAAAAAATTACAAAAATTTCTACTCTCTCCTATCATCGGATACATCACTCTTACGCGTTGTATCGGAATGCGATATATTGGGGACAAGTGTGTCTTGTATCAACAAAGATAATGTATCGGGATGTTGAGCGTATCGGGATGTTGAACGACTTATCGAGACATGTGTGTCTTGTATCAACAAAGGTAATGTGTCGAGACGCGATGTATTGCGACTTTAAGTGATGTATTTGAAATCCTAAATTTTAAAAGAATTTTGTAATTTTAAAAAAAATAGAAATAAAATGTTACTAACTCTTAATACTATGACATTTGTGTAAAATTACCATAAAATAAAAAACTAGTTTACTTGCTACTTAACTTGTCGACTACATAGAGACAGAGATTAAAGCATCACCCTAGCAAAATATGTTCATTATTTTTGCTTTTGGAGTTTGAAAAAAACTTAATTAAATATATTTCAAATAATTAAATTACCAATTCTCAATGTTTTTTCAATTAATTAAACTAATAAATTAAAAAAATATTGATTATTTGGGAAATTAAACTCCAATTAATTACTTAAATCAACAAATTCAGATATAAATTTTTTTATATTGATACTTTCTTAAAGTAATTTAGAAATTCAACGGTTTCCACTACTTTTCTTGGAAAAAAATAAAGTAGTGTTCTCACAGATAAAATATTTGGTGTGGAAATGTTTTAAAACTTTTTAGGAAAAAAGAAGTTGTGGAAAACTTTAAACAACCACCCCAAGTAAACTTCTTGAGAAAAGTTTATAGAGAAAGTTAACATGGCTAGTCGCCTCTTTAATATATATATATAGGACCTGTCTATTTAAAGATAATTTTTTGTGTAAATATGTAGTAATTATATAAAGTGGTTGGACTTAAAAATGTATTATGTGAGACAATCATCACAGTTGCTTTTTGATTGAGATTAATTCACGACTAAAGAAATCATTATTTTCTTGTTGAATTTTTTGATGGAAAAATATTCAGTGACTATTTTTATAAATATTTTAGTTAAATCGGTGTAAAAGAAAAAATACAATAATGTTTTCATACGGAAAAGTTTTTTATTATTTAATTGAGAATCTATTTTCTAGCATGCATGTTTCTAATGATCGAGTTGGTTCAGTGGAAAATGAATGAAAAAATCATGTTTTATTACACTATTTTCATTAATTCGTGGAAACCTTTCATTTTTAGTACTGATTAAAGAGATGATTATAGGTTTGAATCATTCGGCCGTTTAATTTAGAATATATATACAAAATATATAGTATATACATATATATATAAAACATATACATTAATATTGTATATATTAAATGTATATTTCAATTATATTGATAAACTAGTTGGTGGAATGAGATATATTAAATTTGTAATGAGGGGATAAAAAGCAAACTAATTATTTCATTATTTTGCTTTTGAAAAAAAAAGACTTTTTTATTTCGATTCACCAATGACCAAAAGATTAAAAAACGAAAAAAGAATAATGTTAAATGGTATGTCATAATCATCTGTGGTGGGGACTTTGAGCCTTTAAGGAAGTACTTAGCCAGTAACTAGGAAATGGTCTTTTATTGTCCGGTTTGTGCAGACAGAGAAAAAGAATTTACTCCTACTTAGTTAGTTATGGCTTAGTGGCGAAGTCAGAATTTTCAATGAGTTTTTGAATCTAATAAATTAGTGAATTCAAATCTTATATTTTAGAGTCTATAAATTTTGGATTAGGCCTAATATTTGAACTTGAAATTTTAATGTGGATTTTGAACTCGCTGAACTATTTAGTTAACATCGATCTAATTTTATGTTTAGGAGATCTAAAATTGAGTGAACACCCTTGTCCCTCTCTTATGTTTTTTATTGGAAATTCCAAGATAACCTGTAGCTATTACAATTGCTGCCACAACTTCTGCTCTTCGGGTGAGCATTCTATGGCGAGTATTTTGTGTGCACTGGATAAACTCTCTACTGTGTAATAGCCTGCAAATCACATAAAAATTATAAATTACACTAGACAAGTTTTGTGCGACTCAATTTCTTCATATGAATGACCACCCTCTAAACCAACTGAGCCATCCCGAAAATTAGGATAAATTGAGTCATTGGCATGCGGCTTGCGTGCACCTCCCTTAGGACACTTGTCATCAAGGCCGTGTCTCATTGCACATGCTCCTTTGTGCTTGCTAGCAATGGCATTGTAAGTAGGAATTTTTAGGTAGCACGTGCTTTACACATGTATTGAAATTTTGGCCTCCTTTTGGCCTTGTCTTGAAAAATATGACTTCACTACACGTTGGGTCCTATATTTTGTTGCTGGTCCAACTGTGGACCAAGTTGGTGGTTACCATTTCATACTCATATCTCAATTGTATTACTACTCAAAAAGTATTTATGCATCAAAACGATTATGATAGAGTGATAAATATTTGTTTATTGTTGATCAGAGGTTTCAGAATGAAGTCCTCTTGAGTACGAAGTTGTCTTTGTTAGGAAGTCCAACGCAAATTTAAATTTGATCGATCTCCAATATAAATATTGAATAAAGAATGAAAAGTTTTAAAAAAGAAAGAAAAGTATTTATGCAAATTGAAATATATATAATTAAATGTTTGAATGAATAATTGGTAACTTAAAAAGAAAGTAAATTAATAAATTATATGTTACATATATGTGAAGGACTAGTATTCAAGCTTTGGTTTAGGGCAGAGTTAGAGATCAAAATATAGTTTGACGGAATCTAATAACTTTGATCAAAATATTATATTTGCCTTAAGAAATTTATAAATTTTAAATTCTAATTATATCTTGCTCCATTATATATGTTCTTCATTAAGTTATTTGAATGTTAGAATATTATGAAGGAAACGTAGAAAGCACTATTTAACGATTTATGTTAATTTCATTTAGTTACTATTTAACGATTAATTATATAAAAAATTCAATTAGCTAAAAGCTATTTAACGACGAATTAACTAAAAATTATCGATAAATTTCATATTTTGTAGTAGCGGTCCATAACGGGAAATTAATTTCTTGTGCTGTAGGGAAAACACAATTATAGGTCCACGATTTCCCACTTCATTAAATGATGTCTTATAGCAAAGGGAATGATAATGTACTACTTGGTGATGGAGTAAATTCCTTAATTAATATTACGAACTTTAAAAAGGAAATTATTTTTAATAATATCATATAGTATTTTAACATGCAATAATGTAATTACATTTTTTGTATAACGAAAAGTTATAAATTAATTAGCATATAGTCACACACAAAATATTAAAAAGAAGAAATATACAAGAAGCAAAGAATGTTTAATTTCTATTATATGAATTACAAGAATAATATAAAGATCTTCGATTACGATCCAAGTAACAATAATTTCGATAATGATTTTTTCAAACAAACAATATTTTTTATTTTCTTTTTGACAAAATTCAAATTTATGGAATTATTTAAGACACACACGTAGTTTAATTACATTCTCCTAAGTTTTGATATTCACTATCTCTCCCTTTGCTTATTTATTCTTCTAATTAGTCTTCAAATCTCATATAGTTTTTTTTAATGATGAAATTCATTTGCTTAAAGCAAAATGCATAATTTAATTTAATTAACAGCCCAGACAGTCATTATTTTTTAGAATCTAGAAAAGTTTTCTACTAGTACTACTTTCCAATTTTTACCTTTGGGATATATGTTGGAAAAAAGTTGATTAATGATACCATAATTGACTTAAGTAAAACCGCGTTATCATGATTTGGTAAGCAAGCAAAAGTCTTCTTCACGCAAAACTAAATTGTCTCAAATAATGAAAATGTTGCCATTTTAAGAAACAAACATTATTGTTCTCTAACTACACAATTAAAGGGCATTGTAGTGAGATGAATACGATTTATTTATTCTTAAGTAATTAATAATTAGGTCTTGAATTTAAATTATAAGAACAAAAGAGATTCTGAATCGTACAAAATGTAAATTTGAATTACTCAGGCTAGTTGGATGTCGAATACTAAATGATTACATACAAAGGCAGATGAGATGTTGATTGCTTGAACCTCGGTTCATCTGATTCTGTACTTTCAATGCTGAGTATAAATTTAAATGTAAAAATTCACAAAATTGGAATAAAATAGTATATATATAACCCCATAATTTAAAAGCATAATGAATTCAATGCTTAAAATCTTAAAAGTTGAATTCATAAAACTTAATTCTGAATTCGCATCACATTATATCATAATAGAAATTGTTAAACTATGCGTCATAGGATACCCTAATCAAGTACTCTAGATCCCCATTTAGGCATTAACCCCCTTCCTTCTTTCTAACAACTTTTAAAGAAGAACAAAAAAGCAAATAGAGAAAAGTTAACAAGCTAAAAAAGGTTACTATTAGGCCATAACTAACTATAGACAAGACTACTTACAAAAAGTACATCTCTTTTCTTTTTAGTTTTATATCATATTGTATTATATTACTAATAATTACTAGCCAAAACAGGTGAAAACGGTATATCCATTATAATTGCCTCCAATGGTATAAGATCCTGCATCCAATCAAGATATTTAAATTATCTGTACATGGAAATTAAACTCACACACTATAATAATTAACTGATTTCGCGATAATAATATGGGTCTTTATATTATATTTTTAGCGATAATAATAAATAAGAATACTTATAATCAACAATCCATATAAATATCGTTAAAGAATTTACCGACTTTGACTGCAATGACATTAACTCAATTATTGCTAAGTGTTTTGCAGCAATAAATATTAGAGCTAAAAAAAATTCTATTGGCACTTAATGTCTCTTTTATTATAATGACATTTTAATAGTATTGAATTGGACCATTAATTAACGTGCAATCCTGCATCAAATTTAATCTAACTAGTTCATTTAACAACTACGACTAGGTAAACTATTTCTTTCTCAATTAACCAAAAGAGAAATTCCAATTTCCAGATGAGAGCAGGGGTATAAATAGGGATTTTTTTTAATGGAATTTTTGGATATCTCAAAATAAGGCCACCAATTCTATATTATATCCTTCATGCTCTCGATCTAACGGTCCTCCATCGCTAGTAAGCTTAGCTTCTAGAAGTAAAAAGGCTAGGAGGTCTCCTAAGTTATTGGTATATAGAGGCTTCAAATTATCCTATCGATCATTGATAGTTCCTTTGTTTTTATTTGTCACTTTTCATTTATTAAGAGTTAAACTGTATGAATTTTGATTAATATTTTAAAATGTATTTTTTTTATTATATTAATATGAAAATGATTGCAACTTATAGTTTTTTTTATAATTTTCAAAAATCTAAATTTAAATATTAAATTAAATTAATGTAATTTAACTTTAAACATAGTTAAATTTATGATTATATACACCAAGTGTTTGGTGCATAAGTAGGTGTATGACGGCAAAAATTGAAAAGGAAATCTTTATATAATATGGTCAAAGATTGACTTTATGTATGAAAAAGTGATCTTCTTTGTCTTTGCAACAAGAACTTGTGGGACATTAATTAAAAACTAGATATTTTCATGTATCCCATCAAAGATTATTTTTTTTCTAAAAAGAAAAGAAGTTAATTAGAAGACTACCTAGAGTTATATAAAAGGGAAAAGTAGATGGAAAGAGACTCAACAAAGTTAATATAAGTCAGCAAATAGTCAAAGTATAAACCTTTCATCAGAATTATTGCATACCACCAACATTAATCATGTTTACATTTTGTAGTGCTTTGGGATTAGCAATAATCCCAAGTTGGAAAATTTTGGTATGGTCATTGTTATGATGAAGAAATGTTGTTATAAAGCAATAATTTTTGGCATAATTTTTTTTTTTGGCAAGTTAAGTTCTTGTGTCTTTTTTGCACAAGTTGAAAATTATTACTTCTTTTTTTTTTCCAGCACTGCTCCATGTGAGGGTGGGAAGAAATTAAGATTAAATATTTTGTTCATCTTTTTTTTTAGAACTTTTGGGTTATCACTTATTTTGCTTTTGTCCGGAAGAATTTACATTGCTCTTTGTTTTAGCCGCTATGCTATATTTATTTTTTTCTTTTACTTGAGGCCAATACATTTGAGTCGATGATCTTTCAGAAACAACATATCTATCTCGATGAGGTAGTGTTAAGATCTGCGTACACTTTATCCTCTCTAGACCCTATTGGGTTTAAGTGAGGCGTGAATGGAAAATAAGAATTGAAAAATGTAGGGGAACCAAGTGAAGGAAAAATAAAAAGTCATTTCTCCCTCATTAGTAGAAGAAAGGAAAAATTTTGTTCTTATATTAGGAAACACTTCCTTTAGCTCTTAAAGGGTTAAGTAGAGGGTGTCCCTCGCGCCGTCATCGTTGTCGCTCTCTCGGCTCAGCCTCGACTTCGGTTCGACTTTGACAAATGATGTGATTGATTGACAAATTATTAATTCATTGAATTATTTATTAATTAATTAATTCATAGAATTAATTTGAATTAATTAATTAACGGAATGAAATTAATTTAAAATTCAAAATTCAAAAAGGACATGTTCCTTCCAAATAAATATTTCTTTTCCCAAAAGACACCATGTCTGATCTGAACAGATGAGACTGTTCTAAACAGGTGAGTTCACACCCTTTGTTGGCTATAAATAGAGAGACTTCCTCTCAGTTTTTGACATCAAAATTTCTCCCTCTTCTGCATATATTTTCTTACAAACAAAGTTGTGTCTTTGTGTGATTTTGTTCCTGACTTTTGAGTTCGCTGGAATTATCAAAGTTTGAGGTACCACTATTTTTTTACTGGTTTATTCATTTTATCTTCGGAGAAAATAATCCACAACATTGGGTATAACAAAGGGATTAAATTCTTTAAGGACACACATTGAATTCTGTAGACTCGAATACTACTTTTCTTTTCATTTGTATTATTTCTGGTTTGCTAACTTTAATATAGGAGATAACAAGTTTCGGAAATTTAATATTTTTTTCCTGTATCTGAGGTTTCTAGAGATTAAAACCTTTCTAGTTTTCTAATCTATTTGAATCTGATAATGATTCAAAGAATATAAAAACTTCGTCGGTATTCAAGATTTATTTGGTTAACGATTGGAAGAATATAAAAACTTCATCGTTAAACTAGAAACAAGTTGTATAAAGATTGAATCTTTATTGTTAGTATTCTGAAATACTAAATAATCTGCCTATTTTATTTGTATTTCTGCTTCATCTTATATTCTGTTTGAGGGTTGGAGATTAAAATCGAAAGACTTTCTATTCCAGTTATGAATTTGGTTCGAAGTACTAAAATCTTTATCAAGTTAATTAAGTTTTTGTTTCTCTCGGTTCGAAGACTATAAAAACTTCATCAAGTTGAACAAAAATTCCTATTTGGTCATGTTGTTGTTTAATACTACTTTTATTTTGTCAAATAAAATGGGAGATACAAATATATCTAGTTTTGAAGCAAATACAATGCCTTCATCTAGTCGAACACCAGTTTCGATAACAATGGCTACTATAAAAAAACCTAGAAAGTTCACCGCTATTGACTTCAAATGGTGGCAGCGAAAGATGTTCTTCTATCTGACTACCCTCAGTCTACAATGTTTTATCAATGAAGATGTTACTGTGTTGGAGGAAAGAACTTCTGAAAATAAATTTTTTATTGTGATTGAGGCATGGAAACATTCTAATTTCCTTTGCATGAATTACATACTCACTGGATTGGAAGATAGCTTATATAACGTCTTCAGTAATTGGAAGATAGCTTATATAACTTCTTTAGTATTTTTAAAACCTCTAAAAAAAACTCTGGTATGCTCTTGAGAAATAATACAAAATCGAAGTGCAGGCTTAAAGAAGTTTGTAGCTGCAAAATATTTGGACTTTAAGATGATTGATAACAAGATTCTCATATCTCAAGTCCAAGACCTACAAGTCATTAATCATAATCTCCTGGCAGAAGGTATGATCATAAAAGAGACATTTCAAGTAGCAACATTGATCAAGAAACTGTCTCCTTTATGGAAAGACTTCAAAATTATTTAAAGCACAAGCGAAAAGAGATGACTCTCGAGGACTTGATTGTTTGTCTAAGGATCAAGGAAGAAAATAAGGCTGCCGAGAAGGCTAAAGGAAACTCAATAACTTTGGGAGCAAATATTGTTGAGGCTGGTCCAACAAAATCAAAAAAAGGAAGAAATCTTCTGGACCGAAGAACTATCCTAGTAAAAAAAAAGTTCAAGGCAGACTACCGCAACTGTGGAAAAACTGGACATAAGGCTTTAAAATGTCGTGCTCCCAAGAAGAAAAAGAAGAAAGGTCAAGACAACATGGTTAATACAAATGGAGACTTTGAAAATGTGTGTGCTACGTTGACTGATTGCAACCTAGTAGAAAATCCCAAGGAGAGGTGGCTTGATTCTGGAGGCACCTTACATGTTTGTGTTGTTCGAAAAGCCTTGCAACTTATGCCCCTGCTGCACCTGATGAGACTATCTACATGAAAAATTCTGCAACAGCAAAAGTTGAAGGCTATGGAAATGTATTTCTAAAGATGACCTCTGGCAAGGTTGTGACTCTGAACAACATTTGTCATGTTTCAAAAATGAGGAAGAACTTGGTTTTGGCTGGTCTTTTAATCAAGAATGAATTTAAGTACGTTGTTGTTTCTGATAAAGTTGTAATTAGTAAGAATGAAATGTACTTAGGAAAATGTTATTTCACTAAGGGCCTTTTCAAACAGAATGTAATGGTTGTCGATAATAATAAAGTTCAAGCTTATTCTTACTTACTTGAGTAAAATAATTTATGGCATTCATGATCAGGACATGTCAGTTATAAAACCTTGTAAAAACTGATCAACTTAAAAGTATTGCCTAACTTTGAGTGCAATAAATCAAAATGTCAAGTATGTGTTGAATCTAAGTATGCTAAGCATTCTTATAAATTTGTTGAAAGGAATTTCAGTCCCTTAAAATTGATTCACACTGACATTTGTGATATGAAGTCAATACCAACTCGTGGTAGAAAAAAATATTTTATAACTTTTATTGAGATTGCACTAGATATTGTTATGTCTATTTGTTAAATAGTAAGGATGAAGCAATAAAAATATTTAGGTAATACAAAACTGAAGTTGAAAATCAGTTGGATAAAAAGATAGAAATGATAATAAGTAATAGAGGTGGAGAGTTTGAATCTCCTTTTTCAGAAATAAGTTTGAAAAATGAATCATCCATCAAACTACTGCTCCTTACTCATCTCAATCTAATGAAATTGTAGAAAGGATAAGCCGAACTTTAAAGGAAATGATGAATACCTTACTTATAAGTTCAGGTTTACCACAAAAATTGTGAGGAAAAACCATCCTTACAGCAAATCGAATACTCAATAGAGCGCCCCACTACAAAACACAGTCTATTTCCTATGAGAAATGAAAAACCTAATTTGAAATATATCAAAGTGTGGGAGTGTCTAGCCAAAGTCCAAGTTCTTAAACCTAAGAGGGTCGTAATAGGACCTAAGACCGTGAACTGTGTTTTCATTGAATATGCTACAAACAGTAAAGCATGTCGATTTTTAGTTTATAAGTCCGAACGTTCGAATATTCATAAAAATACGGTAATTGAATTAGATAACGACGAGTTCTTTAAGCAATATATCCATATAGAACTAGACTTGAATTGTCTAATGTAGGGTCTAAACGACCTCGAGAAAAACCAAAGGATAATGTACCTAATAAAGAGATTATAAGGCATAATAAACGTTAAAGGACATATACTTCCTTTGTATCTGATTTTGTAACATTTCTTCTTAAACATGAGCCTCAAACTTTCAAAGAAGCTATGTTTGCTTGGATCGTCCTTTTGAAAAGAGGTTGTCAATAGTGACATTGATTGAATCTTGAGCAACCATCCCTGGGAATTGGTTGATATTCCTCTAGGAAATAAACCTTTGGATTCAAAATGGATGTTCAAAAGAAAAATGAAAGCTGATAGAACTATTGAAAGATACAAGAAAAGATTTGTCGTCAAAGGCTTTAAATAGAAAGAAGACCTTGATTATTTTGATACATACTCACTTGTAACTAGGATTACATCCATTCGGATGGTAAATGCACTAGTTGCGGTATATGGTCTTGAAATCCATCAAATGAATGTAATAACAACTTTTTTAAATAGAGAATTGGAGGATGAAATTTACATGGAACAATCCAAGGTATTTGTGATCTCTGATAAAGAAAAGAAAGTGTGCAAACTTGTTAAGTCACTTTATTGAATAAAACAAGCACCCAAATAATGACATGCGAAGTTTGACCAAACCACGTTGGAAAATGAATTTAAGATTAATGAGTTTGATAAATGTGTTTACATTAAAGATACTCCAAACAAAGTTGTCATTATTTATTTATATGTGGATGATATGCTAATAATGAGTACGACATTACTAACATAAATGCTACTAAATGTATGCTTGCTAGTAAGTTCAATATGAAAGACCTAGGAGTTGTCAATTTGATATTGGGATTAAAAAACTCCTCAAGGTCTAGCATTGTCTCAATCTCATTATATCCAAAAGGTACTTGAAAAATACAAGTACTTAAATATCAAAAGTGTAAAAACACCAATTGATGTGAACCTTGATCTTGTTTAGAATAAAGGTGAAAGTCAGGCTCAATTGGATTATACTAGAGAGTTGGGAAGTTTGATATTCATCATGAACTATACATGACCAGACATAGCTTGTGCTATAAGTAAATTGAGTCGATACACAAGTTATCCTAATCAAAATCATTGAATGGCAATAAAATGAGTTTTGAGATATTTAGAACACACTCAAAATTTTGTTTTGCATTATAACATGTATCAAGCAGTTGTTGAAGGATATAGTGATGCAAATTGGATTGCTAGATTAACTGAAACTAAGCCCACAAATGGATATGTTTTCATCATTAGTGGAGGAGCAATATCTTGTAAATCATCCAAATAAATATGTGTAGCTCTCTGCACAATACAGTCTAAGTTCATAGCCTTAGGCTAGAACGGTGACGAAGCTGAATGGCTCCAAAATTTCTTAGAAGATATTCAATTTTGGCCCAAACCAATGGCTCCTATATGCATACATTGTGATAGTCAAGCTGCAATAGAAAGAACTGAGAGCATTATGTATAACGATAAGTTTCATCACATACGATGAAGACACAATACCATTAGACAACTACTCTCTAATGAAATTATCATAATTGACTACATAAAGTTAAAGGATAATGTGTCAAATCCACTTACAAATGGCCTAACTAGAGAGGAAGTTGAGAGATCATCAAAGGAAATGGGTCGATGGCCGAGGACAAATCATCATAGCGGTAACTTTACCTGGAAGACTGGAGATCTCAAAATCTAGGTTCAAAGAGATCAAGCAAAGTCATTGATGACGGTTCAACATTGTCAAAATATTTTTTATGATCTATTCTCATGATGGGATAATGTTTAGTAACATGGATAAGACATTAAGACCTATTAATGATTTTTAAATTTGATACAGAGTATATCAAATGGTGTTTCTATGGGATGACACATTTAGAAATCACCTATGTAAACGTGAAGTGTAAGCCGCTCCAAGGAGAATCCAGTAAGGCTAGTTTTCTACGCACTTATGAATCAAGAAGTGTTCATGGCTGAAATGAATAAAAAACGAGAACAAAAAATAGTTAAAAGGTTAATTGTGTGACTTATGTTGTCTAGGTATATACCAAAGCTCGACAGTTCAAAAAAATAAAATCTATCGACTGACCGAGTATATCCGATATATGTTCACTATGTAAAGTTCAAAAGGAAACCTACTTATCCACATGCAATTAATCCTTACTTACGAATCACACAATTTTTCATGCATATGTTTTAAACAATAGTCATTCCCCATTCAGGTGGGGAAGGGGGGGGGATTGTTGGGTTTATGTGAATGTGAATGAAAAATAAGAATTGAGAAATGTGGGGGAACCAAGTGAATGAAAAATGAAGAATCATTTCTCCCTCATTGGCAGAAGAAAGGAAAAATTTGTCCTTATATTATGAAACACTTCCTTTAGCTCTTAAAGGGTTAAGTAGAGGATGCCCCTCGCGTCGTCATTGTCGTCGTTGTTCGCTCGACTTTGGCTTCGGCATCGGCAAGTGATTGATTGATAATTTTTTAGACAAAATTTATTTATCAATCTCAATAATTAATTTCCTTTTTTTTAATATTAATTATTAATCTGCTAAATTATTTATTAATTAATTCATAGAATTAATTTGAATTAATTAAATTGCGAAATTAATTAACGAAATTAACTAATTATATCGCGAAATAAAATTAATTTGAAATTCGCAGATTCGGAAAGGACCTGTTCCTTTCGAACAAATATTTCTTTTCCCAAAAGACACCATGCTTGTTCTGAGCAGATGAGATTATTCTGAACAGGTGAATTCGCACCCTTTGTTAGCTATAAATATAGACGCTTCCTCTCAGTTTTCGACATCAAAATTTCTCCCTCTTCTTCATATATTTTCTTACAAACAAAGTTGTGTCTTTGTGTGGTTTCGTCGCTAACTTTTAAGTTCGCTAGAATTATCGATGTTTGAGGTACCACTACTGTTTTAATGATTTATCCATTTTATCGTAGGAGGAAATAATCCATAACCTCAGGTACAGTGAGGGAATTAAATTCTTTAAGAACACACAATGAATTCTGTGGACTCGTATACTATTTTTCTTTTCATCTTTATTGTTTTTGGTTTGCTAACTTTAATATTAAAAATAACAGCCCACACTTGTGAGATTTCACTGAGTATGTTGTTGTTATAACAAAAATATGATGGTAGCACTATAACAAATAGATAAAGAATTTTGTGGTAATTATTTAACGATAATAGTATAATATATTATTACTTATATTTAATGGTAATAATATAATATGAGTATTTATAACCATCACGCTATATTGATGTTGCTTAAGACTTTAACGACTTTGAATGCAATGACATTAATTCAATTATCGCTAAATATTCTTATGATAATATTAAAAAAAGATATTATCACTAAATATCTCTTTTCCTATAGAACATGTATTCATACCAATACTACAATATTTGCGCAAAGCTTTAATTTTCTTGCTTAAATGTTTGATTTATGAGAGGAGGGTGGCCAAGTTTATACCATTTGAATAATAAAAACACGTTCACAACGGTGCCATTTTAATTAAGATTATTTTATATTGTATAGTTGTTCATCAAAATAGTATTCGGTAAATCTGTTTGTTTTATATGTGATAACATTCATAATTAGTGTTATTTTTTTGTATATTGACTAGTGATGGTAATTATTTTTTATCAGGCATCAAATATATTAAAAATCTTTTAATTTAAGAGAAATTGACCTAGATAGTAGTTCATCAAAATAATGTAAATAATTTTTTGTATATTAATATATAATGTACATATTATATATATAATATTATATATATTGACTAGCTAGCGATTATAACTTTTTTTATGGATCAACCAAATGTGTAAATTGAACTTTAATTAATGGGATGGGTTGATAGTAGTGTAATAGGAACATGTGTTAATTAAGCCTGCTATTTTAGAACAAAGTTTGATTTATTTCCTCTCCATGGTTCACGTGCTATTGGATATATAGTCAAATATAATTAGTTGCTTTTAAAAGCAGCAAAAGTGGGGATGGAATATTTTTTTATTTATTTTATCTTTTTTTCTGGTGTTTGATATCTACTCTCTTGTTCACTTTTATTTATCACTTATTTCTAAAATAAATTTTTATTTCTTATTTGTGACTTTTGACATATTAAGAAAAAGTATTTTTTTTTTCATGTTTTACCCTTTACATTAAATGTTATTCTCCAAATCATTCTCCAAAACCTAATAATAAACATTAATTAATAGAAATAGTGTGGTAAAATACTTTAATCAATAATTGTTTTCTAAATAAGCGTGTCAAATTAAAAAGTGTCAAATAAAAACGAACAAAGAGATTATATTGAAGTTTGACTAATTTTGATTCACGTGCATATAATCCATTGAAAAGAAATATTACTTATAAAAAAATTTATATCCAAAATTCAAAATTGTGACTTTTGATTAAGAAAAAAATAACGCCATTTTTTGGTGGTGGGGTGGAAAAACTGGTCAAAGATACACTCCTTTAAAAGAGATGGCATTAAATTTTGTAGACCATCTTCACTCTCTCACACATCTAATTCAGTTTACCGTCCCATAGAGGGAATGGGTGCTTTTATTAATTTCCTTCTCTTGACTACTACTATAATTAATTTGGGATTTCTAAGAAAATAAATTAATGAAAATGAATTCCTTTTCTATTTAAAAACTATAAGTTATGTTAAGAGAAAGTTTGAATATATCTCGACTAGTTTAGTGAATATTTGTGTTCTTTCACCCCTCACTAGAGTAAATTAAATATCTATAGACTATAGTCAGACGGCTATAGTAGCATAGTTTTATTAAAATATTTCTCTCAAAATGCAAAATTAGACTAGTCACGATTAGGGGTGTACATGGACCGGGTTGGTTCGGATTTTTTACAAATCAAACCAAACCATTTGTGTCGGGTTATTAAATCTATAAACCAAACCAAACCAATAAAAGTCGGGTTTTTCGATATTATTTTTTCTCGGGTTTTTCGGGTTTTTCGGGGTTTCTCGGGTTTTTTGGGTTTTTTCGGATTTTTTCGGGTTTCTCATAGTATCAAATAAAAAGCACAGAGCAGTGCTTCATAAAAAGAGTTCTAGTACAAAATATCAACATATAAGATGGAGGCACAACACTGTTTGAAGTTTTAACTTTATAATATAACTTTATAAGATAAGTTTTTTTTGTCTATTATTTAGATGGGCTACTCAAGTCCAAATCTAAATGTAAGAAAGAAAACAAAAATTATGAAAAAAAATTTAAAAATATTTATAAATTACATTTTAATAAATATTTTTACGTATAACATAATTTAAAAGTGGTATATCTATAATCGGGTCGGTTTGGGTTCGGTTTGATTTGTTTTAGTTAAAACCAAACCAACCCTATAATGGTCGGGTTTTTTTTCCAAACACCAAATCAAGTCAAACCAAACCACTAGTCGGGTTTTTTTTCCGGTTTGATTCGGTTTGTCGGTTTGGTGCGGTTTATCGGTTTGTCCTGTACAACCCTAGTCACGACATGTATCTCAGATCCTCTCAATAATGTCCATAAGTAACCAACGCTATGATAATTTTTATGTGAATTCTGGTGCTTGCAACCATATAGTAAAATCTATAAATATTATTATGAACCTTTCTTCATTTAAAGGGATATATTATACAATAATAGGCAATTGTAATAGACTTCATATCACAAACGTAGAACACAAAAAATTGGGAAAAGTCTACTCTTAAAAGATTAGAGTATCCACATTAAGAAAATATTAGTTAATTTCTTACATAGCAATAAGATGATTGATGGTAAAAGTTGAAAATAAAAACTCCTCAGTACTTGCTAGTTGTGAAATTTATAAAAATTGAAGTTATCTTACAACGTCATGTCAGATAATTATCTTTTGAGTTCCTTTTATAAAATATTTACTGCTTTTAAATATATTTTTATTTGTTATTTAAATATAACATATTTAGAAAATATTTATCATCTATAGAAACTGTATTATGTATTAAAAGTGAATTATATATGCAATATATATGTATTATAAATGTATTATACTTGTTTTGATAAAAAAAATTGCAATATGTATTAAAAACGAATTATGCATGTAATATAAATATATTACACTATGTATAAAAATAATTTTGCATATAATATAGATGTATGATAAATGTATTAAAATGTATTAGGCTTATTTTGATAAAATAAATCTATATTATGTATGAAAAATGAATTATAGATGCAATATAAATATATTAAAGTTATATAGCTATAATTGATAAATATTTTATAAATATGTTATATTTAGATAGGTTTCCCAAGAAATGAGAACTTTTTTTTTTTTCCGGGAATAGACCCTACACGAGGCTCCCACCTTTCGTGCGCGGCCAGGGGTTAAGCCGCTCACCCCCAAGCTGTATTATACATAAAACAGAAAAAAAAATACAAGGAGGGGGCATAGACCTAACCTCCAATCCTATGGTGGTTCATAAGCCGGCCATCCTACTAAGGTCAGCCAACTCATTCCCGATACATGCACACGAAAAGAAAACCTAGAAACTATGCACCTAAAGGAGAGGACTCCTCTCGACACAAAGAAACTAGGAAAGCATAAATAAGGGGGGGGGACACTGTAATTGGGTGCTCAATTCAAGGGTGCAAAATGAAATAGTAAATCATGGAGGCTTTTTAATCCGTTTGGTCTTCCTCCGTCTGAAGCTGGGCAGGCCGACTCTATCTAGCATGTAGTATCCTCGAGTACTAGGAGGTAGCTGCTGGAGGGTGGTGTAGTGGCCTGGAGTGGTAAGAGTGTGACTGTGCTTGGAGAGAGCATCCGCAGTGAAGTATCCCTCCCTGTATACATGCCTGCAAGAAAAGAAAGAAAATAATTTGGAAATAACAACAAGGTCATGAGTTACCTGGTGAAGGCTCCACGGAGGTTTCGTTTGATGATTGATCCATTTAGTGAGCAACTCCGAGTCAACTTCTAGGATAACGTGCTGAAAGCCCTTTTGAATGCACCATTTAAGCCCATAAACTGCCGCCTCTAGTTCGGCTTGATTGTTGGTTCCCTCCCCTAACGGTATGGCATAGGCGAAGATGAATTTACCCATGTGATCTCTTAAGATTCCACCCCCCCCCAGTTGGCCCCGGATTACCCAACGCACTGCCGTCAGTGTTCAGCTTGACGAAACCTAGTTGTGGCTTAATCCACGAGACTTGGGTGATCTTCATCTCATGAGTACACTTATCTATACAGGAGATGGTGTGGATCCAGTTCGAGGGCCAATGGATATAGGGGTACGCGACTCTAAGGAGATTTGAGATGTCCTTAAAAATTGCAAATTTCACTCTCGCCAAACTAGAACTCTTCCCCCCGTATTTGCTCGCGCACCTATTCTTTCACAAATTCCAACATATAAATATTGGGGTGGAGTGAAGGATAAGTTTGTGAGCTTCTGTGCGGTACTTGCGAAGCCACCAACTCATAACAAGAGGTTTGAGGGGTGTGGCTTCATGCCTTATGCCTAGGGAATCTGAGAAGTAGAGCCAAATATTCCTAGCGAATTGGCCAGTGCTGAAAATGTGCTCTATGGTATCCGGACCTGGAATATGGCAGCAACAACATGGAGTGGAATCATAGCCGAATGCAGTTAGCTTTTCCTCCGTTGGCAGCTTGCCTCTAAAAGCCCTCCACAACAAAAAAGAGCATTTAAAGGGGATGTTTTTGTGCCAAGTGTAATAGTCGGAAAATGTCTTGGTCCGGTGTTCCCTGACAACCTGCCATGCCGAGGAACATGTGAAGTTACCATTGGTGTTAGGCTTCCAAATGGCCTGATCGGGTGTGTTTCCTTGCATCTGAATTGTGGAAGAAGTAATGAGAGGGACGAGTTGCACTGGTGCCAACTGATTTAGCATATCGATGTTCCATTGCCCATTTATAAGAAAATCAGCCACCCTCGCGTTGCTTGCGTTTCCCAATTTCTGCCTATAGTTGGTTAAGGGGCCGATACCTAGCCAATCGTCCCACCAAAAATAACACGAACCCGAGTGAAGCCTCCATTGAATGTGAGGTTCAGCAATGTGTTTGTTGTGCATCATGTGTTTCCATACAAGCGACTGGCCAGAATGGAATTTTTTTCTGATGGGGTTGGCTCTCTGACAGTATTTGGCTCTAAGGAACTCACCCACAACGTTGGTTTAGCTCCAAAGATCCACCATTGCTTGAGCTGTAGAGATTTACACACATCTGTAGTTCTCCTCAACCCAATACCTCCTTCGTCATATGGATAACAAAGTTTTTTCCATGAAGCCCAATGGTATTTTTTCTTGTTATCCTTCCACCCCCAGAAAAAATTAGCGGTGACTCTCTCAATCTGTTTGAGAGTAGTACGGGGGGGAGTAATGGCCGAAAGAAGGTGAATGGGGAGCGACTGAAGTACGTATTTCACGAGTGTAGCTCTACCGCCGTAGCTGAGGATTTTGGAGTGCCACCCTCTAATTCTGTTGACAACCTTAGAGACCATGTTCGTGTAGTACATGACTCTTTGCCTGCCAATGTACAGAGGACATCCTAAGTAGGTGATGGGACTATGCTTCTGAGTGAAACCCATAACCTGTTTCACCGTTTCCACATTGTCTTGGAGTGCATTGGGATGCATCATGAAGTGGCTCTTATTTTTGTTTATAAGCTGCCCCGATGTCTTTTCATACAGAGTCAAGGTCTTCATGATAATTTGAAGAATTTCCCTCCTTCCGGAGGAAAAGATGATAACGTCATCCGCAAAACTCAAATGGTTAATTTGTGAGCCTCTTTTCTTCATATAAAAACCATGATTGAAGTGGTAATTATGAAGACTATTCACCATTCTGGAAAGCACCTCCGCTCCCAAAATGAATAAAGCGGGAGCAAGAGGATCACCTTGTTTGAGCCCTCTGGTGGAATGGAAAAAACCATGTCTAGATCCATTAATAATAACAGAGTACCAATTGTTAGACATGATTCGCCAAATCATATCAATAAAGGTCTCACCGAAGCCCATCCTTCTCAGTACCAGACAAGTATAAGACCAGGAGACTCTATCATATGCTTTGGCCATGTCTAACTTGATAACCACGTTGTCACCAATAACGGGCTTTCTGATATCGTGGATAATCTCCTGTGCTAGCATGATATTTTCGGAGATGCTTCTTCCTTTTACAAATCCAGATTGATTGGGAGAAATAAGAACGGGGAGAATCGGTGCAAGCCTGAGGCTAATGAGTTTTGATATGATCTTATTGGTGAAGTTACTGAGACTAATGGGTTTATAGTCAGAGAGTGTGTTGGGGTGATTTACCTTAGGGAGCAAGACCAAACAAGCATGAGAAAAGAATTTAGGCATAGCATAACCTCCGAAGAAAGAAGTAATGACTGCTAGTAGGTCCTCCGAAATAATCTCCCAGCAAGTTTGGAAGAATTTTCCATTCATACCATCTGGACCAGCTGCAGAGTTAGGATTCATGGAGAAGACCACATGTTTCAATTCTTCAATGGTAGGCGTGGCTTGAAGGATTTCATTTTGAGCATCTGTGATTATTCTAGGAATGTAATTCAAGATGTTCTCCGGAATCGGAGATTGATCACCTGTGAATATTTGCTGAAAATGATCGCAAGCTGCTCTAGCAATGTGCTCGTCGCCCTGAATCCAATCCCCTTCTTCGTTAGTAACCTTGTGAATGAAAAGTCGCCTTCTCCTACCACGGATTAAAGAATGGAAATACTTAGTGTTAGCATCTCCATCCTTGAACCAATGTAGCTGAGTTTTTTGTTTGAGAATGTTTTCTTCAATTTTAAGAAATCTGATGTATTCGGAGTTGAGAGCATGCAATTGCATCCTATTCTCTTCATTATTGGATACTATCAGATTTTCTTCGGCAATTTTCACTAGTTCTTCATATTTCCTAACCTTGGCAAAAATGTCGCCGAATTCCACTCGCGACCATTTGCTAAGTGTGGAGGAAAGCCTTTTCATTTTTTGGTGAAAGGACCACATTGGGTTCCCTGTCATGGGTCTGTCCCAACAGGACTCTACAGTTTTGAGAAAAGTAGGGTTATCCACCCAACAGTTCAAGAATTTAAAATATTTAATAGTGGAATCCTGTCTTTCATTCATTTCTATAAGTAGAGGGTTATGGTCAGAACCAGTAGAGGGGAGATGGGTGACTGAAGTGTGAGGCATAGCGGCTAGTAGACCAAGTGGCCCATTTACTTGATCTAGGCTAGTTATTAATTTGGGCTTTTGTTTTGTTTTAGGAAAATTTAGGAAAACTTACATAAATATACAATATTAAGAAAATATTTATCATCTATAGCAATAAAAAAAATAATTCACTGAACACTTATAATACATTTATAATATAGTTTTAATATATATTGCAGAGAACTATTTATAAAATATATATAATACAAGTTTAATAGATAGATAATACATTTATCACATACTTTAATAGATTTATAATACATTATGTCAATTTCTTACTACACAAACATAATATATATTTTAAAACACTTATAATACATTTATATTGTATGCATAATTCACTTTTAATACAAGTGTAGATTTATCATAATATTGCTATATATTGCTATAAATTGTAATAAATAAAAAATATCGCTAAAATCAGTAATTAATTTTTAAAAAGCACTCAATTAAGTAATTTTTCCGAAAATTTATGCGAGGAAAAAATTACATAATTACACAAACATTACTAATATAGTTACTCACCCTAAACATAATTTTAAAAAGGAAAAAGTAGTGAAAATATCCATTGGGTCAATTTTTTTAAGAGATAATTACGCCACATGATCATTCGGCAAAGTAATTACCAAAAGAATGACCATTCATTGTATAGACATGTATAGTCAATGCATATTTCATGTATAGTCAATCTATATTCAGTTTTTGAGTGTATCATAATGTATATTCAGTGGATAATTCATGTATAAGTAATGTAAATAAAACATGACTATATTTATTATAAACTAATTAATTTATTATATATATTTGAAATTGTCCCTTTTTTAATTCAAAATATCTCAATTATCATTTATTGCGCAAAATGATGATTTAACCACTTTCATTACCAATGAAGTGTATTTCGACTTTCCTTCCTCCTCCTCCTCCTCCTCCTTCTTCTCCTCCTTCTTCTTCTTCTTCTTCAGCCCACTGCTTTTACCTTCCATCTTATTTCCTTTTCTCATTTCTGGGAGAATTCATATGTTTTATTTTTCTCAAGTATCATTAATTAGAAAAAAATAGAATCTTGGAATTTCACATAAAAGGAAAATGGAGAAACAATAATGTTTACAAACTAAGAAGAAAAGAGATTTCACAAATAATAATAATAATAATAAAGATCAGTTCATTGAAGAAAATAAATAGCTGCAATATATAAATATTATATAAACAGCGTATGTATATATATATATTCCTGATACATAGTTATACATTATACAAATATAGATATACATTATTTATACAATATCAATGCATACATTTAACTTAATTTTAATGATCGATAACAATCAGATGGTTTTCGATCATTATTAACTTATAGAGATCAAATTTAGATATTTAATGATTGATTTTTTCCTGACCTTTCACTAAAAGCCATTTTTCTTGTTGTGATTATTGACACAAATCTTGAAATACATATAGATATAATCATTATATACATGATTTTAAATCATTTTTTAAGAGATGGATAATTCGATGAATTGAAGGAAGGAAAAACAAGAATAAGATGAACCACTTGATTTGTAGATTGAAATTGGAATTACTAGAGTACAACTTCATTTTTGTAAATTAGTTAAAGATACAAATTACCCATGCTACTCATTTAAAAGATTACATATGATATATTGCAAGAACCGTTGGAATATTAGGTGGGCCTTCATAATATCATATGATTCAAAGAGAATTAAAGGGAGAGACACATTAAACTCAATCATGTTGTAAAATTAAAATAAATATAATTTACATAAATCTCATAGTGTTAAGAGTCAATTATATTCTATACTTATTCTTTTTTAAATTATAAAAATCTTTTTTTGAGAAACTCGGATACATAAGTCATCTTCTCTGATACATAGTGATGCCTTTAATGCTGTTGTAGTAAAAAAAAAATAACGAAAGATCTGTTAATTGAATATTTTATTACGTTTAAAAAGGAAAAAAGTAAATAAAGAAAGCATAAATTTTGGGAAAACTTTATTGGGAATCAGATTCAATCCCTGGCAAATTGAAACATACTAGTACAATTCAAAATTCAAAATTCTTCTTCTTCTCATTCTTCCCAAAAAACTCTCAATTTTTGAATTAAAATCGTCAATAAATTGTACTGATACAACATGAATATGTTGATCTTGTTGATACATTTCAAAATCTAAAAAAGTGAGGTGAGGTATGAACGATATAAAAGTGATGGGTGATGGAATTGTTATTGGTCAAAATACGGGAGTTGGTGGTGGCTCCGATAACGGCTTTGAGTCAAGATCCGTGGATGGAGCCATTGTTGAAAGTGAAAAAAAGTTACGGGAGTTGGTGGTGGCACCGATAAGGGCTACGAGTCAAGATCAATGGATAGCGCCATTGTTGAAAGTGAAAAAAAGTTATGGGAGTTGGTACAGAGCAAAGAAGAATGTGTAGAAGGATTTCGTCATCACTTTTTTTGCTTTCAACAAATCAGATTGTTGATTTATTTTTGAATTTTTGTTGCTCATCTTTTTGTGATACATATAGGTTCAGATTTTTAATGTATCTAATTTTTTTTCTTAAATTAATGTATCATACCTTCGTTTCAATATTATGATACATTACATTTTTATCATGCACAATATATTGTGTTCAAAATATTAGTTTTGATACATAACCTTAATTTATTAAAACACAAAATTAGTATGTATCATGTTCATAGTTATTTATTTGATACATAACTAATATAAATTTTGTTATTTTTTACTACCAGATACATACACCTTAACTTATTCAACTATAATGTTATGTATCTGTAGACAATATCAAATATAATTGCTAATATATAAACACTAATATTTTTATAACAATATCAGTTTGTATCATATTCAAAGTTATGTATATGACACATCATTGATAGAACAACTGGTTGAGAGTTCTGAACATGATACATAAATTTGAATTTATAATAAATGTATCTGATACATAACGACTATCAGTAATGTATCTATCTCAAATATAACATCTTATGGGCAACAATTACCTATTTAATGTATCTAGTAGAAAAAATATACTTAACAATTCAAACAAGGTCTATAAATAATAATGTATCATGATAAATTTATCCATTTCGAAAATATAATTCATATAATGTATCATAATGTTGAAACGAAGACATTATACATTAATTTTAAAAATAAAAATATTTAAATATATTAAAAATGTGAACCTATATATATCACAAAAAGATGAACAAAATCGACCTTCATCATATGTATCAACAATTTTTTAAGATGAAAAAACTAAAAAAAATTGAAGTAATGGAAATAAATCTACCTCTTGAATAACTTGAAATCATAAATTGGAAAGAGAAAATATTTAAAATTCTAAAATAGATTAATTGATGTAACTGTGGAGAATTTGTGGAGTGAAAAAAAGAAAGAAAATTTTGAATTGATGTATCCGAAAAAAGAGATGATGGGAGCAAAAAAAGGGATTTTTGATATTTTTTGAAATGGTAGGAAAAGTAACAAAAATATGGTAAAAAGGAGTGTGATTGAAAATTAGGAGTGGAAAATTTTATTTTTTAATTGAAGTTGTTTTTCTTTAATTTTTTGTGAGTAATTTGGAATGAAAAAAGTGAATATACCTTTTTATTATTTTTCAGAATTTTAAAACTTAATTCAACTTCAGGTTGGAAGTTGAATTTCAACAGTTTATGGCCAAATGTGTTTTTCGAAGTTCAACTCTGAAAAAAATAAAAAAATTTCATGACCAACTTTAGTTACATAGATTTTTCCTCTCTTTTTTTTAGTTAGAAATTACGAACTAATAAGGTAAAATTGTCAAAAGTATTTCTACGTTTACATTGCTAAAAAGTAACTATTTTCCCATTAAAATTTTTCACTTAAAAGTGTTTCGTGATTATTCCCATATATGTTTTAATTGAAACACTGAAAAAATAATAATAATATTTTCATACGAAAAAATTAAAAAGTTTTCTAAAGTTTCAATGATAATATGTTTTTCACCATGTGTTTACCCAGTGAGCTGATACGATGGAAATTTGGTAAACTTTTCTAACACAAATTTTTTCATTAATTTTCACTAAAAAAAAACTTTTAATTTTGCCAATTTTGTGGTAAATATTGGAATAGTAGTAATTGGTAACATAACATATGTTACATGAACTAAACAGAAATTGACTTAATTACTAAATATAAACTCTAATTAACATAGCATTAGATGATACAAAATATGTGGCTTCCAATAAACACAACATATCTTAACATAGACTGCCTTCTTATTTAGAAATTTTTACCATTTCTATTCACAAAGTCAGAGCTAATTAAAACTTTACTCATAAACCCTACACCAACTCTAAAACAAATTTACCTCCACATATGAGGATTTAAGTCATATTCATTGATAATATAAAGAGTATTTTACACTATCAGGTAAATTTAATCTAACTGTAACAAGTAAAACATCAAGTAATAACCTGTTATAGTTGGTTAAATTAAACCTGTATGTAAAAAATCTTTAAATTGTCAGCGTATATGATTTAACCCCTTCAAAAATATATATATAGTAACTAACCCTTTGTTAGCCGGCAAAAAATGTGTTATCTTGGTAAAATTGAGGAAACATTTTAGTTTCTTCTTCATTAGTCATCCATAGTGTGTTTGGGCAATAATTCCATATAGGTGATGGCATAATTGGTTTAATATTATTCATTGTTTCAGTTTCTTCTGATAATTCAATATCTTTCCATATTTGATCCATGGAGTACACCATTTTGTCACCATCATTCTTTTTCTCAAGTCCTCCCGTATCGTAGAAGTTCCTTTCATTATTTTTCTTAATGGGCGTGAAATCTACATTAGGACTGTTAGATGAGAAAGATGAAGAGTTGGAGAAGGACGAAGATGGAGAAAAAATAGAAGCGTTATTTTTCCTCTCATCATGAGCCTTTTTCCTCGTATAGGTTCTCCAGTAATTCTTGATTTCATTGTCAGTTCTTCCTGATAATTTTATTGCAATTCTTGACCATCTGAACATTAAGGAATTTAAATCATATGTTAATTCAATTGATAGTATATAATATTAAGAATTAATATCGTTGAACAGAGCGAGAAATTCTAAAAAGATATTCAATAATATATATATCATACTTTGAATTTGAAGGTACGTATTACTCCATTTGTTTCAAAATGACTTAATTTTACTTGAAACAGAATTTAAGAAAATAAAGAAAGACTTTTCAATCTTGTGATCTAAAATTAAAGTTATGTTAAATGTACCAAAATACCCTTTAATCTTGTGGTTTGACACATGACTAGTGGAAAGTTGAAATTAAAGTTTTGTCAAAAAAGGAAATGAAATCATTTTTTTTAAAGAGACTAAAAACGAAAATAGGTTATTCTTTTTGAAACTTAACCTATTTCCCCATTTGGAGTGGAGTTCAAGAATAAGGCGTTCTTCTTGAGGAGTCATCTTTCCTCGTTTAAGACCAGGATGCAAGTAATTCACCCAACGTAATCTACAACTTTTTCCTGTTCTTCTCAAACCTATTTATACAACAAAAAACAAAAAATTGTATATAGAAAAAAGGAGTTAGAAATTGTTCTATAAAAATAAGATTTCATGTCCAAGACAAGCCTACCTAATTTATATGTCTCCCTCCAACCTTAAAAACCTGAAACTTTGGCCAAGAAATCCCATCGTCGATCGCCAAATAAGTTCACATAAAATGCCAATTGAAGATCCTCTTGTTCTGTCCATGGTCCTTTTCTCATTTCTTCTTGTGCCATCTTTTTGTTCTTTCCTCTTTTGCCTTTTTTCTTGACTCACCTTATAATTTGTTGGTGCAAGTTGTCTACATGGGTGATATTTATACTTGGAATAATTGGTTTGATGTCCTTGAAAGGAAGGGATTTTTACTAAATTATAGGAGTTTCAAAATATAAAAAGTATAACTACAAAGAAGTCAAAAGGGATTCAATACTATCTATATATAAAAATATATTTTAATCATATATAAATAATTTTCCTAGCTAAACAACAAAATCTATCGTTAATCTTATTTGACTATAAATTATTAAATAATTATGTTGTGAAGAATTTAGCGACAAAGTTATTAACTTATTTTAATTTATTTTTTTTTGAAAAAAGTGAATTAAGGGTATATAACTCACAATCATTCCATTCGCACGATTATTTATTAGTGAGCATTTCTTTTATTTAACTTTTATACATTAAAAGTGTTGTGTGTGTGTGTATTAGCGCAATTTGATATAATCTCTTTCCATGTTCTATCTCCACTTTATAAGTGGTGTGCGCATGCTCATTATATTGTGGTGGAAAGAAGCCAATGTTGCATATGTGATGTAAGCCACTAAGAAAAAATTGTAGATAAGAGGTTGATATGTTGATGCAACTTTCATAACCTGCTTGCCATTTCACTGTTGGATGCCTTGTTGGAGTTTGTCTTCATCTCTACGAAAATTTAAACAAATAAGTAGACGTGTGGAATACACAAGTTATGGCTACTTTAGTGTTTTTTAAAAATAGTATATGAATCCACTAATTAATAAAGGTACAAGTGCAATGAGCCATCAAATTTGAAAGGATGAATGTGTTTAGCTATAAAATTGTACCCTTCACTAAATTTTTCTATTTAACTCATTGGATTTTGTTATTTGATCATCTAACTTGACTCAATAATTTAACGAGTCATTTCAAGTTTTACCCTCGCATCAAGTAAACAAATTGAGCAAGTTCTAAGAATATGGAAAATGGATCGTGTTACAGGTCGATCTTGGAAAATAGTCTCAATCTTCTATCTTTGACTAAGTCTGGGTTTAAAAAATCGAAAACTTTATTATTGAATCAAATTTTTTAGTTATTGGTAATTGGTATTTGGTAATTCGATATTCGGTATGATATTCGGGAGTAAAATTTTAAAATTATGATATTCGGATATGAGAGTTTTGTAACACCTCAGAATTCCCTAAATACAGATTTTGGTTGAATAGTTCAGAAATCTAAAATCTAATTTTTTTTGACATTTACGGGTACCTTCTATGGATCGTAAATGAAACCACGAGCCATAGATGGGATCCGTATATCAAACTTCAAAAATCAGAAAAAAAAACCAAGTATGAGATTGACAAGCTAGATTTATGGCTCGTAAAACTTTTTACGGGTTGTATAAAGGGTTTATGGATCTAGATTCAGAAAGTTGGAAAATTTGACCTTGGACAAGACGAGAGGAAATCACGGATCGTGGAAGTGTTTACGGATCGTGGATGGACCTCGTAAATCAAAAGTCCCGAAACTCAAAAATCTTCTCTGATCTTTACGAACCCTTCTTTTGCGGATCGTAGATTGATCTATGGACGTAGATGGGTCTTGTAGATCAATCATCAAAGCCTTGGTATTTCTGTATAATTTTCCTACGAGCTCACAAGACTGATTATAATTGGAACTATGAACCATAAAAAGGGTCTCGTGGATTGAATCTTCCTCTAATTTCTACGGACAAGGTTCTACGACCCAGAAATGAAACCACGGGACCGTACATGTTGTACATGGATATTTCAGACAACTTTTTAAGCAGGAGCTTTTCAGTCCCTTTAATCTCTATACTACGTCATTTAGATCTATTATAAGTGGGATTAGGGAATTCTTATGATTCTAAGTCTCTCATTCTCTCCTAACTCACCCAATTAAGATTCTCTCTCAAATTTCCTCCCAAGGCAAGAGCTAGGGTTCCAAGCTTAAAGCCTTCATTGAAGGAATTGATCCAAAGGTTTCTATTCCAGGTATGTGGAATTTCATCAATGAGTTTCCTTCTATCCATTGAGTCCCAAAGAAAACCCTCAATTCTTAAGTTTATGGATTCACCCAACCTTAGGTTTTTATGATTTTCATGGGTTCTTATTGAATTTTAATTATTCCTCAAGAATGATATCTAATTGCATGATTTCAAGTAAATTTTCATAATTTCAATTATAATTCCGTGTATTCAATGGTAATTTTCATGAATCCATAACGTACAAGTATTTTCATTTGTTATTTCACATGCACGTCTATGATTACTAGATTTTCATGATTTTATATGCTTTCAGATAAAGTATCTTTCAATATTTATCAGTTATCATGATTTACGATACTTTCAGATAAAGTATCCTCAGTTATTATCAGTTTTTAAATCATGATTTAAGAGCTACTCAATATTATCAGTAATACAGTTTTATCAGATTATTATTGTAGCAGTATGCATGTTTTCCATGGGAGTAATACTTAGCATCGAGCGGACTTAAGGATGAAGGATTCTGGTTAGCATCCATGGTCCTTTAATAGCAATTCATACTTACCAGAACTACGTGTCATCGTAGGTTTGTCCCAATTGGACATTAACTTAGTGGATTCACGTTATCTCATTAGACTCACGCCTGTATACCTTCGCAAGTATATTGGGTCCTTTTTGATGGAGAAATACACCATACTCCATGTTGTAGCTCACATGGTTATATATCGATTAATGGTACTTCCATATTCAGTTATCCGTTATTAATTACATGATCAAGTGTTTCAGTTATATGTTATTTACTAAATCATTGCATCAACATGTTTACAAATTTAGTATGTTCCAATATCATGTTCATTATGCATATTTCCCATACTCAGTACATTCAAAGTACTGACCGCATACTTTCTACTTATATTATTTTATAATATAGATTTTGACGCTCCATAGTACATATCTCTGATCAGCACTTGAATCAGTTGGAGAGTCCTCATTCTTTAAGGGAAGTCTTATGTTTCTTTCAGTCTCTAGATTTTGGAGTTAGCAAGGGTTTTTCCTAGAAAATCATTTACGTAGTAGAGGCTTCCAGAAAAATAGTTAGATTCCACCTATGTTGTTTACATATATTGTCTATTTTGATGTTAGACTCTCTTTTAGTCTTCATGATATTTTTCGCATTTCGGTTATTACTTATTAATGATTTGTAAATCTTAGTATCAAGACTTTCCATGAGGTTAGCTTGGGGTCACATGTGGCTTTAAGCACCGTGTCGCGTTTAGGGGGTAGTCTCAGGTCGTGACAAACTTAGTATCAGAGCTTAATGTTCAATATTAGAGTGTCTGAAAGCTGTAATTAGAGTCTTGTTTATGAGTTTGAAGCACGCCACATCTATGAATGAGAGACTATGAAATCATTTAGAAAATAATTCACTTCTTTCATACTTTCAGTCATGCGATAGAGTGCTACTCTATGTAATCTCTTTCTAATAATTACCGAATTATTAAACTCGAAATTTAGAATTTCCGAACTGAATATCGTAGGTTCTCTGATGAGTTCCTTTGGTAATGTTGCTTTATGTGTTCCTTCTTTGCTGATCTGTGAGGACCTGGTTCTTAATATTTATATCTTTTTTCTTTCGTATGTGAATGTCGCTTGTATACATTTTATCAATGGAAAAAGGTCCAAAAATGTGAAATGAACAACAATGCAAGGACATTTTTGGACCAAACTATCAATGATAACATTTTTGGACTGAAGTATGACGACAAAGACATATTTGGACAAAACTATAAATAGAGGTCATTTTTGTTCATTTCACATAGCTTAAGAGTATTTTTAACCCTTTTTCGTTTTATCAATCATCAAACATCAACATATACTTTCACAAGATCTAGAATGTAGAATTAGAGATCATTGGATTTCAATAAATTAATTAATCTTGAATATAGATTCCAAGATCATTGAGTACGTACTTGATATGTACTAATTCTTTCCCATTCCAACTTAATTTTCAATTTCCTTAAAAAGGTTCATGACCTACTACCCATTTGTGCATAATAATGAGAGGGAAAAAATCAAATCAACAACTTATCACTAAATTGATGATAATTGAGATGATTGATATATCAAATCATTGCATGGTGTGATTTTTCAAATTAATCACTCAAATATAGACACAAACACAAAAAAGGAGAGTCATGCTTGGATTATTTTGGGAAAAGTCATCATGTACTTTGATGAGATCTTGACAATTTTGTGTCCTTTGATTTCAGCAAAGGCCATTGATCACCCTGTGATTTTTTTTTTTTATTATAGGAGAAAAGAGGGTTCCGGAAGTGGGAAATCAATAGCAGGAAACTATGCATAAGTCAAGGCTTATAGTATAATTATAACTAACACTATTATAATTCTTTTTGAAATTAGTGACGGACAAACTTTGCATTTACAATAACAACATATTTAGTGTCGTCTCACAAAGTGAGATTTGGAGAGAATAGAGTATATGCAGATATAAATTTTACCTCATAGGTAGAATAATTATTTTTGATAGACCTACGGTTGATCAAGATAAACATAATCTAGAAAAAGAAGTAATAGAAATAACAAAAATAATATACACTAATAAAACAATAAGTAGTAGCATATCAATACTAAACAAAATAATACTATAATCGATGAAGGTTTAAAGCCTCTTTCCTTCAAGACCATAAAACTAGTAATTTTATTTCTTGAGCGAGTGAAGTGCTTCACGGATGTGGAGCATGAAGGCATAAAACTTTTGCTTTTCCTTTCCCTTCCGATCCCCGCTTATAGTTACTTCCAATTCCAATCAATTTCTAGTTAATTACCCATAAGAACCCGCAATCCCCAGTATGGAGCCACCATCGTTTCGTCTGACATGTACTCTCGGAGGTTCAAATTATACGAAACAACATATAATAGCAGAAATCGAAGAATAAGAAATAAGAATAATACAATAACTACGTACTAAAATAAACAACAAATTAATACACTTCTACCTACTAATATGAACATCCTTCTACCTTAATTCTTGTTGTTCATACGTTCCTATTATAATAAAACAACAAAATTTAAATTAATTTTGTTGGGTCAATGAGCTCACCTTGCCTACCACCAAAACATAATAAACATGTCTAAACAGAAGACTATAGCCTTTCTCTTTGTTTGGTTACCCACTCTGCACTTCCGTCATTCAAAAAAGACAAAAAGGAAAACATAAAATCTACTTTTTGTGCATTCATTTTAAATGATCCAGCTATGTCAATCTAAATTGGTGTTTTAAAAGGCGGGGGCGTAAGACGAAGTGTAGGCCTCGAGACATGAGGCGTAAGTCCTATGAATCTTTAAAATTTTAATTTGCAATATGATATAATAATATAATAACACAAAATTATAAAAATATATCAATAGTTTGAAATAATTACAAATATGATTAAGGAAACTCATAGAAAATAAAACTTCTAACACAACTATATAAGTATAAATAATCTAATATCTTAAATTTCTAATAATAAAAGAATCATTATTTCTGAAAATATTTTTTTATCATACCGTACAATTTTCCCCCTTAAAAGAAAATAATCAATAAAACTTACTAGAATTATAATAAAAACATCACTCCATCATGAATAAAAATAAAATTACTTTCAAATAGCTAAATAAAATATGATAATTTTGAGACATGACAAAATCACGAAGACCAATAATAGGTGAAAAAGTAAAATTTCGCTACGTATTTTTAAAAGAAATGTTATGTAATATATAATCACATTCACAGTGTTACCAAATAGTAAAGATATGATACTAACACTTGTTATTTGAGTTACTCTCAATCTTCTTATCTCTATAAATTAAAAAATATTAAGTATAATTCATTTATTCAAGAATTATGAAGGTCAACAATGTTAACTAAAGATTTTAACATATAATTTGTATAAGATCTTTTAGGCGAGCGTTGGACGTTGGACGTCCTTAAGACGTACATTCGGACGCTTAGGGCGTAAGCCTTACAGAACTAAGTCCCACGATTGAGTCTTGGGGCATTTTACTAGAACCCCACCCCAGGGTGAGCCCCGAGACAAGTCCCATTAGAGTTTTTAAAACTCTGACCAAAACACATATTTTCCACTTTTAATTTGTTTGTTTTATTTTTTTAATTTATTAGTAATTAATTTTTTCTTTTTTAATAATTTTTAATTTCAACTTTCTAATGATATTTTAATATCACAATTTTTTTTAATACACACTAAATGTCTTCAGTTTAAGATAATTATAAGATTTTAAAATCTTTTACTTTCTTAAACTCTATTCAAATCAAAATCACACAAACAAATTGAAACGAATACAATATTACTTTATCGAAGAAAAATCAATGAAGAATCTAATTAAACATACACTTTGCAAAATCATTGAATTCGTTTCACTAGTCTAATAATACAATCACATATATATAAATACAAACTATATCAAAAATTACAACCTATGAAAATAGTACCTTGTCACAGAATTATTTCACTGCTTTTAGAAGGAAAAATCTTCACCAAAACTTTACAAAAATTGAAGAAGAAGAAATTTAATCTGTTATTTTTGTTATGACAAAACAGTTGTCGTCCTTTTTATTTAAGCAATGAATCCCAATATATTTAATTTTTTCTTGGTAAAATGGATTAGCTGTAATCTGAATTGCAGATTCACTATTTGTGAAGATGTTGACAAGATGATTCTTCTTAACTCCAAGTTCCTTCATTAGTCCAACAAACCAAATAAGTTTAGCAACGAAAGAAGCAATTCTTTATATTCTGCTTTCACATAACTTTTGTACACAATTAGTTATTGTTTTGACTTACATGATGTCACGCTCCGAGTCTAAATTCTGGGTGTGGTTGCCATACATAAATCATTGTTGTTCCCACGCGAACTCTTGGTCGGACTGACTACAGAGCGGAAGACTAAACATACATGCAGAAGCTTTATAAACTGAGCATTTAAAACAATTTAAAGATATCTCATGCAAAAGTCTGAAATAAATCTGAATATAAATAATAAAGTTTAAAAACATCTGAATACCAAGACTTAACTAATTCACTATCCTGTCTATGAAGCATCTAGTAACTGAAGATAGGTACCGTGACAAGACCCACTACTACCTCAATAATGAACTAAATGCCTACCAAAATTGAAATACATAAGTAGGACGAACCCTCCGAAAGTAAGGAGGTCTCACCAAAATTGACAAAGTGATGATCTCAACGAAGCGCCTGTTGACGATCCTGAACCCATGTGTCTGCATCATAAAATGGTGTAGCGTTGAATGACGTCAGTATATAAAATGTATAATATGTAATAAGACTGAATGAAAGTGTAACACCCCAGAAAAAAATTCACAAAGACTCGAACATTTCTTCACGTGTGTGTAGCCTCGAACCGAAGGACTTGTAATTATATATATACGTTAGGATTAATTCCTAAGTATTTTGAGTGTGTTAGATCTGTTTAGGGGTCATAAGGGATCTCCAACGCCAAATCGAGTCCAAAGATTTCCAATCGATTAAGTTTTCAGATGAGTTAGTATAAGGTTCAACTTCGAATGACCATATATCCTAGGTTATAATGAAATGGGTGGACCACGACCTACCAAATTAAAGGTCTTTGCGTCTTCTTTCCAACTCCACCAAGATTACAATTTTTGGAGTTCGGAGTCAAAAGTTATGACCATTTTACTACAAACTAGTACTGCAGGAATTTCAGGCCTGGGCGACCACTACAGGAAATTTAGGCTTGGCGCCCCAGTGGCGCGACGCGCCACTATAGCACCAGAAAACAGCCTCAGTAGGTTGGTCCTTGGTGCGATGCGCCACTATTATATGTGCAGGGTTTTAAGCCTATTTTGGCTTGGCGCTGCAGTGGCGCGACGCGCCACTATAGCGCCAGCAAGATTTTTGCCCAGTTTTCTAGATTTTTGAAGAGGGGCAACTTGGACTTTTTCCCTAATTATATATACCCAACTTGGGACATTTTGGGATGATATTTTCAACCTCCTCACCTCCCAAAAACCCTAATCTTCATCCCCTCTTCTCTTCCAAACATTTCCAACAAGATTTGCCCTAAAGAATTCAAGGATTCAAGCTTCCCATTGAAGACCCAACAACAAGGTTTCCTCAAAAGCTACTCTAATGTATGTAAGGCTAACCTAAAATATAGATTGAGTTCTTCCATATGCCTATAGATGTGTTAGGTAGAAGTTGTGAAAGATTTGAACCTTTTATGAAGATCTTTCTTGAAATTTTCCTAAACTCTAGAATATTTTTATGTACTAAAGAATGATTGGCGATTTTCATGACTTGAATGAATAAATAGTTATATTTCATATTGTTGAATACAAATGAATTTTGTATATAAATTCATATGTATTGATGGTGTTCTTGAGTTGAGTTTTGTTGAGAGTATAGATTCATGTATTCATTAACATGAACCCAAGATGAGATTTTTTTTGGTCATAATTTGTCTTGAGTTTGAGATGGATGGTTTGTGTATGTGTATTGATTGGAATGAAAAGAATTAAATGAAATAGTTACGATGTGATGATGATATCTGATGATGATGCGATGATGATGTGAATGAAGAGGTTATGTTGATGAGGATGTTGTGTGATGAAGTAGATTGGAGTCTATTGTGATTATGTGATATGTGATTTGCATAAATTGATTTGATTGGAGTCTTATGAGCATTTTGAAAATAAATGATCTTTTGAGAAGGAGTTTTAAATAAATGATTGTGAGCATTTTCGTATAAACTACTTATACACTATTTTGAATTTTAAAGAATGATTATTTTTATCTTTGATTTAAAAAGGAGTTTAAGTATGAGTTGGGTTTGATGAGCCTCTAAATTATTATTTTTGAACATGAATATTTTGAGTATAAATGAGTTGAGTATTTTTACATTAAATATCTATTTTGAGTTTGAGTTGAGGAGTTGGAATTATATTTTAAATGCATAACATTTTCTACATCCATTGAGTTGAGATGGTATCAAATTTGAAGAGAAGAGTTTGATGATTGAGATGCGTTGATTTGAAAGAAGGTCCAATGAGACCAGATTGATTGAGTTTTGAAAAGATTCCAGTGAGACTAAATGAGTTGATTTGAAATTAAGTCCTAAGAGATTAAATGAGTATTTTGAATATTTTACTCACTTAATAGCTATTTGTGTATTGAGTCTTGTGAGGAGTATTGAGCACCGAATTGGGTAAGAGTATAGTCCATACTCGAATCCCATAAACTACGCCGCCAACGTAGGAAGGGATTGTACCGTGTCGGATATTTCCCTATTTCATTGTCCTGAAATGATAGGACTTGATTGATTGACGGATCCATGATTGGTTTGAGTCGTTCATACCCTGGCAAGTATGAATGGACGGAGCAATGGCGTGAATCGTTGTGCATCACCTATATATAGGTGATGGGATTGTTGTCGGTTAGAGAAACTCCCAAATTGAGTGGATTGTGCATGATATGATTGGTTTGATTGTGATTGTAGCTGATTGAGTTGAATCGTAAAACATTGCATAATTTAATTTGCATATTTATTGAGTTGAGTCCTTTGAGTTGATTGTCGAGTTGATTGTATATGATTGGATTGGATTAGATGATAGGTGATTGGATTGTGTACCATTGGATCGGATTAGATGATGTGTAATGGATTGGATTAGGTGATATGTGATTGGATTGAATAGAAATGTATATGATTGGATTTGAAATGTATTGTACATGATTGTATTGGATTAGATTGTATGGTGTGTGATTGGTCGTTGTCTGAAATGTATTCTTACTTTGGACTTATGATACTTTGATTGAGTCTCTCTTATTTTTCTGAAGTGAGATATTTGAACCAACGTTATTCTTCCTTGAGGTATGTTTCATTTTGCCATATTACATACTCGTACATTCCATATACTGACGTTCATTTGGACCTGCATCGTTTTATGATGCAGAAACAAGTTTAAGAGATCGTCAATAGGAGCACCATTGAGGATCTATTCACACTCAGCGTATTGACGAGTCCTCCCCTACATTCGAAGGACACCTTTTATGTTATTTTTGCGTCGAGTTAGCCTTTTTCATTTTGATTTGAGGTAGCCATGAACATGTCATTGTCACCAATTAGATAGTAGTGATAGAGGCTTCATAGACTAGATAGTGATGGGTCAATTGAGTATTTTAATTCCTTGAATTATTTTTGTCAAACTATTTTTATGACAAAGATTAGAGTTTGATTTGTTGGCCCATGACCTTTGTTTCTTGAGTTAGATCGTTGATTTGGATTGCCCACCAAATTATTTCTTTATTTTAAACTTTTCGCTGACTGAATGAATGAACGGATGTGTGATCAGGCTATGTGGTTCGCTTGGGAGCCAGAAATGGTTCTTGAGTGCCGGTCACGTCTAGGATACCCTCTTGGAGCGTGACAGAAAACACAGAGCTAAATTGAAGATAAATGTTGAAAGTAACTCATTGAAAGTAAAACATGAAAGTATAATGGAAACATTAAAGTCTTACAATGAGATGTGGAATAATAGCAATTACTAAAAATAGTGTACTTTACTTTTATTGGAGAGTTTCTCTAACCGACAATCATCACTATAAGCCTCGTGATACTACAAGTCTTGCCCACGTTGTCATAGACATCCAATACATTACCATGGTAAAGGATGAATTGAAACTTATGTGTCCATATCTAAGCCTGGGTGAGGAGTTGCCGGAATCAACGACTTTCGTATGCTGGCGGCGCAATTTATAGAATATGAGTTATTTAAACTATTATCCAAATCGGTGCTCAATACTAGTCCCAAAATATGAAATAATGCTCATATTAATGTGTGTTGAGTTAATATTCAAAAGTATTTCTTTGAAATCATACTGAACTTTACTTTAGCTGAGTGAAACTTCTTTCTCAACTGATTATATTTTCTTTATAAATAGCCATGCTTTTCTCAAGACAAAATAATGCATTTGGAAAAATTCAAGTTCCATTAAAACTCCTTTCAAATGATAGCTTAAATTACTCGAACTTTGATTCTGAAATCAATACATGAAAACAATTATGTACAAGCTTTAAAATAATTCTTTGATACATAATGTTCATGTGATGACATAGGCATGAACAATTAATTCAAGGATTAGAAATATATGAAGAAATACAATCTCAATGATAATAATCAGAGTTCAATAATAATGAATCAAGACAAGTTCAAAATTCATGAAATGTGGAGTAAAAACCCTAGGTTTAGATCTTACTCTCTGAATTCTAGATTTAGGGCGTGAGAAAAAACTTAGTCCATCACTATGATAAACTTAGATACCTGAAAAAATAAAGTTCTTGAAGAAACTTGAAGGAGATGCTTGAAACCCTAGTTTGCTCTTGTTGATTCTTGCTCTTAAATCTTGGGAGTGATTATGAGAGTTATTTGATCGAACTAAATTGATAAAGTCCTTAATTAAGTGTAAAACAATTGGAGTTTAGGCTTAGAAGGAGTGGGAAAAGAAGCCCTTCAAAAACACTAACAGAAGCCGTCTATGGGACCATGCATGGTTCGTAGAAGTCTTTCATAGAAAGTAGGTTGGATTTTTGAGTTTCTGAACTTTTGATTTATGGATTCTTTTATGGGTTGTAAACCTTTTTATGGACCATTCTTGTACCTCCATAGAAATCATACTTGAATATGGTTTCAGATTTACTTTCACAAGACAATCTATGGTTTGTAAATACTTCTATGGGCCATATAATGGTCCATGAAAGTAATACTTCAATCATTTTTTCATGACTTCGTTTCACGATTTGTTCTACAGTCTGTAAAGAGATTTACGACACAAAATTTGGACTCATGAAACTCAGGTCTAACCCAAGTCTTAGAAATCTGAATCCACAAGCCTATCTACGGTTCGTGGTTACTTTTACAAGCCATAGATAGTGTTTGTAAAGGTCAGATTTTCTGTAGACTTGAATTTTTTTCTGGGCTTTCCTATTCTGATATGACTTAGAAATTTTATGGTGTTACAATATCTCCACCTTGAAATTATTCATTCTCAAATGATGTAAAATCTAGGAAATTACACAAGGCATGAATACAATGTAGAAACGTAAACATTCAAGCATATGAATATATACTAAATCTAAATTATGGAAAGGATTGTTACCATCGATATCAACACTAGGAGGAACGAATATATGAGGGTATTTAACTTTCATATCCTGTTCGTCTTCTCATGTAGCCTCTTTAATAAAGTGATTCCTCCATAGAACTTGATTGAAACAACCGCTTTGGTCCTCAACTTGTAAACCTGACGATCAAGAATTTAAACCAGAATATTTTCATAGGACAAGTTATCCTTTACACCAATACTTTCTACGAGCACAATAAGTGAAGCATCACCTAAGCACTTCTTAAGTATAGAGATGTAAAACACTGGATGGGCCATCGCTAACTCTAGTGGTAGCTCCAACTCATAAGCTACATTATCAACTCTCTTTGAAATTTGGTAGGGACCAATATAGAGGGGGCTGAACTTCCCTTTTTTCCAAAATCTCATGACATATTTAATGAGTGAAACCTTTAAGTAAACCTAATCATTCACTTCGAACTCTAAGTCTCTTCGCCAAACATAAGTATAGGACTTTTGACGACTCTACGCAGTTTTCAACCTCTATTGTATAATCTTAACTTTCTCCATAGACCGGTGAACTAAGTTTGTCCCTATCAAATTTTCTTCACCAACAAACCAACCAATCGGATATCTACTCCTCCACCCATAAAGAGCCTCCTAAGGAGCCATCTGAATACTCGAGTGATAACTATTGTTGTACCCAACTCTACAGAAGGCAAATGATCAATCCAATTTCATTTAAAGTCAATAACACTAGCCTCAACATGTATTCTAGAGTCTAAATTGTACATTCTTTCTGGCCATCTATATGAGGATGAAAAAAAGTACTAAGGTTCATATTTGGACCCAAGCTTCTCTGAAATGACTTCCAAAACTGGGTAGTGAACTGAGCACCTTGTCTGAAAGAATCGACAGTGAAATTCCTTGAAGTCTGACTATCCCACGGATGTACAATATCACATAGTCCTTTGCTGAATCAGTAGTCTTTACTGGCAAGAAATGGACCAACTTAGTCATTCGATAGACAATTATCCAAATCAAATCATATTGTCGGTGAGATCGCGGTAAGCTCATAATAAAATTCATATTGATCATCTCCCATTTCCATTATAGAAGAGCTATGTTCTGAGCCATGACACTTGGCTTCTGGTGCTCAACTTTGATTTGTTGACAATTTGAGTACCTGGAAATGAAGTCGGCATACTCCTCTTCATGTCATTCCACCAGTAGAATTCTCTCAAGTCATGAAACATTTTGGTGAAACCTAGATAAATTGAATATCTGAAAATGTGTGCCTCAGCCATGACCATACCTCGTAAATCATCGACATCCTGAACACATAGTATGCCTTGGTACTTCAACACACCATCTCCCCTTTGTTCAAAAGTCATCTCTTTCTACTTATGAACTTTTTCCTTTAACTGTAGTAGAATGGGATCCTTGCTTTACTTTTTCTTTAGCCACTAAAGATGATTCAGCCCTATTCTAAACAAGATCATCACCTTCATCAGAGTCTTCAAGTCAAACTTCCAAATGTGGAAGTCTATGCATTTTTTGCCAACTCTTTCTTCCCCTACTCTACATGAGTGGTACTCCCCATGGATAATCAGCTAAGAGTATCAACAACAACATTAGCCTTACCTAGGTAATAGAGAATACTCATATCATAGTCCTTAAGTAGTTCAAGCCATCGACTCTCCCTAAGGTTTAACTCTTTCTGACTGAAAATATACTAAAGACTCTTATGATAAGTGAACACATCCACATACACAGTATAAAGATAGTAAAACTATATCGTTAATGCAAATACCATTGTGTAGGGTAATTCCTCTCGTGGATTTTATGTTGTCTTGCAGCATAGGCTATAACCTTTAAGTTTTGCATCAGAACACAGTCAAGTCTCACTCTGGATGCATCATAATACACGATGAAAACTTTTGTATCCTCTGGTAAGGTCAACACCGAAGCAAAAATCAAGCGCGTTTTCAATTCCTGAAAGCTTTTCTCACAAGCTTTAGAACATTGAAACTTAGTCTTTTCTGGGTCAACGTAGTCAATGGAGAATAAATAGATGAAAATCCTTCTATAAACCTTCTATAGTAACCAATCAAACCCAACAAACTCATTATCTCATTTGGGGATGTGGGTCTGGGTCAATTCTTCATTACCTCTATTTTCTGCGAGTCAACTGGGATACCTTCACAGGAAATAATGTAGCCTAAGAACGCCACAGTCTTAAGCCAAAACACACACTTTGAAAACTTGACGAATAATTCTCGATTCTTGAGTGTCTGGAGAATTATTCTGAGGTGACTAGCATAATCCTCCTTGCTTCTAGAGTATATCAAGATGTCGTCGATGAACACAGTTACAAACATATCTATATAGTGCTTAAAGACTTTGTTCATGAAATTCATAAATGTTGCAGAAGTGTTAGCCAAACCAAAAGACATAACAAGAAATTTATAATGACCATAACGAGTCCTAAAGACTATCTTCGGGATGTCACTTTCTCTCACTCTCAAATGATGATAGATGGCTCTGAGTTCTATCTTAAAGAAATAAGTGTCACCCTAAAGCTAGTCGAATAGGTCATCAATTCTAGAAAGGGGATACTTATTCCTTATGGTGACCTTGTTCAACTAGCGATAATCGATACATATTCTAAGGGAACCACCTTTATTTCATACGAAAAGGACAGAAACACCCAAAGGCGAGACACTCGATCCGATGAAACCTTTATAAAAAAGATCCTTTAATTTTGAAGTGTCATGTAAAAATATTTCTAAGATCAATCATATCTAAGCAACAATAGCATATTGCAAATTTTCTTCTTAGATATAGGATTCCAAATCTGAAAAGTTGAAACTCACTGTGAGTTCCCATGAACATAGATCAAAAGTTTAAATTTTAGTGAAAGGTTTTCATCAGACATTAATGAATTAGAAATAGAGGCATAAATAGATTTTTCTCATGGCTCTCCCACAACTTAAGGCTGGGAATAGACCTTCTTGGCTATAGAGGACTAAAAATCCATAAGAGTTGCTAGGTGAGAGAAGAGGCCAACTTTACATCAATTCACTTATTTTTAAAACGGTCAAAATCATTTTCATCCGAAGTTTGATTTAAAATTCAACCTCCTCAACTTTCAACAATAATAATTTATCCCCATTTATCTCATGAAATATCTATTTTGCCCTTGATTTTCTATTTTCCATCACCTATTTATATAAATAAAAATAATAGGTAATATAATAGCTTTTAAATATATTTCAAAAATAATACAAAAATATTAATAAAAATAAAGGTATATCCTATAAAAAAATTAAAAGATTATCTATTTATATTGTAATTATTTTTTTATTTTAAAAAATACATTATTATTGACAAACAAAAATCGCTTATCTATGCAAACATCTAAGAATAAGAGAGAATTGAAGCATGTATTTATATACATCATCAACAACAACAACAACAATCCAGTGAAATCCCACAATGTGGGGTCTGGGGAGGATAACGTGTACGCAGACCTGACTCCTACCAAGGTAGGACGACTATTTTTAAGAGATCCTCGACTCAATAAAAGCATAAAAGAAGTCAGAGACGAAAAGAAATACAAAGCAATACGAGAAAAGCAAATAATGTAAGTGAAACAGATAAAATAAAATACTGAAAGTACAAAGGGTAATAACTAATAACAGAAATGATAGCACAAAAGATTCACATTGCGCTAAAGCGACTACTAATAAGGGAGGGTAACGAGACTTTGTATTAGCCTTCTACCCTAATATGGGCTCTCCATACCCTCCTATCTAAGGTCATGTCCTCGGTTAGCTGTAACTGCGCCATGTCCTGTCTAATCACCTCTCCCCAATACTTCTTCGGTCTACCTCTACCTCTTCTGAAACCATCCATGGCCAACCTCTCACACCTCCGCACTAGGGCATCTGTGTCTCTCCTCTTTACATGCCCAAACCATCTTAGTCGCACTTTCCACATCTTGTCTTCCACCGAGGCCACTCCTACCTTGTCCTGAATAGCCTCATTTCTAATCCTGTCGCTCCTAGTATGCCCACACATCCATCTCAACATTCTCATCTCGGCAACTTTCATCTTTTGAACGTGAGAGACCTTAACCGGCCAACACTCAACCCCATATAGCATAGCCGGTCTAACCACCACTTTATAGAACTTATCCTTAAGTTGTGGTGGCACCTTCTTGTCACATAGCACACTGGTAGCGAGCCTCCATTTCATCCACCCTGCCCCAATACGATGTGTGACATCATCATCAATCTCCCCGCTGCCTTGCATTATAGACCCAAGGTACTTGACACTACTTTTCTTTTGGATGGCCTGGTCACCAAGGCAAACTTCCGCGCCAACCTCCTGAGGTGTCTCGCCGAACTTGCACTCTAAGTAATCTGTCTTGGACCTACTCAGTTTAAACCCTCTAGACTCCAAGGTATGCCTCCAATCTTCTAGCTTAGCATTAACTCGGCTACGAGTCTCATCAGTCAGGACTATGTCATCCGCGAAAAGCATACACCATGACACCTCACCTTGAATTTGTCGCATCAATCCATCCATCACCAAGGCAAATAAAAACAGACTAAGAGCTGATCCTTGATACAACCCCATCACAACTGGAAAGTGCTCTGTGTCCCCTCCTACTGTCCTTACCCTGGTTCTGGCACCCTCATACATGTCCTTGGTCACCCTAATGTACTCCATAGGTACACCTTTAGCCTCCAAACATCTCCATAATATCTCTCGTGGAACTTTGTCGTAAGCCTTTTCTAGGTCGATGAATACATATACATATTAAATGCATGTAATATTAAAATAATAATCATAAATAATAACATAAATTTTAATGACAAACTGATAAAAAAATTATTTTACTTATAATTTTATTGTGCTTAAATAAAAATCTATAAATTCTTATATTAAGAAAGATAAATAGTATACATTAGAGTTTTGATTATTATTAAAATATTTCCTTTATTTCATTATAGAACGTCAATAATTTATATATTCAATTAGAATTTTTTTAATTCAATTTTTTCGAATAGAAAAAATAATTTTTGTTTTTAATTGAAAATTTGTTACCTAGAATAAATAATAAAAATTCACAATTTTAAAGAAGTAAAAAATACAAAGGTTGATAATACAAAGGGTAAAATAGGCATTTTGAAAAATTAATTAGGATAAAGGAAAAAAATGATTATTATTGAGGGGGGGGGGGGGAATTTGATTTTTAAACCAAACTTCGGAGGGGGGGAGGGAATGATTTTGACCCATTAATTTTAAAAGCAATTTTTATTAAATGAAAAAGGGTAAAAAATGGCCATAAACTATGTAAAATGAACGAAAATATTATCTGTTTATAGTTTAGTTCAAAATGCCCTTCTCGTCAAATGTCAATACTTTGGTTTAAAAATGCTCTTAATGTTACTTAATGAGTTAAAAATATCTTTTTTCTAAATATATATATTTTTTCTGAACACATTCTTTTCCTAATTATATATTTTTATTAGCAAATATTTATCCTACTTTAATTTGGAAAAAAGTTCTTATTTTATTATAATTATTTTTTTATCATTATCTAAATGAAAACTAATGATGAGTTTACTATGATCATTATATATATGACATATATTATCTATTAAAAGTGTACATTAAGTTATTTTATTTTAATTGACAAAATGATGTTAAGAAGAAAAAAATCATCACCTACTTTTTAATTAATTAAAGTGATTTTAAAAGATAGAAAAGCAAGAACAGAGTTCATTTAAAGTAATATGCTTATTAGATGTGTTTTAAAAAAATATATTTATTTGAAAAAGGATCATTTTGACTCATTTAATAATAATAAAGGCATTGTTGGACCAAACTATTAACAACAAGAGTATTTTTGAACTAAAATACTTACGATAAGGACGTTTTTGAACCAATTTATATACGGAAGACATTTTATTTATTTCACCTAATTTAAGAATATTTTTAATTTTTTTCCGATTTAGAAAAAGTACATTTTTCGTTAATTGGAAAAAGAAGAAGCTTTCTTTAATAGAACCGTAAAGAAGTGATTTATCAGCCTCAACGTACTATTACATGTTAGACACCAAACATGCTCACGTTACACATATATTTTAAAAATTCCACTAAGAAACAAAATGATATACTATTGGATATGTGAAAGTGGAATATAACATCATTAAATCCATTTGTGAAAACAACGTTGAAAACATTTTTTTTCTCAAATAGTGCAATACACAAATATATTTTTTTTTAAAAAAAAAACAGTGTGATGCATAAAATATTTTATATTCATACAGGATTTAAAGAAAAATCATACTATTTAATAGATAATTTACCTTATACAAATATTAATAGCTATTTTATGGCTGAAACTCCTAATTACTTATAAATCATAGGGAGATAATTTATTATCAATAGACAAATATAATAAAATTCAAATAAATGGTCTCTTTTTAGTGGTAAAAATTAGAGGTGGTCGCTCTTTCAAGAAACCTTGGCCAGGAAAAGATGAACCACGTACTGACGTGGATGTCACCACTTTTATGGTTTTCCACTTATCTTTTGTATATTGAATTGCTGGGTCACCTCTTTCTTGAATTTCAGATATACAAAGCATTAATCTATTATTTGCGACTTTTCAACTTGTTTTCTTTCTTTTTTTACAACACAACATATCATAATTTTCCCCTCAAATCCACGACCTTTAAATTGAAAATGAGAGATGCTTACTTTACTATTTGAGTAACTCTCTCTCCGGATTTTTTGATTTCTTATATAGATTGTCACCACAAGAAATGATAATTTTTAAGATTATCATCTTAATTAGATAAATAGGGTATGGTAATATTGCATGTCATATTTAAGACCTCGTACTAAGAATCGTTAGGTTACAAAGATAATAGTAATTAGGAAGCCTATTTGCATTCTACATGGCATATATATATATATGAACGTGCTTTGCACGTTACTTTCTATTAGTTATCATACAAAAAAAGAACCCTGACGACTAATACAGAGTTTCATTCAAATATCCGACACTCAATACTCGACACTAATTAGGGACCCGACTTTCGATACCAACTTTTGACCTAGGACCCGATTCGAATTCTAGATCAGAATCTGACTTCCAACTTGAGATTCGACCCTGTATCCGACTTTCGAACGGGGATCTGACCCCACCCTACCCTGACATTCGACATGAGACTTGACCCCGACTTCCAACTCCTGACCCGACCCAACTTCTGACATGACCCCGACATCAGACTTTAGACCTGACTTGCGAATCAAGATTTGACCCAGACACCCGACCTCGACTTTTGACCTAGGATCAGATCTCGACTTCCGACCTAGGACTTGACTCCAACTCTCAATTCGGGATCCGACTTCCAAATCAAGACCCGACAATGAGATCCAACTTTTGAATTAGGATCCAATCCCGACACCCGACCCCGATGATCTATTAAGGATCCAAACTGATACTTGATCAGGGACCCGACCTCGACTCTCGATCTAAAACCTGACTTCGACACCGGACACGAAACACCACCCTGACACCTAACTTGGGACCTAACCCCAACAACCCATCTGGGGCCTTACCTCGATTTCTGACTTGGGATCCGACACTCAAATTGAGATTCGACCCCGATCTGATTCGGATCCAGGAGTAGGGTCTCGAATCATCTTAAATTTAGGAAAAAAGGTTAATGAAGGAAGGTTGTATCTCATTGAATTGTTGATTGAATATTTTGCTTCTACCTAAAGGTGATTAGTTACCAATGAAGACATGAATCATTGAATTAGATCTGTACAATTTTTCCTTTATTGAAAGATTCTATAATAGATGAAATTATCATTTACTATTTTTCTACAATAGACAAAATTGTCATTTACTATTTCTTTAAATGATTGTTATTTAATTATTATATAGTTAAAGTTATAACTATTAAATATTTACTCATTAAAGCTATAAAAGTCGTTCAATATTTAATGGATATTTTGGTCAACCAATATTAAAAATTATCACAAGTATCAATGCAATGCAATAAATTATGATGATGCAATGGTATGATGATAAAGTGGAATACCCTCCGAGAATGCAGACTCACTCTGCGAATGCAGAGAAGGAAGATATTGCACACCGCAAATATAGAAACACTCCATTAACATGGGGAAAGGAAGAATCATGCTCCGCAAATGCTGAAACACTCTGTGAACACGGAGAAGGAATTATGACTGCACCAGATAGCAGTCCAACTCTTTAGAAAATTCTCCGATCGGACCCTCAGGATTCGTTTGGAATCCCGTACAGATAAACCATATATGCACTCCTACTAAATTCGATGTTCCAGACTCAATGGAACCATCAAAATTTGAATTTGAGATCTCCTTGATCCAAAATCCATTAAGTCACAACTAAACTAGTTTCGATACTTGAAATATCCAAAATACCCTCGGAACCTCTAAAAATTACAACAAAGCCATTCCTAGCTTTAGAATCACCCCCGAAACCATTAGATTCATCAGAAATCTAATACGAGTGTCCGAACTCGATTTGTTGACCAAAGTCAAACTAACTCATTTAAAATTTACTTTTCAACTTAAGACCTCCAATTTATATCAATCCCAAATCTATTTTCGATGACTCTCCTAGACCAATTTTGATATTCTGAAGCTGATGGAACTGATGGAATTCTGTTCTGAGACTCGTAGCTCTGTTTGGTACTAAAAACTACTTTTTCATTTCTTAACTCTATAAAATTCAAGAATTTGCCATTTCATTATCTATTAAGACTTTAACACATTCAACCACACAAACTGAATAAATAATACTCGCGAGCACTAATGATAGGGGTAAAATGGTAATTTCACATAAATTTCTAAAAATAACCCTCAAGGTATTACAATATCCACTATTTAAAAGGTTGTTCATCCTTGAACATAAGATAAGACAAAGTACCTAGAGTATCAAAGAGTTGAGGGTACCAGGCCTGCATATTAGATTATAACTCCCAAGTCGCCTCCTTAACATGCCGATGCTGCCACTGCAACTTGATCGAAGTGATATCCTTGGTCCTGAGCCTACGAATCTGTCTATCTAGGTAGTTACCAGCTCCTCCTTATAAGTCAAATTTGTACCAACTCTACCTCATCATAAGAGATCACATGGGACTCATCTGGTATGTACTTGCAAAGCATAGAGACATGAAACACTGGATGGATAGCTGACAATCTAGGGGGTAAGACCAACTTATAAGACACCCCACCCACTCTCTTCGTAATCTCAAATAGGCCAACAAACCTTGGGCTAAGCTTGCTCTCTTTCCAAACCTCATCACACCCTTCATGGGCGATATCTTAAGCCATACACAATCACCCACTATAAACTCTAAGGGATGAACCCTTCTATCAACATAGCTCTTCTGACAACTCTGAGCTATCAATAGTCGACCTTGAATCAAACTTACCCACCCCATAACATCTCTGAGTAAGTCGATATCCAAAGCATCAACCACAACCGAATCAAACTACCCAATGGGTGATCGGAACCTATGACCATACAATGCCTCAAATGGTGCCATCTGAATGCTGGAGTGATAAATGTTATTATAGGCAAACTCAGCTAAGGGAAAGTGTTGGTTCCATCGTGCACCAAAATTAGTCACACAGGCCCTAAGCATATCCTTCAACACCTGAATAGTATGCTCAAATCACTCCCTCCTATTTTGTAAGTGTAAGCAATGTCTGGGCGATAATTAGTTAGGTAGAAAAGAGTCCAAACAAGTCTCCTTGCAAGTAGATGGGTCATCCAATAGCTCTTCTGCATCTGAGGCTAATTTTAGATCTTATTCTGGTTTGCATGGCCATCGGTCTGGGGATGAAATACTGAACTCATCTCTAGCAGTATGACCAAACTATGCTGCAATGCCTCCCAAAAGTGAGAAGTGATCATTGAACCCCGATCCGATACAATATAGATAGGCACCCCATGCAACCTAATAATCTTACGAAGATAGATCCTAGCTAACTACTCCGCATTTTAGCTAGTCTTCACCAAAAGGAAATGGGATGATTTGGTCAATCGGTCCACAATCACCCAAATATAGTCATACTTACGTAATGCCATGGGTAATCTAGACATGAAGTCCATAATGATATGTTTCCACTTCTACTTGGAAATGGGCATCCTACGAATAGAACCACCTAGTATTTTATGCTCATACTTCACCTGTTGGCAATTTAGACACTTAGCCACAAAATTAACAATGTCTCTCTTCATGTCACACCACCAATAGTGTTATTTCAAGTCATGAAACATATTTTCCATTTCCGGGTGATTTGAATACTTAGAACAATGAGCCTCCTCCAATATCATAGTACCCAATCACCAACCTTGGGCACAAAATAAGACCCTTGGGCACAAAATAAGACCATTAATCCTCAAAAGTCCCTCCAGATCAAGAGAGGCTAATTTTTCTTCACCACTCAACACTTTGTCTCGAATGACCTTCAACTAGGAATCCTCAAGTTGGTGGGCCCAAATATGGTCCATCAAGGTAGACCTAGCCTCCACAAAGGCCAAAATGCTATGATGTGTAGAAATATCAAGTCGAACCAACTACCTAGCCAATGAATGAAACTCCAAAGCCAGAGGCCTCTCATATGACTTAAGAAAGGCCAAACTACCCATACTAGGTGCTTTGTGACTCAATGTATCTGCCACTACATTAGCTTTACCTGGATGATAAAAAATGGTGATGTCATAGTCTTTCAATAACTCCAACCACCTAAGCTGCCTCATGTTCAGATTCGGCTGAGAAAAGATATTCTTAAGGCTATGGTGGTCAGTAAAGACCTCACAATGCACACCATAGAGATAATGCCTCCACAACTTCATAACAAATACCACCACCGCCAACTCTAGGTCATGGGTAAGATAGTTCTTCTCATGTACCTTCAACTATCGCAAATCATAAGCTATAACTCTATCCTTTTACATCAAAACACCACCCAAGCCAACTCTTGAAGCATCACAAAATACAATGAAAGCCACACCCTCCTTGGGTAAGGCTAGAATAGGTGCTGAAGTCAATAACTCCTTACGCTTTTGAAAGCTCGCCTCACACTTATCAGTCCACTAAAATGCCATAGTCTTTTGAGTTAGCCTAGTCAATAGGGCTGCAATAGAAGAGAAGCCCTAGATAAGCCAATGATAATAGCCTACCAACCCAATAAAACTCTGAATCTCGGTAGCCGAAGTAGTCCTAACCCAATCACAGACTGCTACAACCTTGGACGGATTGAGCATAATACCATCCTTAGTCACTACATGACCTAAGAATGCCACAGACTCTAGCCAAAACTCCCATTTGGAGAATTTTACATACAACTTCTCCTCCCTCAATCTCTGAAGGACTGTCCTCAAGTGTCTAACATGATCCTCCTCATTCTTAGAATAAACCAAGATGTCATCAATAAACACGATCACAAATGAGTATAAATAAGGTCGGAATACCCAGTTTATCAACTCCATAAAAGCATCTGGGGCATTAGCCAAGCTGAAGGACATAACCACAAACTCATAATGACCATAACGAGTCCTGAATGCAGTCTTTAGGATATCAGATTCTCAAACTCTCAAATGATGATAACCCACCTCAAATCAATTTTGGAAAACACTGATGCACCCTGATGCTAATCAAATAAATCATTGATGCGAGGAAGAGGATACTTGTTCTTGATGGTGACTTTGTTCAGCTATTGATAGTCATTACACATACTCATAGTACCATCTTTCTTTTTTCACAAATAAGATTGGTGCACCCTACAACAGTACACTAGGCCAAATAAATCACTTCTTTAACAAATCATGTAATTGTTATTCTAACTCTTTCAACTCCGCTGGAGCCATCCGATAAGGAGAAATAAAGATAGGCTTGGTGCACGGCTCCAAATCAATTATAAAATTGATATCACGGTTGGGGAGGAACACTTGGCATTTCACCATCCTTGTAGATTCTAAAGGAGATGACTCTGAAGTGAGATAATGCACATGAGCCAAATAAGACAAACAACCCTTATCTATCAGACATCGAACACAAATATAAGATATCACCTCCTTTAGATACAAACTCAAATTACCCTTCCACACTAAGGTAGGCAAATCGGGATAAGCTAAGGGCACAGTATTTGCATTACAATCTAATATAACATGATAAAGAGATACCAGTCCATATCCAATATCATATCAAAATCAAACACGTCTACTTAAATCAAGTCTGCACAGATTTATCTACCTGAAAATATCACCAAACACCTCGATATACCCGATCCACCACTAGGGACTTACCTACTAGGATAGAAACAGTAATAGACATAGTAAAAGGCTTACACACATAATTACTACCCATGTCAAAATATGTCGACACATAAGAATAGGTAGACCCTGGAGCAAATAATACCGAAGTAGAATGGTGGGAAACCAGAACAATACCTATAATAACTGCATCAAAGGCCTCCACCTCAGATCTACCTAGTATAGCATAGCACAGTTAACAGTTACCTCTGGCCTGCGAACATCGCGAGCACTACCTAGTTCCACCCTTGGTGCCACCTCTAGTGCCTTATGTAGTACCTCAAATGGCTGGAGAGAGAGTAGAAAGAACAGCCGTGGTCCTGAGCCATCTAATAAAAGGAGCACGTCTGGGGAAATCTTAGGCCTTATGCCAAAACTTATCACACACAAAGCATCCTCTAGGTCCCAAACCCCGTGAGGGATAATCAGAAGTGTCAATATAGCCTCCGGAGCCCGAAGAACTACTATAACCCATCTGACCTGACCTAGAATTCACCTGCACCATCTGAACCCTAAATAGCTTTCTGTACTGGTCTACCCTAATAGCTATGGGTACCTGAACCTAAATACTCCCTACCTCTAGAGGAATGACCACCAAATTGACCCTGCCGGTGGAACCTCTTGTCCCCACCCTATATTATATGCTGAATGCTCTTAATCATCCTTGCGTAGTCAATAACACTCTAGAAGTTATCACCAGATAATACTAGTAAAGCCGTAGCCTTTTGAAGATAACCCCGAATCTCTTCACCAGCTTGCAGATACACTAAAACTTAGTAGGAATATTAGACATTATATAACAAGACAACTCATGGAAGATAGCTTTGTACTTAGATACAGATAAAGAGCCTGGGTCCAATCTATCAAACTCTTCTCTGCGCTGGTCATGAAGGTTATAAAGCACAACCTCTCAAGGGACACCTCTGAAAACCACTCCCAACTCATCATTTGGGAACCAACATTTCTACGGGAAATAATTGTTCTCCACCACTCCCTGTCCACCCTTGTAACTAATATAAAGTGTAGGCTAACCCGTGTGCCTCAAAAATACCCAGATTGCACAACCTGCCCTTGCACTCAATTAGAAAATCATAGGCCTTTTCCCCGACCATGCCATCGAATCGGGGATGTGCCAATCGAATAAATCGCTTAAAGCTCTTTTGCTTAGCTATTGACATGGAAACACTAGCAAAAATTGACGGAGCTACGAATCTCAAGGGTATGATGGAAGGCACAAAAGAAGATCCCAGAGTCTGAAACCCAACACTAGGCCCCTGAACTTGTAGAATAGTACCAACTGTGATAGGATAGCCTGAAGTACCTTGAAGAACACCTGGAGTCAGAGTACCATCCAATATTGCTAATAATCTGATCAATAACTCTTGAAGAATCAGAGCACTATTGAGGATCGCAGAAGGCTGTGCTGGCCTCTACAACTCATTCTGCTACTCATAAGCATCCTCATGCTCATACACCAGCTTAACCGATGACTTTCTAGCTCAACCAAGAGTAGGTGTCGCTCCCCTAGCTCGGCCTCATCCCCTGAATGCACCATATCCTCTGCCTCGCTCACAAATTGGGGCTCGGGCAGTAGGTGCAACCTCACTCTCAGTGACTCCAACTCTAGTCCTTACAATATTTGCTATGAATAACTCACATGAAAGGAATCAAAAGAAGGAATTTATCCTAACAAGTATCTTGTAGCCTCTCAAAGATAAGTACAGACATCTATGTACCGATCTATAAGATTCTACTAGACACCCTACTCTATAACTTATGAGACCGGTAACCCTAGAGCTCTAATATCAATTTGTCATGATCCAAAAACCCTGGGTCATGTTGGCACACATCTCAAACTCTATCTCGATGTGTAAGACGAAAAGTAAAACCATATAAGACTCCTAAAGAGAAGTTAGGACATACATAAACACAAAAGAATAAGGATAACAACATAAGAATACCCCCAAAATATGGTGTCATAAGTTTAAGAGCATCTAAATACAAGATCAGAATCTGAATACATAGTTTAAGTCCTTGAATATAGAAAAGACTATAAATGAAAGATAGACTAGCGGCGATCTTAATCCCAAGAACTCACCACTGATTCAATATTGATGTATCGACTAGAATCAACTATTGTGGTAGGTACCCTAACTAGTATCTACACCAAAAGGGACACATAAATAGAGGTGAGTATATATCATATGTACTCAGTAGGTTTAACCGATTGAGTATACAAAATTAAACAAAAGCTATAAAATAAAATAAGGAATGCTTCCACCTACACGAAGAAAAGTTCCACTCCGGCTATGCTGCGGCCAATTTATATGGAACCACACGAGTAAAGTAAACACGTCAATATAGTTTAATATCACAATAAATGAATAAATAATTATCACAAGTATCGATGCAATGCAATACATTATGATAATGCAATGGTATGATGATATTGTAGAATCAAGAGTGTCGCACAACCCGTCGTATACACCTATTGAGATGTGCTATAAAGTAGGATCCATGGGGTCTCACAGACCATATACCTTGTCATAATATCAATGTATCAACTAACTCGCCACCGAACTCATGTCCAAGGACTTATGATACTAATATCTCATCTGCTTGTCACCTACTCGTGGTCAAGGATATGTGAAAGGTGTCATATTTTTCTTTCTCAAAAAGGATTTTCACAATTCTCAACTTCTTAATGAACAATGATAATGAATGAGGATGAATGCATACAACATATAAGGTATGGAGGTAATATTCACTTAATATGTAGTATAAGGTTCAAAGTTCTCAAAACTTAACCTAAGAATGATTTTCACCCTCAATAGACAGTATCAGAAAGGAAATACCTCAAATTAAGTGTTTACCCTTTTTTCAAAAATATCACAATATTCAGGCATGCTCAAACCCCCAACTCAACCGCTCAGACTGGCAGTACAAGTCAAATAACCTCTTCAAAGTTCTACTCAGTTAAGTCATAGATTACACAATCTCAATCACATAAAAAATATCACATAGGACCCCTACACGGGTGACATAGCACATATAAGCCTCCACACGGGCATCACGAAATTAATTATCAGTCACAAACTACACTACGGTCCCATCTCAAAGTCTAGAATAATTAATTTTACTAATTAACCCAGTTCAGCCCAAGAAGAATAGCCAAACCTACCTCGATAGCCAAAACCGCAGTCGAATACCTCTACCGAACGATCAATTCTCGAATTCAACATTTGTAATGAAAACCCACAATCAAGAATGAAACATATGCATCATAAGGAGTTCAATGACACCCATAATGATAGGTTTTGGAACTGGGGTAAAATAGTCTAAAAAATTTGATCATTTCCGAAAAGGGTCGAATCTGGAATTTTCCTGCAAAATCATGTTTTAATAGTAATTAGGAACTCATGGTGGAAAAACCCACAAAAATTGAGTTCAAAATAAGTTAGAAATCAGTATTTACTTAAATTCGGGCCAGAGAAGAAAAGAAGAAATTTGGGGTTTGAAATTAAAGATTAGGAATTGAAATCACCAAATAATTAACAAGAATGGAAGATTCTAGGTCAAAAATCACTTACCCAATACTTTTACTCAAAAATCTCTTCTCAAATCGCTTCTCCAAGCTCTAAGAAATCTAAATGGTGAAAAATGGAGGTTTCCCCCACCTTTACTATTTTTAGTCTAAATTGCTCTCCGCAAACGCAGACATTTAACTCCGCAAATGCGGAGATCATTGGAAAGACCCTCCACGAACGCAGACTCACTCTGCGAATGCGAAGAAGGAAAGGTTGCACACCGCAAATGCGGACACACTCCACGAATACAGAGAAAGGAAGGATCATACTCTGCAAATGTGGACACACTCCGCGAATACGGAGAAGAAATTATGACTGCACCAGATAGCAGTCTAACTCTTAAGAACATTCTCGAACGGACCCTCAAAATTTATTCGGAATTCCATGCACATAAACCATATATGCAAACTTACTAAATTCGACATTCCAGACTCAATGAAACCATTAGAATTCGAATTCAAGGTCTCCATGACCCAAAATCCATTAAATTGCAACTAAACTAGTTTTGGCACTTGTAATACCTAAAATACCATCGGGACCTCTAAAAAGTACAACGAAAGCCATTTCTAGCATTAGAATCACCCCCCGAAACTATTAGAATCATCAAAATCCAATTCAAGTCTTCAAACTTGATTTGTTGACCAAAGTCAAACTAACTCATTTAAAACTTCACTTTTAAACTTAAGACCTCAAATTTATATATCAATCACAAATATGTTTTCGACGACTCTTCTAGACCAATTTGCACATTCCAGAGCTGATGGAACTGACATAATCTATTCTGAGACCTGTATCTCCGTTTGGTACCAAAAACTACTTTTTCACCTCTTAGCATTGTAGAATATAAAAATTTGCCCATTTCACTATCTATTAAGACTTTAACACATTCAATCACACAAACTGAATAAATAGTACTCAAGAGCACTAATGATACGGTCAAAATGACAATTTTGCACAAATTTCTGAAAAATGACCCTCAAGGTCATTACAGTAAAGTTAGGATTTTTATATGAATTATGATTTTTCTCATAAGCATATGTTTCGTTTAACTTATTTTAGGCTTTAAAATTTTATTGTACGGATTTAGCATGATTTCTATGGTAATTTAATCCTTTATGGCTTTTAAGCATGAAAATTTGCATGATATGAATTTCAACCTCAATATAGGTTGTTTTAGATATTTAATTTTGAGGCTAGTGTCATACATGATTGTTATTTTGGGAGGACTATTTAGCACAGATAGGACATGAGTTTAGAAAATCCAAATTCCATAACTATGTGCTACTATAGGCTTTGAGTATACCTCTTTGTCAGACAACTCATTTAGCCCTTTGAGGATCAGATAGTGAATTCACATAGATAGATAGGTTCTATACTCTGGAAAGGTATAGGGAAGCCCTTCTAATTGAGATTATAAGTTGGGAATCATGAGCTCACATGGTGTATGTCAGTTATAAGAAACTCTCCAGTTTTTGCACCTTCTTGCGATTTGCTCTTAACTTTATATGGTTCATTTTAAGTTATATGATTATGCAAGGATATTGAATTGGAATCAACCATATATATGCTTTTGGAAGAAGGTTTTTAAATAATACTTATATATGCGTTAACTCTAATTATTTTTTTCTTCAGTTCTTTCACTATGTATATGATCTTGAAAACCTTATTTCATTGTCCTTATATATTCCACTTTATGTAATTATACTAGTTCCCCTTACTTGCGTAGTACATTCTATATACTGGCCACATATTTTTTCTGCGTTGCATTCTTTTATAATATAGATTTCAGTGTTCATTCTTTGACTCGTGGCTAGTGAGATTATAATGCTTTCAGTCACCAGTCATGGTACCCGAGCCAACAAGCAAGCACTGATACCACACGTAATCATATATACAATGAAGCAACCACACTTGTAAAGCAACAAGCAAATTTAACAAGTCCGTTGCATGAGATTAACAACATGATATCATTTCACATCCATCCCGTATGTTTTTCCCAACATGTATTATACAAGAAATACTATAGAATTAGTTAACATGCACACATTATATAACTTGGAAAATAAATCACCTACCTCAAATCAAACCTTGAAAGTTCTATTGAACCTGAGCCTTCTCTTTGTTATGAATCCTAACTTGTGGTTGAAAAACAACACAAAATACAACAATCAATGACCAATGTCTTAAACATTCTCGGATTACAACTTAATTCTAAATCTCAGCCAAACTCATGATCTTCCCACCCAATCTAGGGATTTTCCATGATTAATTCTTCTAAAACCACCAATTTAGTGGTTACACTAGTGAATTATACTATATAGATTAAGAATAACCATTCTTAAGATCAACGCATTTCTTACACCCAAAAACCCTCATTAATACGGATTTTTTCCACTTTTAGACGAACCTAAACCCTCCTCTAGGGCCGCATACTGCCTCTAAGGCCTAGAAATCAAAGTATCAAATTAGGAGAGTGATTTGATATCTTTATGAATGTTTATGGCAGAGAATTGATGAGTTTTTCCTAGATTGCCCTTTCTCTTTTCCAAAACACACTTGTAGAATAATGAATAGTTTTGGAATTTTTTTTTGCATTGATTGCAACTTACCCCTCCACAACGACTCAATCCCGTTATAAAAAATTGTCATAGGGGGAAATAAATCACCCACTGTAGCAGTGTGCCACCCGCCATAGTGATTTGCATAAGATAGAAAGTCAAAATTCTCCCAAAAAGTATACATTTCACAACACACCTTCAATCATTGATACCCTAGACCAACTCTTTCCTGTCAAGTTCGATATGAAGAGTTCTAATCACTCAAATTCACTTAAGAAAAATCCTATGAACTCCTCAATGTCTCAGATAATCAAAAAGTCAATCCAGGCTAAGACATTATCCTAATCCTTTTTCGGATTGCTAATAAATCGTCTGAACTTAGCCTAGCCTGAATTTTTTAACTTACTACCATGAAAGTTTTATAATCTAATTTCCTTTACCTTTAGCTCACACATATTGACAGAATGGGTCATTGCAATAGATACCATTTTATTCATCGCTCGTTCTCAATGATCAAATAAAAAATGAGCTAATTCGAAAATAAGATAGTACCTGAATCCTTAAACAAGTAAGCGTACTTTTCCTGCATGTTCTCTTTGGTTTCTCAAGTGGCTTCCTCAACTGGACGATGCTTCCATTAAACCTTCGTTGATATAATTTCCTCTTTCCTAAACATTTGAATATCTCAATCAAGAATAGAAACTGGCTCTAGTACTTATCTAGTAAGACCAAATCTCACTTAATGATATACTCCCCATCCCATAGTATCTCTTTAGCATAGATACATGGAATACTAGATGGAATCCAGAAAAACTGGGTAGAAATACAAAGCTGTAAGCTACTGGCCTACACTTTCAAGAACCTCAAAGAGACCGATATATCGAGGTCTAAGCATACTTTTCTTGCCAAACATCATGACTCCTTTAATTGGTGAAACTTTCAATAAAACCTGCTCACCAATATGAAATGCCATGCCCTTACCTTATAATTGGCATATTATTTTTGTCTGCTTTAGGCTGTCAATAGTTTGGTTTGGGGACCCCTCACCTTTTTTTGAGCTTCCTTTCCTAAGTCAATGCCCAACGGTTTCACATTACCAGCCTCAAACCACCCTATGAACGATCTGCATCCCTTTCCATAGAGTTACTCAAATGGTGCCATATCTATGCTTGAGTGATAGTTGTTGTTGTAAGACAATCCACATAATGGTAAGAACTGATTTCAGTCACATATTCTCTCTGCATGTCCTCCAACATCAGAATAGTTCTCTCCGACTGTCCATCCGTCTAAGGATAAAAGGGTGTGGTGAAAACTAGTTGAGTGCCCAACTCTTCATGCACCTTATCCTAGAACTTAGAAGTAAATTGCCACCTCTATGTTAAATGATAGAAAGAGGAACTTCACTCTAACTAGCATAAAGTGAGTTAATTTAGTCGATTGATCCACGTATGATGAACCAAATCAAGCCATACTTCTCCAAGGTCTTACGAAGACCCACCAAGAAGTTTATGGCTATCCTTTACCACTTCTACTAAAAAATAGGCCTTCTTTGAGGCAAACCTGCAGACCTTTGGTACTCATACTTAATCTGATGAAAATATGACACTTGGATACATACTCCTCTATGTCCTTCTTCATTCCAAGTCACCAATAATGTAACACCCCCCAAAATTCTTCACTAGGATTCGAACCCTTCTTCGTATATGTGTAGAATCGAACCCGACTATTGTAAAGTATATGCATGAGTTAGGATGAGTTCCTAAGTAATTGAAGAGTGTTAGAGGTGATGTGGGGTCATAAAGGATCCTTAGAACCAAGCTAAGCCCAAAGAATTCGTCTTGGCTAAGTTTTAGAATGAGTTCGTATAAGGGGTCGACTTCTAATGACCATATTTTCTGAAATATGATGATCTGGGTGGTCCATGACCTATTAAATTAAGGGTCTTTGAGTCTTCTTTCCAACGCCGTCAAGATTGTAATTTTTGGAGTTTGGAGTCAAAAGTTATAAGTACCCTAAGACGGACTAGTACTGCAGGAATTTCAGGCCTGGGTGAATCCTGCTGGAAACCTGGGCTTGGCGCCGCAGTGGCGCGATACACCACTATTGCACCAAGAACAAGCCTCAGTAGTTTGTTCCCTGGCGCGGCGCGCCACTAGGAGATGTGTAGGGTTTTTAAGCCTATTTTCCAGAACCCCAAAAAATATGGGCATGGCACTGTAAGGGCGCGATGCACCACAATAGCGCCATAAAACAACGTCAGTAGTTTGGTCCTTGGCATGATGCGCCACTATCAGATATGCAGGCTTTAAGCCTAAATTTGACTTGGCGCCGTAGTGGCGCGATGCACCACTATCGCGCCAAGAGTGTTTTAGCCATTTTTTTCCAGATTTTTGAAGAAAGGGCAATTTGAATATTTCCCAAATTATATATACCCAAGCCTTGAACATTTTTGGAGCATTATTTTCAGTCCTTATCTCTCTCTAAAAGCTCTAGAAATTTCCATCTCTTCCTCTTCTTCTCCATTTCCAATAAGGATTGCATCATGAACTTCAAAGATTCAAGCTTCCTATTAAAGACCCAACATCAAAGTTTTCTTCAAAGTCTTCACTAAGGTATGTAAGGCTATTCAAAGAATAGGTTGAGCCCACCCATGTGCCCTATACCTTCTTTGAGATTGATTATTCATAAGAATGAAGTTATTGATAGAGTTAGGTCCAAATAGGTCCTTTTTTTTATCTATTACCCTAATTGCTATTATGTAGATGTTGTGGAGTCAAGAAATTTATGTGCTTCATATTGTTATGAGTTGATTGAGATGAGAGGTCGAACTTAAATCATTAATTTCATAACTATGTTGATTATGATAAAGAATGTTAATTTTCTTGAATATGTTGCTTATCTTGAATTGTTGATTTAAAACCTTGGAGTTGTGTTGAGTCCCAAAAGATTTGTTAAATGAATAGAGGAATGATTGGATAGGTTTGTATGTTGTTATAAATGCATATTTAATCTACTCTTGAAATATGTGATTGGGATTGATCGGATAGTATGATTGGGAGAGATTTGATTGTGATAGAGTTGATGAGTTGACAAGGTTGTAAATGAGACTTGTCGATATGATTTGATTGAGTGGATTGGATGGAGTTTTATGAGCATTGAGTCTTGGGAGAAGTATCAAGCACCGAGTTGGGTAAGAGTATAGTCCATACTCGAACTCCATAAACTACGCCGCCAATGTAGGAAGGGATTGAACTGTTAAAGTCGGATGCTTCCCATGGGATCGAACCGTTAAAGTCGGATGTTTCCCATTTTATTGTCCTAAAATGATAGGACTTGACTGATCAATGGGATCCATGATTGGTTGATTCGTTCATACCCTGGCAAAGTATGAATGGATGTGGCAACAATGTCAGTTTGTTATACTATCACTGGCTCATAAGTAATGGTTGTCGGATAAGAGAAACTTCCATATAGGTCTTGATAGTACTCTGAGTCGGATTGAGTTGAATGGTATATGATTGGTCCCGTCTAAACCATATTCTTGTTTAGACTTAGGACACTTGATTGAGTTGTTATTTCTCTTGAGTTGAGATTCTGAGTTGATTTGATTCTTCTTTGATGTTGTTTCATTCGGCCATTTTACATACTCGTACATTTCATGTACTGACGCCATTTGACCTGCATCATTATATAATGCAGAGACAGGTACTATAGATCATCAACCGATGCACCGTTGAAGATCTCCCCACTTCCCGCTGGTTGGTGAGTCCTCCTAGTCTCTAAAGGATGCCAAGATTTTCTTCATAGCATTGTTTTGTCTCTTTTATTTTGATTATTGGTAACCATGGGCTTGTCATTGACACCTCCTAGATTGTTGATAGAGGCTTCATAGACTAGAGTGTGGGAATGATGAGTCATTCATTTGACTAGTTTTATTCTATCCCATGAGTGACTCGATAGTTGTTTGGCCTTTGGCCCTATATTATGGATAATATTCCTATGATTGAGTCTTTTACTGATAGAATGTGAATGAACGAGAGTGTGACTGGACTAGGTAGTTTGCTTGAAGACCAGAAATAGTTTTCGAGTGCCGGCCACGCCTAGGGTACCCTCCAAGGCGTGACAAACATGGTATCAGAGCATAAAGTTCAAGAGTCCTATGGAGTCTATGAAGTCGTGTCTTGTAGAGTCTTGCTTATGGGTGTGTTATGCATCACACTTATAACCAGGAGGCAATAAGGCACTAAGAAATGTCTCACTTCTTTCATATTCTGAATTCGTACGATAGAGTTAAACTCTATAAAACTTCCTTTCTAATTCGTGCGTTTATACATTACAGATAATGCCTTCTAAGCATACTGCTAGCCAGAGGAATGATGATAACACTGAGATGCCAAAGTCAGAGGTACGCCCATCGAGGGCTAAGGGCCAACCTGCGAGGTATGCGAAGGCACCTCAAATTCCTACTACTCTGCCTGCACCAACTTCGGAAGCAGACTCTGAGGAGCGATTGCCATGCTCACTCAACTAGTGGCTGCTCAAAATGGTAACCAGAGTTCGCCAACTCTTAGCTCTAGTTACCAAGAGCCATCTGCTACCACCAGAATTAGAGACTTTCTAAGAATGAATCCGCTGGCATTCACGGGGTCTAAGGTTGATGAAGAACCCCTAAATTTTATTAATGAGATGTGAAAGATCCTAAAAACTATGCATGCTACAGAGATCGAGGGGGTTGAGTTGGTGTCTTATCAACTCAAAGATGTGGCAAAAATTTGGTATAACCAATGGGAACAAGGTAGAGGTGAGGATGCTGAACCTGCTATGTAGGATGAATTTGAGGAAGCCTTTCTTGACCATTTCTTTCCTAGAGAATTGAGGGAAGCGAAGGTGGAAGAGTTTGTGAATCTGAAGCAAGAGAGTATGACCGTTAAGGAGTATAGTCTAAAGTTTATCCAGTTGTCCAGATATGCTCCAGATATGATCCAGATGCGAGGTCGAAGATAAGAAAGTTCATCTCTAGATTGGGAAGATATGTGAAAAAAGGAGTGCAAAGCGACATTATTGATCTCGGACATGGATACTTCCAGATTAATGGTATATGCTCAACAAGTGGAGGATAAGAAGAGGAAAGAATGAGAGGAGCATCTGAGCAAGAAGGCAAAATCAGCGGGACATGAGAATGAACAGAGGCAGAACAAGGGTAACAAGTCCTTTTTCCAGAAGAGGCCTCCCAGCTATGCCTCATCTACCACAAGTGCACCTATGCCACAGAATAGGTATGATCGACAGGGACAGAGTCACCAGAATTTCAGACCCCAGGGTCCTCAATCTCAGGTTAGCGTGGGTCAAGGTTCGAAAGGGAAGCCACCATACGGTAAGTGCGGTAAGCTCTACTTGGGAGAGTGCAGAGCGGGAAGGGATGGTTGTTACAAATATGGCCAAATGGACTATTTTAAGAGGGAGTGTCCAGTGGGGGGAATAGATCCCAGTATTTTACCACTGCACCACCTGCTAGAGGTAATCAAAGGGGCACTGCTTCAGGTTCGAGCGGAGGTACAAACCGTCTATATGCCATGGGTAGTCGCCAAGATCAGGAAGACTTCCTAAACGTCATGACAGGTATAATTCGAGTCTCTTCTCTTGACTGTTATGTGTTGATGAATGCGAGTGCCACACTATCTTTTGTGACTCCTTATGTGGCAAGTAAATTTAATAAAATCCCTGAGTGTCTCCTTGAGCCTTTTAGTGTAGCTACTCCTGTTGGTGATTCTATCTTAGCTGAGAAAGTCTATAGAGGTTACACTGTGTTAATTCACCACAAGGATACTTTGGCTGACTTAGTTGAGTTGGACATGGTTGATTTTGATGTGATCCTTGGCATGGACTGACTTTACGTCTGTTATGCCTCTATTGATTGTAGGACTTAGATTGTCAAGTTCAAATTCCTGAATGAGGCTGTCATAGAGTGGAAGGGTAGTCCTGTCGTGCCTAAGGGTAAGTTTATTTCCTACCTTAGGGCCAGGAAGCTAATCTCAAAAGGGTGTATTTATCACATTGTCCAAGTGAAAAATGACAATGTTGAGTCTCCATCCCTCGAATTGGTTCTAATTGTCAATGAGTTTCTTAACGTCTTTCCTGAAGATCTGCCTGGAGTCCCTCCTAATAGGGAGATCGACTTTGGGATTGATGTTCTTCCTGATACCCAGCTTATCTTAATCCCTCCATATAAAATGGCTCCGGCGGAGTTGAAAGAGTTGAAAGAACAGTTGAAGGACTTGTTAGATAAGGGATTCATTAGGCCGAGTGTCTCACCATAGGGTGCTCCCATCCTATTCATGCGAAAGAAAAATGGGTCCCTTAGAATGTGTATTGATTACAAGCAGCTGAACAAGGTTACCATAAAGAACAAATACCCTCTCCCCAGAATAAATGACTTGTTTGATCAACTTTAGGGTGACACCTGCTTCTCAAAGATAGACCTAAGATCGGGCTACCATCAATTGAAGGTGAGGGAGTGTGATATCCCAAAGACAGCTTTTCGGACCCGTTATAGCCACTTTGAATTCTTGGTTATGTCCTTGGGGTTGACTAATCCCCCGCAGCTGTCATGGATCTTATGAACCGAGTATTTAAACCATATCTGGATATGTTTATGATTTTATTCATAGATGATATTTTGGTTTACTCCAAGAATGAGGAGGAGCGCACCCATCATCTTAGAGTCATCTTGCATACTTTGAAAGACCAAGTATTATATGCAAAGTTCTCCAAATGTAAATTTTGGCTTGCGTCAGTGGCTTTTCTAGGCCACATTGTATCTGGAGATGGTATTCGGGTTGATGCTCAAAAGATTGAGGCAGTGAAAAATTAGCCCCAACCCACATCCCCGACAGAGATTAGAAGCTTCTTGGGTTTAGTCGGCTATTATTGAAGGTTTGTAGAGGGATTCTCATCCATATCATCACCATTGACCAAGCTGACCCAAAAGAAGGCTAAGTTCCAATGGTCCAATGCTTGTGAGGAGAGTTTCTAGAAATTGAAGACCAAGCTAACCACTGCTCTTGTTCTAACTTTTCCCGATGGAATAGAGGGTTTTGTGATCTATTGTGATGCATCTAGGATCGGTTTGGGCTGTGTGTTGATGCAGAGGGGGAAGGTGATAGCTTATGCTTCAAGACAACTTAAGGTTCATGAGAGGAATTACCCAACTCATGACCTTGAGCTGGCCGTTGTGGTATTTGTGCTTAAAATTTAGCGCCACTACTTGAATGGAGTGCACGTTGATGTGTTCACCGATCATAAGATTTTACAATACGTCTTCAGCCAGAAAGAACTCAATCTGAGGCAAAGAAGATGGCTTAAGCTACTCAAAGACTATGATATAAGCATCCTCTACCACCCAGGTAAAGCTAAATTTGTTTCTGATGCTCTTAGCAGGTTGTCTATGGGTAGCACTGCCCATATAGAGGAGGGAAGGAAATAATTGGCTAGAGAGGTGCACAGATTAGCCCAATTGGGAGTTCGTCTTGAAGAGAACAATGAAGGCGGAGTTAATGTTCAGGATGGGTCTGCATCCTCACTTGTGACAGAGGTGAAATAGAAGCAAGACCAAGATACCATCCTTCTCCAGTTGAAGGAAGTTGTTCACAAGCAAGAAGTGATGGTTTTTACCAAAAGGGGAGATGGTGTACTGAGGTACCAAAATTGATTGTTTTTCCAGATGTTGATGATGTGCGAGAAAGGATTATGGCCAAAGCTCATAGTTCTAGATACTCTATTCATCCTGGCTCTACAAAGATGTATCATGACTTGAGAGAAGTTTATTGGTGGAGTGGAATGAAGAGAGATATCGCAGAATTTGTTTCCAAGTGTTCGAATTGCCAATAGGTTAAGGTCGAGCATCAAAGGCCATGTGGGTTAGCTCAAAGCATAGAAATTCTAGAATGGAAGTGGGAAATGATCAACATGGACTTTATCACGGGGTTGTCGAGTTACTGAAAACAACATGATTCGATTTGGGTGATTGTGGATAGGATGACAAAGTTGGCTCACTTCTTGACAGTTAAGACTACTAACACCGCAAAAGATTATGCAAAATTATACATTCAGGAGATCGTCAGATTGCATGGGGTTCCCCTGTCTATCATCTCAGACCGAGGAGCTCAATTCACTTCCCAATTTTAGAGATCTTTCCAGAAAGGACTGGGTTACAAGGTGAATCTTTGTACGACTTTTCATCCCCAGACAGATGGCCAAGCAAAGCACACCATCCAGACATTGGAGGATATGTTGAGGGCATGTGTCCTTGACTTCAAAGGAAATTGGGATGATCACTTACCTCTCATAGAGTTTGCATATAATAACGTCTATCATGCAAGTATTCAATGGTACCTTACGAAGCTTTGTATGGGAGGAGGTGTAGATCACCAATTGGGTGGTTTAAAGTTGGTGAAGCTGAGTTAATTGGGCCTAATTTTGTTCACCAATCCATGGAGGAGGTGATAGTTATTCAAGATAGGCTAAAGACAGCCCAAAGCCGTCAAAAATCTTACACCGATGTGAGGAGGAGAGACTTAAAGTTCGAAGTGGATAATTGGGTGTACTTGAAAGTGCCACGCATGAAGGGCATCATGAGGTTTGGAAGGAAGGGAAAGCTTAGTCCTCGATACATTGGTCCTTACTAGGTTGTGAGGAGGATAGGGAGTGTCTCTTATGAATTGGATTTACCCTCGGAGCTAGCCGCCATCCATCCGGTATTCCACGTCTCGATGTTGAAGAAATGCTTGGGCGATCCCTTATTGGTAGTCCCCATTGATAGTATTGGAGTTAAGGATAACTTATCCTATGAAGAGGTTTCGATCCAAATTCTTGATCGCCAAATTCGTAAATTGAGGAACAAAGAGATTGCCTCAGTCAAAGTTTTGTGGAGGAATCAATTTATTAAGGAAGCCACATGGGAGACGGAAGAAGATATGAAATCTAAATATCCGCATCTATTCGTTCCTATCGATGAGAATGTTGAAGGTAATGTCCATTTTGTTGACTGAATTATGATTGTGATTTGTACCCCAATTCCATCCTTGGTTCACTCGTCATTCAAGGACGAATGATCCCAAGGGGGAGATAATGTAACACCCCCCAAAATTCTTCACTAGGATTCGAACCCTTCTTCGTATATATGTAGGATCGAACCCGACTATTGTGAAGTGTATGCATAAGTTAGGATGAGTTCCCAAGTAATTGAAGAGCGTTAGAGGTGATGTGGGGTCATAAAGGATCCCTAGAACCAAGCTAAGCCCAAAGAATTCATCTTGGCTAAGTTTTAGAATGAGTTCGTATAAGGGGTCGACTTCTAACGACCATATCTTCTGAAATATGACGATCTAGGCCATGACCTATTAAATTAAGGGTCTTCGAGTCTTCTTTCCAATGCCGCCAAGATTGTAATTTTTGAAGTTCGGAGTCAAAAGTTATAACTACCTAAGACGGACTAGTACTGTAGGAATTTTAGGCCTAGGTGACAACTGCTGGAAACCTGGGCTTGGCACCGTAGTGGCGCAGCGCGCCGCTATCGCGCCAGGAACAAGCCTCAGTAGTTTGGTCCCTAGCGCGGTGCGCCACTAGGAGATGTACAGGGTTTTTAAGCCTATTTTCCAGAACTCAGAAAATATGTGCTTGACGCTGTAAGGGCGCGACGCGCCACTATAGCGCCACAAAACAGCCTCAGTAGTTTGGTCCTTGGCGAGATGCGCCACTATTAGATGTGCAAGATTTAAGCCTAAATTCGATTTGGCACCGCAGTGACGCGACGCGCCACAATCGCGCCAAGAGTGTTTTAGCCATTGTTTTCTAGATTTTCAAAGAAAGGGCAATTTAGGTATTTTCCAAATTATATATACACAAGCCTTGAACATTTTTGGACTATATTTTCAGTCCCTCTCTCTCTCTCTAAAAGCACTAGAAAATTTCCCTCTCCTCGTCTTCTTTTCCAAATCCTTCTCCAACAAGAAGTGCCTCCAAGAGCTTCAAGATTCAAGCTTTCCATTGAAGACCCAACATCAAGGTTTTCTTCAAGTCTTCACTAAGGTATGTAAGGCTACTCAAAGCATGGGTTGAGTCCACCCATGTGCCCTACACCTTCTTTGAGATTGATTGTTCATATTAATGAAGTTATTGATAGAGTTAGGTCCAAATAGATCCTTTTCATCTATTACCCTAATTGCTATTATGTAGATGTTGTGGAGTCGAGAAAGTGATATGCTTCATGTTGTTATGAGTTGATTGAGATGAGAGGTCGAACTTAAATCGTTCATTTCATAACTATGTTGATTATGATAAAGAATGTTAATTTTCTTGAATATGTTGCTTATCTTGAATTGTTGATTTAAAACCTTGGAGTTGTGTTGAGTCCCAAAAGATTTGTTAAATGAATAGAGGAATGATTGGATAGGTTTGTATATTGTTATAAATGCATATTTAATCTACTCTTGAAAGATGTGATTGGGATTGATCGGATAGTATGATTGGGAGAGATTTGATTGTGATAGAGTTGATGAGTTGACAAGGTTGTAAATGAGACTTGTCGATATGATTTGATTGAGTGGATTGGATGGAGTTTTATGAGCATTGAGTCTTGGGAGGAGTATCGAACACCTAGTTGGTAAGAGTATAGTCCATACTCGAACCCCATAAACTACGCCGCCATCGTAGGAAGGGATTGAACTATTAAAGTCGGATGCTTCCCATGGGATCGAACCGTTAAAGTCGGATGTTTCCCATTTTATTGTCCTGAAATGATAGGACTTGACTGATTGATGGGATCCATGATTTGTTGATTCGTTCATACCCTGGCAAAGTATGAACGGACGTGGCAATAACGTCGGTTTTTTGTACTATCACTGGCTCATAAGTAATGGTTGTCGGATAAGAGAAACTCTTATATAGGTCTTGATAGTACTCTAAGTTGGATTGAGTTGAATGGTATGTGATTGGTCCCGTCTAAACCATATTCTTGTTTAGACTTAGGACACTTGATTGAGTTGTTATTTCTCTTGAGTTGAGATTTTGAGTTGATTTGATTCTTTCTTGATGTTGTTTCATTCGGACATTTTACATACTCGTACATTCCATGTACTGACGCCATTTGACCTGCATCGTTTTATGATGCAGAGACAGGTACTAGAGATCATCAACCGACGCATTGTTGAAGATCTCCCCACTTCCCGCTGGTTGGTGAGTCCTTCTAGTCTCTGGAGGATGCCGAGATTTTCTTCATAGCATTGTTTTGTTTCTTTTATTTTGATTGTTGGTAGACATGGTCTTGTGATTGACACCTCCTATATTATTGATAGAGGCTTCATAGACTAAAGTGTGGGAATGATGAGTCATTCATTTGACTAGGTTTATTCTAGCCGATGAGTGATTTGATAATTGTTTGGCCTTTGGCCCTATATTATGGATAGTATTCCTATGATTGAGTCTTCCGCTGATAGAATTTGAATGAACGAGCGTGTGACTGGACCACGTGGTTCACTTGAAGGCCAGAAATGGCTTTCGAGTGCCGGCCACGCCTAGGGTACTCTCCCGGGGCGTGACAAATAAAGTCGCCTCAAGTCCTGATATATCTTAGTTACACCCGGATGAATTAAATTCCGCGAACTATGAAATTCTACCTACTTAGTCTGAATAAAGTCATCAACTCAAGGAACACCAATCTGCCCTCTAAAATTGAGCACTCCATATACATCGAGAGTTGCGTATTGGGCTCCTAAGTCACCACCTTGTTTTGAAGCTTGTCTAACTATTCACTGTCAAACTGTTTGACTTTGATGTCCTCAATAAATTTGGGTCTAATAGTAGCCAACACTTCATCCTTTTTTGAAATTCCCAATTGCATAAACTTAGATGCTAGAGTATGAATCTCTCTAGCTAAGGGTCGGTTAAACACCCCCAACAAGTCAAACTGCCCATCTAATTTTTGGCTTAATCCATTTGCCACATCATTGGCCTTACCCGTATGATATTGAATGATCACATCATAATACTTTAGCAAATCCATCCACCATCTTTGTCTTAAATTCAAATCCTTCTTAGCAAACACATGCTGCAGACTGTCATGATTCAGAAACACTTCGCACTTGACACCAAAGAGATTGCCATATTTTAAGGGCAAACACTACCCGGGTCAACTCCAAGTCATGTGTTGGATAATTTTTCTGATGAAGCTTCAATTTCCTTATAGAATAAGCTATGTCATTTATGTCATGTATCAACACAACACCCAAACCCGAATGTGATGCATCATACTAAATAATGAAATCCTTACCTTCCATCGGTAATGTCAGAATAGGAGCCGTGGTCAAGAACGTCTTGAGCTTTTGAAAGCTCTGCTCACACTTGTCAGAACATGTAACGGGTAACTCTTTATGGGTCAATCTTTTTAAATGCGTAGTAATGGAGGCAAAGTTCTTGACAAACGTTGTGATAGTAGCTAGCAAGAATCATAAAACTCCTAACTTCAGTCATTGAGCTAGGTCGAGCCCAATTTTTAACTGCCTCATTCTTTTAGTGATGTACCATCACCCTTTTTTGAGACCACATGTACTAAAAAGGCAACCAAAGTTAGCCAAAATTTGTGCTTTGAAAACTTAGCATAAAATTTCTGTTTTCCAAAGATACCCAGTACAATACAAAGGTAATCTGCATGCTCCTTCATACTTTTGGAGTAGATCAAGATATCATCTATAAATACGATCACTAAGAAATCCAAGAATAATTCGAAAACACCATTCATCAAGATCATAAAAACCACTAGCGTATTAATCAACCCAAACAACATTATCAAGATCTTGTAATGCCTATACCGAGTCCCGCACCTCTTCGACCATTTTTACCTTCTTCATCATTTTTAGCAAACAACTTGGTCAAAAGATTTATATTAGTGGCCATGTTGGATATTAGTTGATCTTGTTCTTTGTTCTCCTTGAGTATCATAATGAGTGACAGATAACAATAGGACCACAACTATCCATTGACATGTCAGTCTTAGTTGTTCTTTGCACCTTGTCCATCATATTGGAAACACGAGCATAGGTCTTATCCATGAAATGACCCACATCTTCTCAATACTTGGATGATCAAATAGAGAATTAATTTTAATTTTAGGCATAATACATTACTGTGCTTTTTAACTTGGTTACAACTGGCATCTATGTCCTCCAAATTTAGGTGTGTATAAGTAGACACTTAAACTTGTATAAAGTTGAACAAGTAGACACATGTGTCCTACGTGGAAATTCACATCTTACTTGGAATTCTAAGTGTAATATATATGCCACGTAGGACACATGTGTTTAAATTTATACAAATCTAACTATCTACTTGTGCACACCCAAAATTAGAGGACATAAAGGTCAACCAATGCTAAATTAAAGAGCATGTTTATGTATTATGTACCACTATTAAATTGCTTTCCTTCCTAGCATGATAAAAAGTATAATTTAAGACATGGTGCTGATAGAAAAAGAACAGATATATAGATAAAGTAGGGCAAATTAAAGGCAGTATAAGAGAAAGAAATTGCCTGACTGTTTTTACACATTGTTGCGATAATTTCTTTTTTATAAACAATATATATAGCAAAAATGAAATTAAAAGTTAGGAATTAGTACACTAAGATTTTCTCCTAAAAATTAGTTAACAGTCCACATTTAAACTACTTACTAAAGACTATGACAAACATAACAGTAGACATTTTATTTACTAACATGACTTATTATAACTAACAGGCTCAGTATATGTACAATCTCCAATTTACTGAATTGGGTGATTTATTAAGAGAAATAATCAGATTTAAAAAAATGAACTTTTATTTTGCATCAGTCTATTTCTTCATGTTTTGGAGATTTTTAGAGTAATTACACTTCCTTTAAGTCATTCTCTACTTCACTAATGATATGATAAATGATCGATTTGACTTATTAAATTGTCATCTCAGAATGAATCAACTTCTAGTATAATTATTTAACTTATCTTGTGAGTCATGTTCTTAACTTGTAGATGTACTGATTCACAATAACTATAACATATCTAGCAAAATTAAATAAGTGGGGTATGGAGAGGAAAGAGTGTATGCATACCTTACCACCATCTCGTTGAGGTAGAAAGTCCGTTTCTGAAAGACTCTCAACTCAAATACAACAAATCAAAATAAGTATGGAAAGAAAAAATGTACTTTTCACTATGAGTTGGTTAATGATAGTGGGAAAGATGGTTGGTCTTTATCTAAGTAGCAACATTAATCAGAAGTGTAAACTATAATAATTGATTAAGAAAGCTATAATATATTATTCGTTGATGAAGTGATATACTTAGTAAATGTTGGTGAAGATACAATTATAGTTTGAGAAATCATTAAATAAAAAATAACAATATCATCAAATTAAGACGTTGATATCTGACTTTCTATAAAGAGATTTAATCTCGTTGATGGAATTTTCACGAATCCAACAATAATAATACTCTTGACAGGTTTCTTTTATAATATAACGGTCCAACAACATCATAATATTTGAACATGAGTCATTCCCTAGTTTTGTTAATGTTATCATGCATGCTTAATTTGATGTCTAGATGATTTATTATATTGTCATGTTAAAGTGATTGTACAAAATTAATATTTCTCATCTCAAAATGATCGATTTTATCTATCATATCTTGTGGGTGTTGTTCTTAACTTGTAGATCTACTGCTTTACTAAGAGTTGGACCAACAGTTAGTTAACATGTTTTGTATGTATTATCAATGATAGTGGGAATGAGGGTTAATATTTATCTATATAACAACTTTTGTTTTTCAATTCCTTGGTTAGTGATGTATTTACCAGAAGTTTAAATTTTTTGATGGAAAAACTATGATAAAATCAAGTCAATATTTAAAGTTATATGGTTAATGTTGCAGAATGTATATAGGCATGTCTATTTATAATATACACAGTGCATTCATAAGCAGACATATTTAGAAATGTTTTCTGATTTTGTTTCGTTAGATAGATTTACTTGTACACCTACAATTAGCTATTGTTCTTGGAATAATATTATAAGGAAATTGGTCCATTGTTTCCGTATTTTACATGGTATCAGATCATTATATGTTCTGTGTCTGTATTAAGCCAGAAAGCTCAACGAAGCTTGCCGGAATCCGGTCACTATGTGAATGAAATTATTAACTTGAAATTTAATTTCTTTCAACCCAAGGAGGATCGTTGTAACACCCCCCAAAATTTTTCCCTAAGATTCGGACCCTTCTTGTATTCGTGTAGGGTCGGACTCAATTATTGTGAAGTATATGCACGAGTTAAGGTGAGTCCCTGAGAAATTAAAAAGTTTTAGAGGTTATGTGGGGTCACAAAGGACCCCTAGGACCAAGCTAAGTCCAAAAGATTTGTCGTGGCTAAGTTTTAGGATGAGTTCGTATAAGGGGTCGACTTCTAACAATCCTATCTTTTGAAAGACGACAATCTGGGTGGTCCACGACCTATTGAATTAAAGGTCATCGAGTCTTCTTTCCAACGCCACCAATAATGTAATATTTGGAGTTTGGAGTCAAAAGATATGACGATCCTAACAAACTAGCACGACAAGAATTTCAGGCCTGGGTTGCAACTGCTGGAAATTTGGGCTTGGCGCCGCAGTGGCGCTACGCTCTACTATCGCACCAGGAACAAGCCTCAGTAGTTTAGTCCCTGGCGCGCGCGCCACTACGAGATGTGCAGGGTTTTCAAGCCTATTTTCCAGAACCCAAAAAACTTGGGCTTGGCGCTGTAAGGACGCGATGCGCCACTATCGTGCCATAAAACAACCTCAGTAGTTTGGTCCTTGGCGCGACGCGCCACTAGAAGATGTGCAGGTTTTAAGCCTATTCGACTTGGGGCCGCAGTGGCGCGACGCGCCACTATCGCGCCAGTAGCGTTTTAGCCTACTTTCCAGAAATTTTGGAGAAAGGGCAGTTTGGAAATTTTCCCAAATTATATATACACAAGCCTTGAACATTTTTGGACCATATTTTCAGTCCCTCTCTCTCTCTAAAAGCCCTAGAAAATTTCCCTCTCCTCTTCTTCTTCTCCAAATCCTTCTCCAACAAGAAGTGCCTCCAAGAGCTTCAAGATTCAAGCTTTCCATTGAAGACCCAACATCAAGGTTTTCTTCAAGTCTTCACTAAGGTATGTAAGGCTACTCAAAGCATGGGTTGAGTCCACCCATGTGCCCTATACTTTCTTTGAGGTTTAATGTCCATAAGAATGGAGCTTCTTGGTAGGTTTATATTGGAATGAGTCTTGTCACCTATTTAATTGATTTCTATTATGTTGATGTTGTTGAGCTAAGAAATTCCTAAAATCTTCTTGTTAGCATGAGTTGATGGAGATGAGTTATTAACATACTTTGTTGATTTCCTTAACCATGTGATTATGTTAAATATGTCAATTTCCTTAAATGTGTTATTCCTCTTGAAGTGTTGATTTAAAACCTTGGAGTTGTGATGAGTCCTAAGGATGTGATAAAAGAGAAGAGAACTAGTTGGTTATGTGTTTAGGTTGTTATAAATGCACATCTAAGTTAGACTTGATTGAGTTGAATTGAGGATAGAGTAGATGATGTTGGCAAGGTTTTAACTGAGACTTGCCGTTATGAATTGATTGAGTTGAATTGGGGATAAAGTCAATGAGTGGGCAAAGTCCTAAATGAGACTAGCCTTGATAACCATTTTGAGATGATTGGATGGAGTCTTATGAGCATGGTGTCATGGGAGGAGTATCGAGCACCGAAGCGGATAAGAGTATAGTCCATACTCGAACCCCATAAACTACGCCGCCAACGTAGGTAGGGATGGAATCGTTAAAGTCGGATGCTTCCCATTGTGATCAAACCGTTAAAGTCGGATGTTTCCCATCTTATTGTCCTGAAATGATAGGACTTGAATGATCGATGGAATCCATGATTGGTGATGCGTTCATACCTTGGCAAGGTATGGACGAACATGGCAACAATGTCGGCTTATTGTACTATCACTGGCTCATAAAAGATGGTTGTCGGATAAGAGAAATTCCCATTTAGGTATTGATAGTACTCTGAGTCGGTTTGAGTTGAGAGGCATGTGATTTGGTTCCGTCTAACCCATTTCTTGTTAGACTTAGGACACTTTATTGAGTTGTTTCCTTCCTTCTGAGTTGAGATTTCTGAGATGGTTTGACCCTTTTCTGATGTTGTATTATTCGGCCATTTTACATACTCGTACATTCCATGTACTGACGCCATTTGTCTTGCATTGTTTCATGATGCAGAGACAGGTACCAGAGATCATCAACTGGTGCACCGTTGAAGATCTACACACTCCCAGCTACTTGGTGAGCCCTCCTAGCTTTCGGAGGATGCCAAGAATTTCTTTATAGTTTTGTTTTGTTTCCTTTATTTTTGCTTGTTGGTAGCCATGTTCTTGTCATTGGCACCTCATAGATTGTTGATAGAGGCTTCATAGACCAGAGCGTAGAAATGTTGGATTGTTCTTTGAGTATTTCTTCTATAACTATTTGTTGTGTTGATGGTTATTTGGCCTTTGGCCCTAAATTAGTAATAGTATTTCATTGATTGAGTCTTCCGCTAAGAGAATTTGATTGAATGAATGTGTGACTGGACCAGGTGGTTCGCTTGGAGGCCAGAAATGGCTTTCGAGTGCCGGCCACGCCTAGGGTACCCTATCGGGGCTTGACAAATATGGTATCAGAGCCCAGATTTCAAAAGTCCAAGGGAGTCTATGAAGCCGTGTCTAGTAGTGTCTTGCTTATGGGTGTGTTGTGCACCACACTTATAATCAGGAGGCTATAAGACATTAAGAATTATTTCCCTTCTTTCATACTCTGAATTCGTGCGATAGAGTTAAACTCTATAAAATTCCTTTCTAATTCATTCGTTTATACGTTACAGATAACGCAGAGATACCACATTCAGAGATACGCCCATCGAGGGCTAGAGGCCGACCGACGAGGTATGCGGAGTCACCTCAAATGCCTACTACTCCACCTGCACCAACTTCGGAAGCAGACTTTAGATGAGCGATTGCTATATTCACTCAATTAGTGGCTGCCCGAAATGTTATCCAGAGTTCGCCAACTCTTAGCTCTAGTTACCAAGATCTGTCTGTTGCTACCAGAATTAGAGACTTTCTAAGAATGAATCCGCCGGCATTCACGGGTTCTAAGGTTGAAGAAGACCCCCAAAATTTTATTGATGAGATTTGGAAAATCCTGAAAGCTATGCATGTTACGGAGATTGAGGGGGTTGAGTTGGTGTCTTACCTCTCAAGGATGTGGCAAACATCTGGTATAACCAATGGGAACAAGGTAGAGGTGAGGATGCTGAGCCTGCTATGTGGGATGAAGTTGAGGGAGCCTTTCTCGACCACTTCTTTCCCAGAGAATTGAGGGAAGCAAAAGTGAAGGAGTTTGTGAATCTGAAACAAGAAGGTATGATAGTTAAGGAGTACGGTCTGAATTTCATCAAACTGTCCAGATATGCTTCAGAAATGATCCCAGATATGAGGTCGAAGATGAGAAAGTTTGTCTCCAGATTAGGAAGACATGTGAAGAAGGAGTGCAAAGCAGCATTGTTAATCTCCGATATGGATATTTAAAAATTAATGGTGTATGCTCAATAGGTGGAGGATGAGAAGAGGAAAGACAGGGAGGAGCATTTGAGCCAGAGGACAAAATCAGCGAGGCATGAGAATGAATAGAGGCAAAACAAGAGCAACAGGTCCTTCTTCATAAAAGGCCTTCTTCCAGAAAAGGCCTTCCAGTTATGCCTCATCGAATGCAAGTGCACCTATGCTGCAGAACAGGTATGATCGGCAGGGATAGAGTCATCAGAACATCAAACCCCAGGGTTTTTAATCTCAGGCTAGCCTGGGTCAAGGTTCGAGAGGGAAGCCATCATGCGGAAAGTACGGTAAGCTCCACTTAGGAGAGTACAGAGCGAGAAGGGGTGGTTGTTATAAATATGGCCAAATGGACCATTTTCAGAGAGAGTGTCCAACAGGGGGAAATAGAGCCTAGTATTCTACCGCCGCGCCACAGGCTAGAAGTAATCAGAGGGGTAGTCCTTCAGGTACGAGCAGAGGTACAAACCACCTATATGCCATGGGTAGTCGCCAAGATCAGGAGAACTCTCCAAACATCGTGATGGGTATGATACGAGTCTTTTCTCTTGACTTTTTGATGGATCAGGGTGCCTCACTATCTTTTGTGACTCCTTATGTGGCAAGTAAATTCAATAAAATTCTTGAATGTCTTCGTGAGCCTTTCTACGTAACCACTTCAGTCAGTGATTCTGTCGTAGCTGAGAAAGTCTATAGAGATTGCACTGTGTCAATTCATCACAAGGACACCTTGGCTGACTTAGTTGAGTTAGACATGGTTGATTTTGATGTGATCCTTGGCATGGACTGGCTTTACGTCTGGTATGCCTCTATCAATTGTAGAACTCAGATTGTCAAGTTCAAATTCCCGAATGAGGCTGTTATAGAGTGGAAGGGTAGTCTTGTCGTGCCTAAGGGTAAGTTTATTTCCTACCTTAGGTCCAGGAAGCTAATCTCAAAAGGGTGTATTTATCACCTTATTCGAGTGAAAAATGACAGTATTGAGTCTTCATCCCTTGAGTCGGTTCCGATTATCAATGAGTTCCCTGACGTCTTTCCTGAAGATCTACCTGGAGTCCTTCCTGATAGGGAGATCGACTTTGGGATTGATGTCCTTCCTGATACCCAACCTATCTCTATCCCTCAGTATAAAATGGCTCCGGCTGAGTTGAAAGAGTTGAAGAAATAGTTGAAAGACTTGTTAGATAAGGGATTCATTAGACCGAGTGTCTCACCATGGGGTGCTCCAGTCCTATTTGTGCGAAAGAAAGATGGGTCCCTTAGAATGTGTATTGACTACATGCAGCTGAATAAGGTCACCATAAAGAACAAATACCCTCTCCCCAGGATAGATAATTTATTTTACCAACTTTAGAGTGCCACATGTTTCTCAAAGATAGACCTAAGATCGGGCTACTATCAGTTGAAGGTGAGGGAGTGTGATATCCCAAAGATAGCTTTTCAGACCCGGTATGACCACTTTGAATTTTTGGTCATATCCTTTGGATTGACTAATGCCCCCGCAACTTTTATGGATCTCATGAACCGAGTATATAAACCATATCTTGATATGTTTATGATTGTATTCATAGATGATATTTTGGTTTACTCCAAGAATGAGGAGGAGCACGTCGGTCATCTTAGAGTCATCTTGCAAACTTTGAAAGACCAGGTATTGTATGCAAAGTTCTCGAAATATAAATTTTGGCTTGCATCAGTGGCCTTTCTAGGCCACATTGTATCTGGAGATGGTATTCAAGTTGATACTCAGAAGATTGAAGCAGCGAAAAATTGGCCCAGACCCACATCCCCGACAGAGATAAGAAGCTTCTTGGGTTTGAATGGCTATTATCGAAGGTTTGTAGAGGGATTCTCATCCATATCATTGCCATTGACCAAGCTGACCCAAAAGAAGGATAAGTTCCAATGGTCCGATGCTTGTGAGGAGAGTTTCTAGAAATTGAAGACCCAGCTAACCACTGCTTCTGTTCTATCTTTGCCCGATGGAACAGAGGGTTTTGTGATCTATTATGATGCATCTAGGATCGGTTTGGGCTGTGTATTGATGCAGAGGGAGAAGGTGATAGCTTATGCTTCAAGACAACTTAAGTTTCATGAGAGGAATTACCCAACTCCTGACCTTGAACTGGCTGCTGTGGTATTCACGCTTAAAATTTGGCGCCACTACTTGTATGGAGTGCATGTTAATGTGTTCACCGATCACATGAGTTTATAATACGTCTTCAGCCAGAAGGAACTCAACCTAAGACAAAAGAGATGACTTGTACTACTCAAAGACTATGATATGAGCATCCTCTACCATCCAGGTAAAGCTAATGTTGTTGTTGATGCTCTTAGCAGGTTGTCTATTGGTAGAACTTCCCATATGGAGGAAGGAAGGAAAAAATTGGCTAGAAAGGTGCACATATTAGCCCGATTGGGAGTTCGTCTTGAAGGGAATAATGAAGGAGGAGCTAATGTGCAGGATGAGTCTGCATCCTCACTTGTGACAGAGGTAAAAGAGAAGCAAGACCAAGATCCCATCCTTCTCCAGTTGAAGGAAGTTGTTTACAAACAGGAGGTGATGGTTTTTACCAAAGGGGGAGATGGTGTGTTGAGGTACCAAAATAGATTGTACGTACCAGATGTCGATGATGTTTGAGGAAGGATTATGGCCAAAGAACATAGTTCTAGATACTCTATTCATCCTGGATCTACAAAGATGTATCACGACTTGAAGGAAGTTTATTGGTGGAGTGGGATGAAGAGAGATATTGCGGAGTTTGTTTCCAAGTGCCCGAATTGCCAACAAGTGAAAGTTGAGCATCAAAGACCATGTGGCTTGGCTCAAAATATAGAAATCCCAGAATGAAAGTGGGAGACGATTAATGGACTTTATCACAAGTCTGCCGAAGTCCCGGAAGCAACATGATTCGATTTGTTTGATTGTGGATAGAATGATGAAATCAGCTCACTTCTTGGCAGTTAAGACTACTGACACCGCAGAAGATTATGCAAAGTTATACATTCAGGAGATCGTCATATTGCATGGGGTTCCCTTGTCTATTATTTCGGATAGAGGAACTCAATTCACCTCCAAATTCTGGAGATCCTTTCAGAAGGGACTTGGTTCAAAAATGAACCTTAGTATGACCTTTCATCCCCAGACGGATGGCCAAGCAGTGCGCACCATCCAGACATTGGAGGATATGTTGAGAGCTTGTGTGCTTGGCTTCAAAGGAAATTGGGATGATCACTTATCTCTCATAGAGTTTGCATATAATAATAGCTATCATGCAAGCATTCAAATGGCTCCTTATGAAGCTTTGTATGGGAGGAGGTGTAGATCACCAATTGGATGGTTTGAAGTTGGTGAGGTTGAGTTGATTGGGTCCGATCTTATTCACCAAGCCATGGAGAAGGTGAGAGTTATTCAAGATAGGCTAATGACAGCCCAAAGCCACCAAAAATCTTACATCGATGTGAGAAGGAGAGACTTAGAGTTTGAGGTGGATGATTGGGTGTATTTGAAAGTGTCACCCATAAAGGGTGTCATGAGGTTTGAAAGGAAGGGGAAACTTAATCCTCGATACATTGGTCCCTATTAGATTGCGAGGCGGATTGGGAGTGTCGCCTATGAGTTGGAGTTACCCTCGGAGCTCACCTCTATTCATTCGATATTTCACATTTCGATGTTGAAGAAGTTCTTAGGCGATCCCTCATTGGTAGTCCCTATTGATAGTATTGGAGTTAAGGATAGCTTATCCTATGAAGAGGTTTTGGTCTAAATTCTTGATCGCCAAATTCGCAAATTGAGGAACAAAGAGATCGCCTCAGTCAAAGTCCTGTAAAGAAATTAGTTTGTTGAGGAAGCCACGTGGGAAGCGGAGGAAGATATGAAATCTAAATATCCCCATCTATTCGTGCCTACCAATGAGAATGTTGAAGGTAATGCTCATTCCATTGACTTGAATTCATTTGTGCATTTTGAGTTTAGATAGTAATTTTTATTTGAGAAATTGATTGGTTGATGACTGAATTCTTATTTTGATTTTGATTTGTGCCACGAGTCCATCCTTGATTTCTCGTCATTCGAGGATGAATGATACCAAGGGAGAGATAATGTAACACCCCCCCAAAACTTTCCCTAAGATTCAGACCCTTCTTATATTCGTGTAGGGTCGGACTCAATAATTCTGAAATATATGCACGAGTTAAGATGAGTCCTTAAGAAATTAAAAAGTGTTAGAGGTGATGTGGGGTCACAAAGGACCCCTAGGACCAAGCTAATTCCAAAAGATTCGTCGTGTCTAAGTTTTAGGATGAGTTCGTATAAGGGGTCAACTTCTAACGACCCTATCTTTTGACAGACGACAATCTGGGTGGTCCACGACCTATTGAATTAAAGGTCATCGATCCTACTTTCCAACGCCACCAAGAATGTAATTTTTGGAGTTTGGAGTCAAAAGATATGACGATCCTAAAACAAACTAGCACGACAGAAATTTCAGGCCTGGGTTGCAACTGCTGGAAATCTAGGCTTGGCGCCGCAGTGGCGCGACGCACCACTATCACGCCAGGAACAAGCCTCAATAGTTTGGTCCCTGGCGTGGTGCGCCATACGAGATGTGTAGGGTTTTCAATCCTATTTTCTAGAACCCAGAAAAATTGGGCTTGGCGCTGTAAGGGCACAACGCACCACTATCGCGCCATAAAACAACCTCAGTAGTTTGGGCCTTGGCGCAATGGGCCACTAGCAGATGTGCAGGTTTTAAGCCTATTCGACTTGGCGCCGCTGTGGCGCGACATGCCACTATCGCGCTAGTAGCGTTTTAGCCTACTTTTCAGAATTTTTGGAGAAAGGGTAGTTTGGAAATTTTTCCAAATTATATATACACAAGCTTTGAACGTTTTGGACCATATTTTCAGTCCCTTTCTCTCTCTAAAAGCCCTAGAAAATTTCCCTCTCATCTTCTTCTTCTCCAAACCCTTCTCCAACAAAAAGTGCCTCCAAGAGCTTCAAGATTCAAGCTTTTCATTGAAGACCCAACATCAAGGTTTTCTTCAAGTCTTCACTAAGGTATGTAAGGCTACTCAAAGCATGGGTTGAGTCCACACATGTGTCCTATACTTTCTTTGAGGTTAAATGTCCATAAGAATGGAGCTTCTTGGTAGGTTTATGTTTGAATGAGTTTTATCACCTATTTAATTAATTTTTATTATGTTGATGTTGTTGAGCTAAGAAATTCCTAAAATCTTCTTGCTAGCATGAGTCGATGGAGATGAGTTGTTAACATAATGTTGATTTCCTTAACCATGTGATTATGTTAAATATGTCAATTTTCTTAAATGTGTTATTCCTCTTGAAGTATTGATTTAAAACCTTGGAGTTGTGATGAGTCCTAAGGATGTGATAAAAGAGAAGAGAACTGGTTGGTTATGTTTTTAGGTTGTTATAAATGCACATCTAAGTTAGACTTGATTGAGTTGAATTGAGGATAGAGTTGACGATGTTGGCAAGGTTCTAAATGAGACTTGCCGTTATGACTTGATTGAGTTGAATTGAGGATATAGTCGATGAGTAGGCAAAGTCCTAAATGAGACTAGCCGGGATAACCATTTTGAGATAATTGTATGGAGTCGTATGAGCATGGAGTCATGGAAGGAGTATCGAGCACCAAAGCGGGTAAGAGTAGTGCATACTCGAACCCCATAAACTACACCGCTAACGTAGGTAGGGATGGAACCGTTAAAGTCGGATGCTTTTCATTGGGATCAAACCGTTAAAGTCGGATATTTCCCATCGTATTGTCCTGAAATGATAGGACTTGACTGATCGATGGAATCCATGATTGGTGACGTGTTCGTACCCTGGCAAGGTATGGACGGACGTGGAAACAACATCGGCTTGTTGTACTATCACTGGCTTATAAGTGTTGGTTGTATTATAACAGAAACTCCCATTTAGGTCTTGATAGTACTCTGAGTCGGTTTGAGTTGAGAGGCATGTGATTTGGTTCAGTCTAACCCATTTCTTGTTAGACTTAGGACACTTGATTGAGTTGTTTCCTTCCTTATGGGTTGACATTTCAAGGATGGTTTGACCTTTTTCTGATGTTGTATTATTTGGCCATTTTAAATACTCGTACATTCTATATACTGACGCCATTTGGCCTGCATCATTTTATGATGTAGAGACAAGTACCAGAGATCATCAATCGGTGCACCGTTGAAGATCTACACACTCCTAGCTACTTGGTGAGCCCTCCTAACTTCCGGAAAATGCCAAGACTTTCTTTATAGTTTTGTTTTGTTTCCTTTATTTTTGCTTGTTGGTAGCCATGGGCTTGTCATTGGCACCTCCTAGATGGTTGATAGAGCCTTCATACACCAGAGCGTAGAAATGTTGGATTGTTCTTTGAGTAGTTCTTCTATAACTGTTTGTTGAGTTAATGGTTATTTGGCCTTTGGCCCTAAATTATGAATAGTTTTCATTGATTGAGTCATCCGCTGAGAGAATGTGATTGAATGAATGTGTGACTGGACCAGGTGGTTCGCTTGGAGGTCAGAAATTTCTTTCAAGTACCGGCCACGCCTATGGTACTCTCCCAGCACTTGACAATCGTCTTCTCCTGATCTATAAAATCATAAAATCCAGAGAAGCACATGAGTGGATCAATTTTGATCCGAATTTCTTTTTTAACATCGGCTTACCATTTTTGGCTGACTTGTGGTGATCCCCTAATTGTTGAATCATTTTTTTGAGTAGAAAATCCTCCAAACAAATATATGGATCCTCTTAGGTCAGGTTTGAGACTTCTCTATTTGTTGCTAATTATATTTTATTCTAAAAATTGTGTATGAGTGCAACAGTAAGTGGTATTGTTGCTTGACCATCTTGTGACTTGCTCTTGTTTGTTGGAGGCTATTTGAAGCTTGTTTGAAAAATTATTTCTAGAGAGCCATCGAGTTTGGCTATTGTAAGTTCTTTTTTATGTTATTAGGTTGTTTTTTATTTGTTTGAGGATTTTTGAAGCACTTTTGAATATAGTTGAGAAAATGATCAATCAGTTCAAAGTTATTTCTTCTAGTTACAAAATATCTTTGGTTGTGAAGTTTGTCAAATTTTCTCAATATCATAAATTATTAAAGGAATCCACTTCTGTTAATTCCTTTGCTAGGTCAGAAAAAAAATGTGTTATGTCACGATCCAAACTAGGACCTAGGCATGACACAATGATTAAAATCTCGAAGGACTCCAACAAAGCATATTAGCATATCATAAATGAGCATACATAAGGTAAATAAGACATAACAACAAACATCATGATACAGGGGGCATAAGACAAGCTCCTAGCTCACCTATAATAAGAAATTAAGTCATAGGAACAATGAAAATGTTATATCCCGTATTTTATACGGTTGGATATTTCAAGGTAGCCGTGGTAAGGTTAAGGGAATGACCATCTTCCAATTTTTTTTAATATACAAGTTGGTTATGAATATTATTTATGAACATTAATAGTGTGAAAATTTGGGAAAGGCAAAGGGCAAAAAGGAAAATTCGCAAAGTGGCCTATAGTAATATTGTGGAAGGCTAGGGGTAAAATAGAAATTTCGCAAAGTGTTCAAGAATGCTCTTGAAGGAACCAAAGTGTACATGGCAAGAAATTAAGTCATCTTTATTTTGAAAGAAAATTCTAGAAAACTAGAGAAGGGGGTCATAAGAATCCGAAAGGAATTGGAGGCCAAGTAGTGAATCGTAGAACTCGTCTTACTTGCGTAAGTTATTACCTTGGATATGTCACATATGTAATCTACCAACTTGGAAATCTCACATACTTGAGCTACTTGAGTACGTACCAAGCTTACGTAGCAAGGGTTACATAGGTTCGTAAAAGAAGATGAGATTACAAGCCCACGAGGGGGAAAGAGAGTGCCACGTGGAAGCATGGGAGAGTGCCACATGACAGAAGCTGGAGAAAGAGGGGGTGGGCCCCACTTGCCACATGAAAGCCCGTGGTTGGAGGAAGGGAGGTGTTGGATCAATGAGGGCTTGACATGTGTCACCACTTAGGGCTTGACACGTGTCCACCCCTAAAAGTAGCCTATATATATGTTTACATTGATTCATCAAGTACATACTACTCTAGAAATTTCAAGACAAAGAGAGAAAATTGAAGAGCAAGAAGAAGAAAAGAAACCCCAGAAAACTAGAGAAACTAGTGGCGGCCAAGAGGAAAACAATTGAGTTTAACGATTTCGTTCCGTGAATTAATTATCTAGGGTATACCATGATGTTATTAAGGTATTATTAATGAAAATTTATGGTTTGGATCATCACCAAAATGTCACCAAACAGTCCCAAAGTTGTAGCCGCGCTAGGAGAGCTTCCGAGGCAAATGTTTGCATGTTTTGGCGGATTTCGAGCAAGGTAAGGTTTTATCTTTACAATTGGAGTTTATGATGTTATTATATGGCATATTACATGTCTTAAATAAAGTTGTAAGTGGAAAAATTGTATAAGGATGCTTGACGTTAGAAACTACTAAATTAAAGTCGTAGTAGCTAAATCGAAGTTGCGTAGTGTGTTGTCGTTATGGTGCTGCGGAAGCAGCTGGTTGGATTGTATGTTGCAGGGATTTAAAGTGTTTTAAATAGGGTGTGGTTTCTGATTGTTGCAGCCACACGATTCCCAATTTGGTATGGTAAAATATTTTACGAAATAAAGGTTAAAAACTCTATGTTGGTATCGTAAATTTTGAGCTAGTTGTTTGGAGTTGTATTGTGGGATATTGAATTGAATTAAAGGTATATATGCTGCTGGTTGTTGTTGTTGGATGGTTTTTTATGTTGTGTACGAGTTGAAATCTCGGGGATGGTGTATTTATAGGGGAAGTGCTGCCGAAATTTCGATAGACAAAATGTTAGTTTAGGATGAGAATCTTGGATATCCACATCTAATGTTTGCATTCGTTAACATTGTTATAGATTTTTGGGAAGGCCAAGAGTTAAGTGGGATTGACTAAGGAAGCGGACAAGGTATGTAAGGCTTACCCTTTTCTTTCAAGGCATGATTCAGATGTTATGGTTTCATAAGTGCTTCCATATTTTCTTTATTTTCAAAAGCTAGGTGTCAATGGTACCAAGGAAATGACTAATTTTCCTATAACCCGTCAATGTTTTCTAAAATGTCTATAGTTTTCCAAAAAAAAGGTTTACAATATTACAAGCTTTTATGACAATAACGATGGATATATTTTTGAGAATACATCTATGATGGCTATGATAAGAACGACTTCATGTATGTAAGGTTTACTCCTCTTTCTCTTGGCATGTTTTAACATAAGTATATAGAGCTACTCTTTCTTTTGGCATTGGTTTTATGAAACAAGTATATGTAATTTTATACAATTTCAAGGAAGTCCTATTCGTAGAGCCACTAGGATGATCAATTTTCTTATGTTTTCAAAGGATATTTTCTCGTGCTTAGATACATGTATAAGATTCCAAAAGTTTTATTTTGATATAATCTATGGTAATTTTCAAAAGGTACTTGACATGACTCTTATCTTGATTTTTGAATCATAGCTCATTCCGATTATTCTATGAGTCTTGAAAATTGGTCCCATGTGCATATGTATACGATTTGGCACCTTACAAGATTGTGACCTTATTCCACGTTCTCTTAATATTATCCTTCATTGATAGTCTCATCTTATAATAATTATTCCTTGAAGATGAAACAAAGAGACCATGGTTAGTCTATAATACAATCGGAGGTTACCGACCTTCCGTCACTCCAATAGATACATGACTTTCGTTGAGCTCTCCTGCATGTTGTCTATATGTATATATAGGGGATATGGGGAAGGTTCATATGTGGTGCTATAGACGTATTGCCACCTGGTCAGTTGGTGTAATTTTCATCTCGGACGCGGGATGCCCAGACGCGGGACATATGTGGGTGATATGACATATTCTATTTTCTATGTATATGAAAAAGAAATATTTTTAAACGAAAATACAAGCATGCATGGCATTCGGCCTAAAAGGGAACTCATATGTACAAGTTACTCTCTTATCTCACTATATGTTCTATGATTCTATGATATCATATGCTGGTTTTCATGCCTTACATACTCGGTACATTACTCGTACTGACCTCCTTTCCTCCGGGGGCTGCGTTTTATGCCTCGCAGATACACCAGACGAGTGGAAGCTATTATAGAAGATGTTCCAGCGGGGTTAGCAACTCCATTTGTTCCTGGAGTGTTGCTGAGTCAGAGTATATGCGCTAGGGTATTTCGTTCGAAGTTAGAGACTTTACAGACAGAGTCATGGATATAAAGTGTCAGCTTTGTAAGCGGCGTCACCAGCCGATATGTTATTATGTCGTATATCACGAGTTTTATGGGATGATGGATTTTGGAAAGCAAGATTTAGAAAGCTTAGCTATGTTTTTCATTTCTTTTGATGTAAAAGTCTAAAGAGATTAAGTATGTAATATGAGGCAGCGGGTTCGCTCGGCTCCGAGCATGGGGTCGGGTGCCCATCACACCCTATTAAGACCGGGGTATGACAAAGTGGTATCAGAGTAGGTCGGTCTAAGGGTTGTCTGCTAAGTCGTGTCCAGTAGAGTCCTGTTTATTAATGTGAAGCCGACCATATTTATAAGCAGAAGGCTGCGGGGCATCTAGGGATTATTGACCTTCTTTTCGTCCTAGATCGTGCTATAGAGCCAAGTCATAGGAAAAGAGATTCCCTATATGAGCCTTATATGCGATAGAAGGAGGTGAGTAATGATATGATGAGTTATAGAGGTAAGTCTGGATATATTTGCTTTGCTACCTGAAACTGGAAATATTGGATGGCTGGAATATGTCATATAGTTGTATGTTCTGTGAGGTACTATTGATGTTTGCTACGTACAAATTTTGAATAGTAGGTGTGGTGAGGAGATCCTGCCAGACTGGGTATGCCTAATAGGAAGAAGCGTGGGAAGGAAATACTGTAAATAAATAATAAGTGAGACGCGTTGTTTCAGAGAGGTTATGGAGTTGGCATGGCGATAAAGGTGCGATCGCTACCCTCGGGAATCTGGGAGTCCAGGACAAAAGATAGTCATGCATGAAAGCAAAAGGTGAAGATTGAGGATCAAAAAAGGGAAAAATAGTAATTGTAAAAGAAAGACATGTTAAGAAAGTTTCTCAAAACCTGTAAGACCTTGACTCGCTCCCGATAATGTAATAAAGGTCATGCGAGGAAGTGGAAGCGATTATATCAGCATTAATGCACCCGATTCCATCAAAGTTACGAGGTTAAGCGTGCTTGGGCAAGAGTAGTACTAGGATGGGTGACCCTCTGGGAAGTATGCAAGAATTCTATATATTCAGACGTAAGAGACAAGTGAGAGGTTAGAGTAACCTAAGGGAAAACTAGAGTTTATGGAATGGCTGGAAACCTTAAGAGGCCGCGTAAGACGAGGTAGATTAGGCTGGTGAAGAGACAGAAAGTGCATCACAGCTCTGGAATAAGGATATGCTTGAACAACGTTTGGAAGTATTTTGTGGGCTAGTCGATGGTATATATATACATATACATATGAATGTGTAGGATGTCCCACGTATGATTGTGTCGGTGAACATGTGAGTTCCAGCAACTGGTGTCATGGTAAGGATGGCATTAATCACGTAAGGGTACCAAAGATCGAGCGACAACAAGAATAAAGGGCATAAGTGTTGCAACGTACGCTACTATTATTTGACTATAGGTTAAGATTGAAAATTTTGGAGGAACGATATTTGGGAAATAAAGAGAGTGAGTAGATGGAAAGCAAAGAGATCAAAGTATTAGAAGAAGGTGAAAAGAAAAGAAACCTCAGTAAGTGAATCTCCCGAGAGAAATCACCGACAAAGCGCGACACCATATTATATTAGGCTAAAGAGGGATCACAATCTTCTCAAGTACCAGAAAAGGAAACCCTAGGAGTTCAAGTATAAGGAGAATAGAGTGCAGGATAAGGAATGGGCATGAGAAAAAGGACAGCAATAGGAGGAACCCTCCCGAAGTATTAAGACACCCCAGGAGGTCAGTTGAACATCTGAGGACGAATGTTCTAAAGGGGGGAGGATGTTATATCCCATATTTTATACTATTGGATATTTCAAGGTAGCCGTGGTAAGGTTAAGGGAATGACCATCTTCTAATTTCTTTTTTAATATACAAGTTGGTTATGAATATTATTTATGAACATTAATAGTGTGGAAATTTGGTAAAGGCAAAGGGCAAAAAGGAAAATTCGCAAAGTGGCCTATGGTAATATTGTGGAAGGATAGGGGTAAAATGGGAATTTTATAAAGTGTTCAAGAATGCTCTTGAAGGAACCAATGTGTACATGGAAAGACAATTAAGTCATCTTTATTTTGAAAGAAAATTCTAAAAAAATGGAGAAGGGGGTCATAAGAATCCAGAAGGAATTGGAGGCCAAGTAGTGAATCGTAGGACTCGCCTTACTTGCGTATGTTACTACCTTGGATATGTCACATATGTAATCTACCAACTTGGAAATCTCACATACTTAAGCTACTTGAGTACGTACCAAGCTTACGTAGCAAGGGTTACATAGGTTCGTAAAAGAAGATGAGATTACAAGCCCACGAGGGGGAAAAAGAGTGCCACGTGGAAGCATGGGAGAGTGCCACATGACAGAAGCTGGAGAAAGAGGGGGTGGGCCCCACATACTACTCTAGAAATTTCAAGACAAAGAGAGAAAATTCAAGAGCAAGAAGAAGAAAAAAAACCTAGAAAACTAGAGAAACTAGTGGCGGCCAAGAGGAAACAAATTGAGTTTAACGATTTTGTTCCGTGAATTAATTATCTATGGTATACCATGATGTTATTAAGGTATTATTAATGAAAATATATGGTTTGTATCAGGACCAAAATGTCACCAAACAGTCCCAAAGTTGTAGCCGCGCTAGGAGAGGTTTCGAAGCAAGTTTTTGCATGTTTTGGCAGATTTAGAGCAAGGTAAGGTTTTATCTTTCCAATTGGAGTTTATGATGTTATTATATGGCATATTACATGTCTTAAATGATGTTTTAAGTGGAAAAATTATATAAGGATGCTTGACGTTAGAAACTACTAAATTAAAGTTGTAGTAGCTAAATCGAAGTCGCGTAGTGTGTTGTTGTTGTGGCGCTGCAGGTGCAGCTGGTTGGATTGTATGTTGCAGGGCTTTAAAGTTTTTTAAATAGGGTGTGGTTGATGATGGTTGCAGCCACACGACCCCCCATTTGGTATGGTTAAATATTTTATGAAATAAAGGTTAAAAACTCTATGTTGGTATCGTAAATTTTGAGCTAGTTGTTTGGAGTTGTATTGTGGGATATTAAAGTGAATTAAAGGTATATGTGCTGCTGGTTGTTGTTGTTGGATAGTTTTTGATATTGTGGCCAAGTTGAAATCTCGGGGATGGTGTATTTATAGGGGAAGTGCTGCCGAAATTTCGATAGACAAAATGTTAGTTTAGGATGAGAATCTTGGATATCTACATCTAATGTTTGCATTCGTTAACATTGTTATAGATTTTTGGGAAGGCCAAGAGTTAAGTGGGATTGACTAAGGAAGCGGACAAGGTATGTAAGGCTTACCCATTTCTTTCAAGGCATGATTCAGATGTTATGGTTTCATAAGTGCTTCCATATTTTCTTTATTTTCAAAAGCTAGGTGTCAATGGTCCCAAGGAAATGACTACTTTTCCTATAACCCGTCAATGTCTTCCAAAATGTCTATAGTTTCCCAAAACAAAGGTTTACAGTATTACAAGCTTTTATGACAACAACGATGGATATATTTTTGAGAATACGTCTATGATGGCTATGATAAGAACGACTTCATGTATGTAAGGTTTACTCCTCTTTCTCTTGGCATGTTTTAACATAAGTATATAGAGCTACTCTTTCTTTTGGCATTGGTTTTATGAAACAAGTATATGTCATTTTATACAATTTCAAGGAAGTCCTATTCGTAGAGCCACTAGGATGATCAATTTTCTTAAGTTTTCAAAGGATATTTTCTCGTGCTTAGATACGTGTATATGATTCCAAAAGTTTTTTTTTGACATAATTCATGGTAATTTTCAAAAGGTACTTGACATGACTCTTATCTTGATTTTTGAATCATAGCTCATTCCAATTATTCTATGAGTCTTGAAAATTGGTCCCATGTGCATATGTATACGATTTGGCACCTTACAAGATTGTGACCTTATTCTACGTTCTCTTAATATTATCCTTCGTTGATAGTCTCATCTTATAATAATTATTCCTTGAAGATGAATCAAAGAGACCATGGTTAGTCTATAATACAATCGGAGGTTACCGACCTTCCGTCACTCCGATAGATACATGACTTTCGTTGAGTCTCCTGCATGCTGTATATATGTATATATATATGTATATAGGGGATATGGGGGAAGGTTCATATGTGGCGCTATAGACGCATTGTCACCTGGTCAGTTGGTGTAATTTTCATCTCGGACGCGGGATGCCCGGACGCGGGACATATGTGGGCGATATGACATATTCTATTTTCTATGTATATGAAAAAGAAATGTTTTTAAACGAAAATACAAGCATGCATGTTATTCGGCCTAAAAGGGAACTTATATGTACAAGTTACTCTCTTATCTCACTATATGTTCTATGATTCTATGATATAGTTGTTCATACCTTATGTTCTTTGTTATGCTGGTTTTCATGCCTTACATACTCGGTACATTACTCGTACTGACCCTCTTTTCTCCGAGGGATGCGTTTTATGCCCCGCAGATACACCAGACGAGTGGAAGCTATTATAGAAGATGTTCCAGCGGGGTTAGCAACTCCACTTGTTCCTAGAGTGATGCTGAGTCAGAGTATATGCGCTATGGTATTTCGTTCGAAGTTAGAGACTTTGCAGACAGAGTCATGGATATAGAGTGTCAGCTTTGTAAGCGGTGTCACCAGCCAATATGCTATTATGTCGTATGTCACGAGTTTTATGGGATGATGGATTTTGGAAAGCAAGATTTAGAAAGCTTAGCTGTGTTTTTCATTTGTTTTGATGTAAAAGTCTAAAGAGATTAAGTATGTAATATGAGGCAGAGGGTTCGCTCGGCTCCGAGCATGAGGTCGGGTGCCCATCATACCCTATTAAGATCGGGGTTTTGACAGAAAAGATAAATGGCTTAACCTCGATTCATGAGGACTGACCAACAATAAGAAAGTAGTACTCAAACTCTTGCCATGAGTGGGAGGTGTGAGATGATCATCGGACCCTACATTATGATACAATATAGGCAAAAAATATGCTTTAGTACATGGAATGCACTAAGTATGTGAGAAGTATGCATGAACAATAATAATAGGACATAAAAATTATTAACATGGAATACATAACCAATATCTAGAAAACATGAGTAAAACTTTGAAATATTTTAATGCTATAATTATGTGGTAAATGCATCATATAGATCATGGAAACTTAAACCATGCGAGATATAACATGAAATTCGATGTGACTCCTACATGAAGAAGAGAGAAGCTACTTGCCAAGGTAGACTCCGTGAGAAAATCTGAAACTTGAGTTATTTGTGGACTCACTAGCTAGACCATAAAGTTTAACCTACGCGTGAAACATAGTTAGGGACTAAAAGTTGCCCTTAGGATTTCCTTGAGTCACTACTTAACCTTCCGGACCGAAGCCCACCTTAAAGTCCTCATGGTGCTTAGTTAATATCCCAACAAAAATCATAAATCATAGTCATAACATCATTAGGAAAGGTAATAATAGACATCAGTCCAACATCATAAAAATAGTCATAAGAGTAGCTCATTAGCATGATTGATTCATACAAGAATGATAAAACCTTTCGATCCTTATGAATCCGTGATTAGGTGAGAAAATATTTCACCATATTTAACATAAATGTGTGAGGAAAACCCATTACATTTATACTTTTCTTGAAACATCATTGAAACATTATTGAATTTATAATTCATCATCATTCCTAACTTTCATGAGTCATTTATTAAGTCTTTGATAATCATTCATAAATCATCCAAAAAAATCCTTTATCAAATATGATCATAGTTCTTCAAATTCCTACTTGAAAATAGCATAAGACATGGGTCTAAGAAAATCAACTTGAAATCATGCAATTTAACTTAATTCATGTGTAACTAAATCAATGATAATGAAGTAAATCATAATTGATTTGACCCATTGAAATTTCATAAGAATTAGGGATAGAAGTAGAATTCATAAAAAAGAAATTAAAGAAAACCTTGGGACTCCATTGATGGAAGGATCCATGGATGAATTCTCATATACCTTAGACAATTAGAGCCCAAAATGCACTTTAATTGGAGACTTGGAGTTGAATTTCCTTGAAGCTTGCTTGAGAAAGAAGATGATCTTAGGAAGAGATTTCTAGAGAGAAGATTTGTGTTTAGGATGTTAGGGAGTGAATGAGGAATTTAAGAGGGTTTGGAGAAGTTAATAGAATAGGATTAATCCTCAAAAATCTTTCAAATACATCAATGGACTAATAAAAAAGATTAAAACACCCCTTTAAGATCACTAGACAGGTCACTTTGATGGGAGGTCACCACAGATCGTCAAAGTGATCATGATCCGTGGTAATAGTCGTGAACTAGAGGGTTAGGACTGGGATTGATGAGTTGACCTCCATGAACCCCACCATGGTCCATCAAGGGCTCCAAGGGTCATGGACCCTATCGTGAAGGGGACTGTTTCTTTGGGTCCATCTGTCTCTCCTACACAGACATTGCTACAGTCTGTGTAACTCTCAATAGCTCATCAAAGGCTTGTGGAACTAAAAAACTTTGGAGTCTACAGTCTGTGGTTCTCACCATGTGCCATAGACCTTCTCGTTAACCCTTTCCCCTATTTTGGCTTTTTCTATCTCAACTCCACTGTGTCTTTCATAGCCCGTGGTGAGCTTCACGGTCCGTCCAAACCACCTGTAAAAACTCAAAAAGCTGCAACTTTGAGAAACTTCCTTTTAAATTTCATTTTTCTACTTTTCAACTTTCAAGATCTTACATCTTATCAAATCTTCAAATAAATTGGTGATCGAATTAGGTTTCACAAATCATATGACAAGGAATCCTAATATTTTTTGTAGCTTTAGATCAACAAATCAACCTCTCATGTTACTGTAACTGTAACTGATGGATCAACTTATAACAATGTTGGATTTTGTATTGTTCAACCAACCTCGACTATTACTGTGTCATATGTACTAAGTCTATCAAAATAGACCTTTAATCTGATTTATGTGAGTAAAGTTATGACAAAACTTAATTATTATATCTCGTTCTTTCCCGATTATTGTTCGTTTTGTGATCTTATAACAAATCAAGTTACTAAAAAAAGGACATAATTCTGATGATATTTATATCCTTGATGAGTGGGAGTCTCCTTCTGTCACGATCCAAATTCGGGTGTGATATCACTCATCTCAATCCATCGAGATAAGTCAGCCTAAAACTCAACAGAAGATAAATGCGGAAGTAATTGAGGTAAACAAGGTTTAACTTAGTTAAAAATAAAAAAATAATCTCAAAATCCCCCAAAACTGGTTGTCACATGAACAAGCCACTAATACATTACCGAAGTACGAAAAAAAATACAGTCACAATATCTTTGTCTCTAGAATAGGACTAAAACATAATAAAAGAGTAAGAGGTGTCCGCTAGATGAATGTAACAACTACCTCAACATTCGAGATGATAGCCTCAGAATTGGTAGGAAATACTAGGAGATCAAGCAGGTCCCGAAATCACAACCTACACAAGTGTAGAAGCAAGGGGTGAGTACCAAACAACACGGTACTCAGCAAGTGGATAGCTAAAACAAAGCAAAGCTTGATAGATACAAGTAATCCTATCATCCCAACTGAACCTCCTCAACTACAACCTGCATAAAACCAGCCCAACTCTACACTTGTACAATAATAGCAGAAATACAGTCCACGAATACTCATTAATAGTCTCATCAATGAATCATATCAAGTCAAGTTCAATATATACAGAGCAATAAAGGGGTAAACACAAATTCACAAATATCAACAAAATGTGATGCAATGCAATGAGATGATGCATGTCTGTCCTATCGGTACACATCCGCTGAATTACAGTCTGAAACCCATGAAGGACATTTATGTCAATATAACCTACCACGAAGTGTGTGGACCGTCCCCTAAATATATATATCATGATACAGATCATGTGGGCCAACCCCTTTATTTCATAATACCTGCCACGGAGCGTGTGGCCTGACCCCTTTTGTTTCATATCATTTTCAATCTCAACACAATATGTCAGAACCAATGCAATCAATTCATGTTCATATAACTCACGATAATAACATGACAACAACAATATTTTTTCCTATCTCACATCAACATAGTCATTTCAATGTTCAAAATAAATCCATAATCAAAACATATCAATTCCACCAATACATGTCATTAGATCACTATTTTATACCCCTCATCTCTACTTTTAAGGCCAATCATACAGTCAATAACCCAGTCCAATTCTCATTATTCCTTAGTACACATAACACGGATATACAAGCATCTACAAGTTTAAACTAAGATTTAGAAATTTACTTGCCTTAATTAATCAAGCAATCACTCCGGGACTTGAGCCTTCCCTTTTCGCTGGACCTCTAAATCAACGTAATCTAGTCAAATAAATAATCACAATAAAATTTCAAAACTAACAACACCCGTATTACCATATGTCTAGCCTAGATTCAAAAATTTAAGCAAATCTATAAACTCGTTCCTAATCTTGATGCCACTTAATATGTCAACTCCCATATTTTCTGAATTTCAAAACTAGGGTTAAACCTCAATTAAATTGAATAATCACTTTAAAACTTGAGCCTTTCGTAACGCTTTCGAATGATCAAAATCTATTCAAATACATAATCTTAATCTTCATAAGAATACGAATCCAATGACACTCATATTGCTATATTTATTCTCGGATCAAAAATTGGGTCAAAAAGTCATCCCGAGTCATTGAAGTAAACTAAAAATTTCTTTCCAATTATGTTTACTCATGATAAAATAAACTCACATGTCAAATTTCAGCTAAAACAGATCGTTATTCGACCCCCAAATCAAGATTTTATGTGAAGAACTCTAGGGTCATATTTTTCTTATTTCAACGTTATTTCTCCACCGATATACCCTAAAAATATGTTCATAATCACATAAAAATTTAATAAAAAGGATGAGAATAATTACATTGACGCTTTAGATTGAAAATCCCTAATTTTCTATTCTCCTTTATATTTCTTTTCCCCTTTCTTTTCTTTCTTCCTCCGTATTTTTTTCAGTTTCTGCGTTGTTGTTTTTTACGCCGCCGCTCATATGATGGCGTAATGCCATATATATATTATTATTAGTATTTTTCTTTTATTATTATTTATTTCCTTCTTTTTTTTTCTAATTTAATCATGTACTAAAAGTGACAAACCCTACTAATCTATTTTATTAAATATAAAAAAAAGTGGTATAAGGTATTAAATAAATTCACACTTTAGCCCATAAATTAAATTAATTATCTAAAATTATCTCTCAACTAATTAACCAAAGTTACCGAATAGTCCAAATAACCCATTAAAATTTTACGGGAAGGGTCTCGTATGAAAGGAGGAGGACTCGTTCTCAAAATGACCTAACGGGTCATTACATTATCCACCACTAAAAATCATGTTCGTACTCAAACATAAAAAAGGAGAAAGGAGAATAACCAACGTTACCAAAAGCCTGAGTTATAATCTTCAAAAGTCAGTTTTCATTCCTTCAAGTGAGCCCCTCATTAAGACTATTACATTAAGATCAACTTCTAAGAAATGAACTTTCGAATCAAACTTTGGCAAATCTATAAATTAGGGATAATTTAGACGTCACAGATTAACCCATTAACCAAAACCCTCTAAACCCCATCATAACCATCAGAACAATCTTTCATCACATAACCACGAGAAAATTCTAGACTAATACCGATTACCACCACAAGTGAACCTGAATCAATCACCACACTCATAATGCACAGACTATCAGAAATCTTGTTAAGATTCTATTCTCACTACCAAAGCTTCCCACGAGCTTAAGCTATACAAATCTGATCTTTAGACATTAGGTACTCATTACTGGAGAATATAATTTATCTAACCCAAAGAATGAAATGATTGAATACCCTCCTAGCGAGCGATACACCCAAGCATACAAAACTTCTAATAACACTATCGAAAATGGTAGATCAGTAGTTGTGATTTTAAACAATCCTTAAGGGCAGTAACACTAGACCCATTGCCCCCCCCCCCCACATTCTACCATACATAGCCAGAACGAGACTCCGACGAGAGTTGAATCTTAAGACTGTCGAACAACTGTAAGTATTCATGGTAGCTCTTCTACAAATTCTTATAAAAAGAATTGTGCTTGTAAAATCACTATTATACTTCAACAATCCCTAACAACACCAAATCTATCACAACTGAAATAACCAAGTTTGCAAAAGCATCCTACCCTACCAAAAGGATATCGCAGGATCGGTACACCGATCAACCACTAGGGATCCATCCACTGAAGTAGAAACACGTGTGGGCATAGACAGCGAATCATACTTCAAATCATATCCAAAACAAAATAGGTAGTTACATAAGAATGTACGAAATCAAGATTGAATAACACAAGATACTTCTCACATAGTGTTTATATCAAACATTTTCATTCATATGACTCCATCACTTTGATTGTTTTGCTACCCACAATCAACCAGTCTGTTCCCCATGCCAAAACTTAGAAAAATTCTTGGTCACCTTAATAATTTTGTATACTATAAGCACATAGCCTCTATTTACCCTCTAGTGACTATGTAACGCATCACAATAGTTCGTATAACGCATCAACAAAGTAGTATCAATCCAATTCGATATTCTTTATGAAGAACTATATCCCATCTTGTAGTGCATCCATAAGTCACCTACCATAATTTGAGAGTGTAATCCTACATAAAATACATAATCTTTAATACATCACTACTGATCTTATTGTATCCTTCATTAAAATTTAATTATACCAGTTACCAAACTTGAAACCACAAAAGAACTTATTAGCACACTCGAGTCAAACGCCTATAGAGTTATTTCTCAAATCTTACCCAATAATTATTAACCCATATGAATAACACATAACATTACCACCATAAATAGAGAAAAATAAACAGAATTAGGTGTCACTAAATTTAATTCTCCACTCTCTCTGAAAATACATTCAGCCCTTACAACCAGAGTAAATATAATTGTTCTCACTTTGTTTCGAAGGCTAAACTACATTTCACTAATTATTTTCATTTATGAATATAGATTCTTTCAATTCTATCTGAGCTGTGTCTTAACACATTCTATGACTTTCTATACCACCACGCCACTCATCAAATAGTATAAAATCGCAATTTAGATACTTGTAAGTCATTATTATTATATCGAATCTATTTAACCAAAAATCCTTAAAGTATGGTTGTGTCCTGATCATAATTCATCACAAATTCTTATTATCGTTATACTCAATAACCATTGCCATCATCTCGAAGTCAACCTTCTCAATCGACAAGACACCTTAAACCTAGTTATACTAACCAAATCTAATGGAATAACCCAATTTTATGCGCACTCTCACTAAGATTCTTAATTGTCTTCACACAAGTATACTCACTGCTACTTTCTTTATCCATAAGCTTATCATTCAGATATCGATCCATTCCCTTGGAGTTTACGGTTAAATTACAAGTCCTCACTTAAAATTCTCGGAATACACTTCACAACCTAAATGCATTAATCATACCAAAATCTACCACTAAGATCTTTCTTAAAAATAATACTTACCCCAAGCGTTTGTAGTAACACACTAGTTGGATTTTCAAATATGAATGCAACATCAAATCTCATCATATGAGAAGATGATACAACTGATAATTGATGTATTTGTTTTTGTATACCAATAGTACCACACCATGAAAGTTTGATAGATCCACCACTAGAATACATTATACCCACCATAAAGATCATACCTAGATAGTCTACACCTTCCTATCCATTACGTAACTGTCATACATTACCAACGCATTGCAGTCTCCAGTTAAAAGCGATATCAACCTTTAGTAGGTAAGGTCAATAGCAAAAGTAACACAACCCGTAATCCTAACCAAATAATCACAAGTACCACAGTAGTAGACTTATAATAACCCTTCTTGATATATATATTCACCCTATAAAACTGCTGTAGAAATTTTGATCTCGATTAGTGCAAAATCATCCTCATCACACACTATGTAACTCATTCTTTCATGACGAACTTCATGGTCTGTAGTCTCCAAGGGCATAGTGCTCACAATATAGTCATTCCCCTAATTATACCATTCTCAATTATAGAACCACTTTAAACATCGGGTAGGCCAAACAAGCATCATTTTTTATGCTTAACCACTATCCAAAAATATAAGACGTTCATATAATCCTCCAAACCATTGTTCCTCTTCCTAAACCATATCGTCAAAGTACATTATTGAACCATAACCTAACTTACTCTTTTAAAATAGCCGTGCATTACAAGTCTCACCATATACCCTTTCCATAAGTTTATTACTTCCACCTTCAAATTAGATCTAGACCATGTGATGACATTTCAACTACACACACATAGAATCAAGAAAGAGTCACCACTATATGTGAGAGAACGGAGTGAGGCAATAGAAAATAGATCAGATCAAGGACGTATGATAGAGAATCAAAAGGTGAAGATATTTCCTAAAAGTCTTCATAGCCTCTCAAAGATAAGTACAGACATCTCCGTACCGATCCTCAAAACTCAACTTAGACTCGGCTTGTATACACGTGAGACCTATGAACCTAGAGCTCTGATACTATTATGTCACGATCCAAATTCGGGTGTGATATCACTCATCTCAATCCATCGAGATAAGTCAGCCTAAAACTCAACAGAAGATAAATGCGGAAGTAATTGAGGTAAACAAGGTTTAACTTAGTTAAAAATAAAAAAATAATCTCAAAATCCCCCAAAACTGGTTGTCACATGAACAAGCCACTAATACATTACCGAAGTACGAAAAAAAATACAGTCACAATATCTTTGTCTCTAGAATAGGACTAAAACATAATAAAAGAGTAAGAGGTGTCCGCTAGATGAATGTAACAACTACCTCAACATTCGAGATGATAGCCTCAGAATTGGTAGGAAATACTAGGAGATCAAGCAGGTCCCGAAATCACAACCTACACAAGTGTAGAAGCAAGGGGTGAGTACCAAACAACACGGTACTCAGCAAGTGGATAGCTAAAACAAAGCAAAGCTTGATAGATACAAGTAATCCTATCATCCCAACTGAACCTCCTCAACTACAACCTGCATAAAACCAGCCCAACTCTACACTTGTACAATAATAGCAGAAATACAGTCCACGAATACTCATTAATAGTCTCATCAATGAATCATATCAAGTCAAGTTCAATATATACAGAGCAATAAAGGGGTAAACACAAATTCAAAAATATCACCAAAATGCGATGCAATGCAATGAGATGATGCATGTCTGTCCTATCGGTACACATCCGCTGAATTACAGTCTGAAACCCATGAAGGACATTTCTGTCAATATAACCTACCACGGAGTGTGTGGCCCGTCCCCTAAATATATATATCATGATACAGAGCATGTGGGCCAACCCCTTTATTTCATAATACCTGCCACGGAGCGTGTGGCCTGACCCCTTTTGTTTCATATCATTTTCAATCTCAACACAATATGTCAGAACCAATGCAATCAATTCATGTTCATATAACTCACGATAATAACATGACAACAACAATATTTTTTTCTATCTCACATCAACATAGTCATTTCAATGTCCAAAATAAATCCATAATCACAACATATTAATTCCACCAATACATGTCATTAGATCACTATTTTATACCCCTCATCTCAATTTTTAAGGTCAATCATACAGTCAATAACCCAGTCCAATTCCCATTACTCCCTATTACACATAACACGGATATACAAGCATCTACAAGTTTAAATTGAGATTTAGAAATTTACTTGCCTTAATTAATCAAGCAATCACTCCGGGACTTGAGCCTTCCCTTTTCGTTGGGCCTCCAAATCAATGTAATCTAGTCAAATAAATAATCACAATAAAATTTCAAAACTAAAAACACCCGTATTACCATATGTCTAGCTTAGATTCAAAAATTTAAGCAAATCTATAAACTCGTTCCTAATCTTGATGCCACTTAATATGTCAACTCCCATATTTTCTGAATTTCAAAACTAGGGTTAAACCTCAATTAAATTGAATAATCACTTTATCAAAACATATCAATTCCACCAATACATGTCATTAGATCACTATTTTATACCCCTCATCTCTACTTTTAAGGCCAATCATACAGTCAATAACCCAGTCCAATTCTCATTATTCCTTAGTACACATAACACGGATATACAAGCATCTACAAGTTTAAATTGAGATTTAGAAATTTACTTGCCTTAATTAATCAAGCAATCACTCCGGGACTTGAACCTTCCCTTTTCGCTGGACCTCCAAATCAACGTAATCTAGTCAAATAAATAATCACAATAAAATTTCAAAACTAACAACACCCGTATTACCATATGTCTAGCCTAGATTCAAAAATTTAAGCAAATCTATAAACTCGTTCCTAATCTTGATGCCACTTAATATGTCAACTCCCATATTTTCTGAATTTCAAAACTAGGGTTAAACCTCAATTAAATTGAATAATCACTTTAAAACTTGAGCCTTTCGTAACGCTTTCGAATGATCAAAATCTATTCAAATACATAATCTTAATCTTCATAAGAATACGAATCCAATGACACTCATATTGCTATATTTATTCTCGGATCAAAAATTGGGTCAAAAAGTCATCCCGAGTCATTGAAGTCAACTAAAAATTTCTTTCCAATTATGTTTACTCATGATAAAATAAACTCACATGTCAAATTTCAGCTAAAACAGATCGTTATTCGACCCCCAAATCAAGATTTTATGTGAAGAACTCTAGGGTCATATTTTTCTTATTTCAACGTTATTTCTCCACCGATATACCCTAAAAATATGTTCATAATCACATAAAAATTTAATAAAAAGGATGAGAATAATTACATTGACGCTTTAGATTGAAAATCCCTAATTTTCTATTCTCCTTTATATTTCTTTTCCCCTTTCTTTTCTTTCTTCCTCCGTATTTTTTCAGTTTCTGCATTGTTTTTTTTGTTTACTCCGCCGCTCATCTGATGGCGTAATGCCATATATATATTATTTTTTTTTCTTTTATTATTATTTATTTCTTTCTTTTTTTTCTAAATTAATCATGTACTAAAAGTGACAAACCCTACTAAGCTATTTTATTAAATATAAAAAAAGTGGTATAAGGTATTAAATAAATTCACACTTTAGCCCATAAATTAAATTAATTCTCTAAAAGTATCTCTCAACTAATTAACCAAAGTTACCGAATAGTCCAAATAACCCATTAAAAGTTTAAGGAAAGGGTCTCGTATGAAAGGAGGATGACACGTTCTCAAAATGACCTAACGGGTCATGACACCTTCTATTGCTTGCTCTAGTGTCATATCTCCATTTGAGGCACATTATCGACTGGGACATCCTTTGCTAACTCTGTTGAAAAATGTTTTTCCCTCAGTTTCAGAATATTTTCTCATTGGAATGTGAGTTATGTCAATTTGTAAAACAACATCGCATCTTATTAGGTCCAAGTATTAATAAGAGAGTTGAGTCAACTTTTGATTTAGTACATTCTGATGTTTGGGAACCATGTCCAGTTATTTCTAAAACTGGGCATAAATATTTTGTGACTTTTATTGATGATTTTTCTCGAATGACTTGTGTATACTTTATGAATAACGGATATGAAGTGTTTACTCACTTTTATGCCATTTGTGCTAAAGTTAAAACTCAATATGATGCCCCAGGGCGCAATCTAATAAATGATAATGCTAAAGAATATATGTCAGAATTCTTTCGGTCTAACATGAGACAATGTGATATTCTCCATCAGTCTCCATGTGTTGGTGCACCCTCTCAAAATGGAGTTGTTGAGAGAAAGAATAGTCATCTACTTGAAACAACTCGAGCACTACTATTCTAAATGAAGTTCTATCATGACTAAAACTAGACCCTAGACGTGACACAATGATTGAAATTCTGAAGGACTCCAACCAAGCCTATTATTGCATAACATACAAAGCATAAAAATGAAAGTAAACTTTAAACGCGGAAGATACTCTCAACATATAAAATCTGATATATATATATATATATATATATATATAAGAGAATCTTTAACTCGGAGATGTGGCGCTCTTATACATTAGGATTCATATTTTCTCTTCTCTCAATTTTTTGACTTTTTCACGTAACACTGAAATTTAATTTTAGAAAAATACCATCCCATAATCACACCTACTCGGTTAAGGGACTTTTACCAAACTTCAACAGTTGCAACATTAAATTAAAAGATAATTGCAACACTTAAGCTTAGGCCAATGGTTACAACCATTCTCACCCTTCATATATATAATTTTTTGCTTGCAATTGGAAAAAAAAAAGATCTTTAATCCAGTGTAAATTTTCTTGGATACGTCTTTGGGAGACATAACACAAATTATTTTTTCTTAAAGAAGAACTAGTCTTGAATATAAGAGAATCCAAACATAATAGCCAAATGACTTAAACATACCCTTCTAATCTAAACATGCATTTACTAAACTAGACGGGGGCATAGGACAAGCGCAAGCTCATCCAAACCGAAGAAAGTTGATGTCTTCAACTGCTTAGGAACTAGGTTCTTAGTTTGAATATTTGTAAGAAAAGAAACAAAATTAAGAACAAAAGATTTTCTAGTGGAAAACCTCCTCACTCATGGAGTAACAACTATACTTTCAATAACTACAAAACTCAAGTTTTATGATTACAACTAAGAATCAAAGGAACTAACTCTATTACCTAAAACACACAAACAATTCACTAGAATTGTTCCAACTACTCTCACTCTAACAAGAGGTCAAACTTATTTCTTGCATAAAAGATCTGTCAAACAAAACTCAACTAAGATAACTCCTTGCGTGAAAATGACTGCCTTTGACTGAATTGCTTCTATGCCTTTAACACGATTGAATATTTATGTGTGCAAAGAGTGATTTAGCCCTGTATGTCTCCATGCCTTATATAGACATTGGAATACATTCCTTCTCCTAGTTGATCACAAACTCTGAAGGAAAATAATAAAACCTTTTCGGGAAGGAAATAAGGAAATAAACCTTTTCCTTCTTGAACACGAAATAAACCTTTTTCTTGCCTAGTTCAATTACATTTTTGCATCATAAAAACCTTGTTGGAATGGGATTCAGTTAATTTTATTCTTCAATTTCCCCCTTTTTGATGATGTAAAACACTTCAATTTTATTCAATATGCAATATCTATTTCCACATTTTGCATGCATGTGACATTTGTAGTTTAGTTTTGTTTTGTTCATCTTGCCTGCATAGCCTACACACTGTCTCTCTTCCCCCTTTTGACATCATTAAAAATAAAGGAACATAGCAAAAAATATAATATAAACAGCTCATCTATAGAAAAAGCATCCCATTAATCAAAAAACATACAAAAAGAGTTCCATGTACGCACAATCTTAAGCCACAGCATGACCCCAATAAAAAATAGTCAAAATAGTTACACAAAAATTTGAAATTGTCTTGAACTAAGAACCAGGGAAACTAAAAAAAGATATAACAAGGGTAGACACGATAGATATCATGTGGAGGGCTTGGACTTTTTAAGCAGGTCCATCAAAGATTGAATGTTCTGCATGTGCTTGATTTGGAGTTCTATCATTTCAGTCATTAGGGTGTCCACCTAACCCTGTGATGCTGCTAAGCACTCTCTCAACCTTGCATTATCCTCGTTCAGCAGAGTGATTTCCTTTAGGGCTTCCTTCAAGTCCAGCAAGAATTGTGTCATTGGGCTGGAACTTTTCTTCCTGGGAAGAGGAGTAGATGTACAATCACTCTCCTCCAAAGTAGAAGGAGTAATCCTATCATTTTTAGTCGCTACTATGCCCTTCCCTAGTTTGAACCCAAAATGTTTGAATACTTCAGTCAATAAAAATCCATAAGCCAAGCTATGAGGTTCAGTCTTAGGAGATATGACCATTCCCATATGTTTAATCATTAAAGCAAGAAAGTTCTTCTTCTCATTCAGATCAAGAACATTCATTATGCCCATGTACCTGATACTAACCTAATATCTCCTCCCACCTCTGGGAAAGATCTCCTTATTCATAATTTTAAACAGAAGTTAGTGATCAGGAGTTATCTCCCATTTAAGAAATTTTCTAGTTACCCTTTTTTCTTTCCCTTGAGTGAACTTACTAGTTAGCATACAATCTTCATCATGTTTCCAAACATATTCCCCTATCCCTTCTGAAGGAATATCTAGAATCTCACTCCATTTAACATAGTCAAATACTAACTCTACTCCCATTAACTTTACTACTCACCATTAATTCATCAAACAATTTCAAATTTACATAAAACTCCATTACCTACTCTTCTTTGTATAAACCTGGTGCAGAAACCCTAAACAGGTGATCCTAACCCTAAAACCTAAGTGTTTTTATCAAGCATAAAACAAAAAGATTTACCATTACCTTATCATCTAGGACCTTTCTTTTGAGAAATGCCTGATTGGCATAATATGCATGAGGAACATGGCACAGAAACTTCTCATAATTTTTATTTTTTCTAGTCTAAGGAGTGTAGACCTCCTCTTCATCCACCTTGTCATCTACATCAACAGGTTCATCATTATTTTCTATCTTCCTCTTTCCTTTAGCCAACCTAGCCTTGCGTGCTTCTGCTTTAAACTAGGCTTTAGTAGCTCTTTTTCTGGTGAAAGGAACCCTAAGAGGAAAAGACTAAGAAGGTATAGAACAAGTTGAAGATTTAGATAGAGGTTTTTTGGATGGTTGAAGTGCCCGTTTCTTTGTGATTCCAGGGATTGGAATAGACAAGTCTTGAGTAGCCTTAGGGTTTAGGACAATGTCTCCATCAGTGTCGACTTCAACTTCAGTAGGAGATAATGGCTTAGAAGTATTTGGAGATGGATTATCTGATTCTAAATCTTCAGAAGACCATGAATAATTTAGAGAATTGGATTTCTAGAGTCTGGGAGAATGTGGTTGTGAGGTAGGGTTAGGTAATAAAGATCTGGGGATGAAGAAAAGAAGTATTGGTGATGGTGAATAAGAGAGTCGTTCCCCCTGAGTGGTATACGGATAGTCATCTTCACCATTAGAGTAGTCTACATGAGGGATGTGATATTTTAGAGGTTAAGAAGCCATGGAAGCAGTGTTTGAAGTTTTTTTAGAAAAGACTCATTGAGATTTCTTGATTTTGGGTTTTTGGGGAAAGTATGATGCAGATGAGTTATTTTGTGTATGATTGAGAAGAAGATGAATGGTTTGTGTGAGAGAGTGTGTTTTGGGACTTATTTCGAAATGACGGTTGATAGTTTTTTTTAAAAAAGTAATTATTTAGGTGTAGGCTATTTTATTTTTCTGCTTTCTTATTTAATACTCTGAGGAACAACTTTAGGGATCAAGTTCTCAATAGCAAGACAATAATTTGTATTGTGAAAAAATGAGATTATTTTCGATAAGGATTGTGCATACCTGGAGGATTAGATCCTTCAATGCTTTCTTGTAGTTTTTGACTAAAGAGATGTGGTCTATGAGTTTTGCTTTTGCTCTCTTTACTATAGTTGATTCATTATCCCAAATGCCAATCGATATCTTTCAAATACTTCCCTTCCAAGTGCTTTCGTGAAAATATTAGTTATCTGGTCATTAGTCCTAAAGTGAATTATTTTGATTAATCCCTTCTCAACACAATCTCTAAGGAAGTGGTGTCTTACATTAATGTGTTTAGTTCTTTTGTGTTGGATCAAATTTTTTCCCATGTTTACAGCCCTTGTGTTGTCACCAAAGATTAGAATACATCCCAGATTAATTTTAAAGACCCTCAAATGTTGTTTAATCCACAACAATTGAGAGCAGCAAGAGGCAACAACTACATACTCTACTTGAGTAGTTGATAATGCCAAAGAATTTTGTTTCTTTGTTTCCCAAGAGACAAGACAAGGACCTCAGAAATGTACCATCCCTGAATTTCTTTTCCTATCAAACGAGTATCCAGCATAGTCAACATCAGCATAACCTACAAGATCAAATAATTCACCAGCAGGGTACCACATAACCAAACCCTGAGTCCCTTTCAGGTATTTGAGGATCCTTTTTACTACTTTCAAGTGAGATTCTCTAGGAGATGATTGAAACCTTGCACATAGCCCAACACTGAAGACAATATCTGGTCTGCTAGCTGTGAGATATAATAGTGATCCTATCATCCCTCTATACTTGGTTTATGCTATTTTCATATTTACCTCATCTCTATCTAATTTTATTGTGGTAGCAATGGGTGTGTCATTTGTCTTTGCACCATCTATTTCAAACTTTTTCATAAGTTCCTTGATCTATTTTTGTTAGTGTATGGATATTCCTGTCTTTCTTAGTTCCCCATCATGCTCATCTCAAACTCACTGCTCATCAGGGCAGAAAACTCTTGACTTATCTTATTATCAGTTGCACTAAAAATAATGTCATCAACATATATCTTCACAATAAGAATTCTGCTTCCTTCTCTTTTAATGAACAATGTGTTATCTATTTTTACTTTAACATATCCATGATCTAAAAAGAATGAAGATAGTTTGTCATACCATGCTTTGGGTGCTTGGTTTAGTCTATATAGAGCTTTATCAAGTTGTACACATAGTCAATGTGATCAAAGATTTCAAAACCTGGTGGTTGTTTATATAAACTTCCTCCATTAGGTACCCATTTTTGGAAGGCACTTTTGACATCCATCTGAAATAGCTTGAATTCTATATGAGTTGCAAAGAAAATCAACATTCTTATTGCTACCATCCTAGCTACTGGAGCAAAACTCTCATCGTAGTCAATTCCTTCTTTTTGATTGTATCCTTGTACCACTAGTCTGGCCTTGTTTCTAGTTACTGTGCCTTGATCATCTAATTTTCTTTTTTTCTGAAAATCCATCTTGTCCCTATAATATTTTTGTCAACAGGTTTAGGAACAAGATATCATACCTTGCTTCTTCAAAACTGATTGAGTTCTTCTTGCATAGCTATAATCCAGTCTGCATCTTGTAGAGCCTCTTTGAGTTTTTTTGGTTCTATCATTAAAATATATGTTGAGTAGGCAAACATATTTCTCACTTTGTTCCTAGTTTACATTCCTGATTCAAGTGGTGAAATGATGTTTTCTAGGGGGTGTGAGCTCTTATTGTTTCCAGTTTCTTCCTGTTATAGTTTGAGAGGATGCAGGTACACTTAGTTGATAAGCTAATTCTTCTATTTGACTTATTCTCTTATCTCCTATAGTCCTTCATTTGGATTGATTGTGTTATTGCTTTCCTTATCTCATGTGCTTCCTCAGTTTCCTATCCTGTAGTATAATTTTATGGGATTTCTTGACTTTGCTCATCCTCAGAATCTTGTACTAAACCAATGTTAGGATCATCATCAGTGTGCATCATTTCACAGTTTTCCTTATCAAAGATAATATGAATGCTTTCTCCTGGCATCAAATTTCCTAGAGCATCCTTTCCATTGTTGTGAACATAACACCTACATTCAAAGGGCTTCAAATAAGTTAGATTTAGTTTTCTACCTTTTAGGAGTTCATAGAGATTTTTGTCAAGAATTGGCCTTATCATGCATATGTTTAGTAAGTAGAAGGTTGTGTTTACTCCTGCAACCCAAAAGCTTTTAGGAAGTCTACTAGCAATAAGCATGGTCCTTGCCATGTCTTCCAGTGATCTGTTTTTTCTCTCTACTACTCTATTTTGCTGAGGAGTCCTGGGTGCTGAGAAGTTGTGTTCAATGCCATTTTCACTACAGAAGAGAAAGTTTGAATTTTTATATTCAATGCCATGATCTAATCTTATTCCTGCTACCGTAGTGTTCAGCTTCTTTTGTGTCATATTGACAAATGCTTGAAATATCTCAAAGGTTTCATATTTGGAGATTAGAAAGAGTGTACATGTGAATCTTGAGTAGCCATCTATAATCACAAATACATATCTTTTTTCTCCTCTCCTAAGCACTCTCATAGGCCCACACAAGTCCATATACAATAGTTGTAATAGTTTAGTAGTGCTAACCACTTGTTTAGGCTCGAAGGATGATCTTACTTGTTTCCCTCTAGCATAAGCACCACACACAATGGTTTCATCAAGTTTTTTTTGGGAGCCCCAGCATCATGTTTTTGGTCAGTAGTTTGTTGATGGTTGAGAAATTGATGTGATCCATTCTCTTGTTCCATAGTAAGGAATTGTTTGATAGAGCACTAAGGCATATCAATTCTGATTCAAAAGGATCCATGATATTAGCTTTGTAAATATTTTTGTGTTTTCTTCCCTTAAGTACTAGATCCCTACTTTTCTCACTTGTTACAGTGTAGTCAGCTGCAGTAAACAATACATTGTTTCCTTTATCACACATTTGAGATATGCTCAGTAAGTTGTGTTTTAAGCCATTTACATAGTACACATTTTCTATTGCATGAACTTTAGATCTTCCAACCATTCCTATGCCAGTGATTTCACCAGTTTTTCCATTTCCAAAAGCTACATTCCCACTTTGAAATCTGTAAGAGAGAGGAAATTTTCTTTACTTCCAGTCATGTATCTGGAGCAAGCACTGTCTAGGTACCAGGGCTTGCCCTTTCCTCTCTTCTTTTCCTACAAAATGTGAAATCAAAGGTTAGTTTTGGGTACCCAGATTAACTTGGGTCCCTTTTTTGTGAAAAAAAGGATGAATTAAATTTCTTTTTGCCCAGTGTGACAGCTCCCTTTTTATTGACAGGATCCTTTTTAGTTCATTTGTTTTATGTTTGTTAACCAAATTTATGTTTTTTTGCATAGCATATAGTTGGGTTGGACACTTACTACTTAGGTGTCCTTCTTTGACACAAATGGTACAAATCATATTCATGGTGTGATTTTCTTTGTAAATTTTAGGTCTGAATTCCGATCCATGTTTAGTTGAGGAGTAGTCTTGAGGATTTAGTGCATTTTATGTGTGTTCTAAATGAAACTTATCTTTGTTTAACTTCTTGGTCAAGACATTTTCTTTTCAGTTAACTCAACAAGTGTAGAGTTTAGCCTCTCAATGTCCTCCTCCGGGGATTTTTGAAAATCAGAGACTTGATTCTTTTCTTTATCAAAGAATTCTTTTAGAGTATCTTTTAAAGAAATATGCCTTTCCTCAAGGTTATTTCACTCTATTCTTAAGGATGCATAATCATTTAGTAGGTTCTCTTTTTCAGAATATACTGAGTAGTAAGCATCTATAAGGATTCCAGACAATGTTTCAAGTTTAGCTTTAAAGTAAGTGTGCAGTTTGGTTCTTAAATCAGAAAAGCATACCTTAGGTTCATCATGTTCTGAGTCTGAACTTGCCATGAAAGGCAGAGTGATTTCTTCCGTTTCATGGGCAATCTTGTTATTAACAGCTTCCTTCTTTGTGGCAGTAGGTATTTCAGTTGCTGACTTCTTTTCATCTTCACCTTCTCTATCAGAATCACTCATGGCTGGGAGGAATAAAGTATCTCCCATTTTTGCTTCTATCATAGCCAGAAGTGACTGATTTTGAGAGTCTTCATCATCAGTTTCATAACTCTTCTCTGCCATGGCAGCCAGAGCTCTTTGAAAAACTATAGCAACTTCTTGTAAGGTCATCTTTCTATGTGATGGTAGGGAAAGCTTCTTTCTTTGATGTCAGGCCTTTTTTGCAGCTGTCTTCTTGTGTTCTATAGACTACAAGGGACAGAATTTTACAAAGTGATCAGGGCTTTCACACTTGTGACATACCTGAACTTCCTTTTCTTGAGTCTTAGAAGGTTTTCTTGAATAGTTCTGGCCTCTTTTGAACATCCTTTGAATTTTTCAAGTTACCAGGGCCAAGTTTTCTTCTTCATAATCAGGTGTTTCAATGGCTTTGAGAGATAGAGTTTTGTCCTTCCTCTTGGTATCAATTTTATTTTCCTGACTCTTCTTCAGTTCGTAAGTTGTTAGATTTCATATGAGTTCATCCATTGCCAGAGTATCTAGGTCTCTTGCTTCTGTAATTGCTTCGACCTTGCTTTTCCATGATTCAGGTAACACACTTAGGAGTTTTCTAAACACCTTGCTATTAGGAATATCTTCACCTAGAGAGTGGATTTCATTCAGTATGGTTGTAAACCTGGTGTGCATGTTCTGAATGTTTTCTCCATCTTCATTCTAAATAGTTCATATTGCCTATTAAGGTTGTCAATTTTTGCTTTCTTGACATCAAAGATTCCTTCATGAGCAGTTTGGAGAGTATCCCAGATTTATTTATCATTTTGACAAGAGGAGATCCTATTATATTCCTCAAGTCCTATACAACAAATCAAGATTTTTCTAGCCTTGGCATTGTTTTGGATGCCAATCTTATCAACAACATCCCATTCCTTCCTATCCTTAAGTATTTGTTCCTTTCCATCAATAGAGGGTATCATAGGAATAGTTGTTCCATCTAATACAACATTCCACAGGTCAGCACTATCACCAATGAGATGATCCATTATCTTGTTCTTCCACCAACCATAGTATTTTCCATTAAACAAGGGTGGCCGAGTTTGAGAAGATCCTTCTTGCGCAGTTGGAGGTGAATCCATTAATACTTTTCAAGTTTTCACCTTTAACGAAAAGTCCCGCTCTAATACCAATTGAAGAAAGTTGATGCTTTCAATTGCTTAGGAATTAGGTTCTTAGTTTGAATATTCGTAAGACAAGAAAAAGAATTAAGAACATAATTTTTCTAGTGGAAAACCTCCTCATTCAAGGAGTAACTACCACACTTTCAATTAACTACAAAACTCAAGTTTTATGATTACAACTAATAATCAAAGGAACTGACTCTCATACCTAAAACACACAAACAATTCACTAGAATTGTTTCAACTACTCTCACTCTAACAAGAAGTCAAACTCGCTTCTTGCAACAAAGATCTCTCAAACAAAACTCATTAAGCTAACTCTCCTTGCGTGAAAATGAATGCCTTTGACTGAATTGCTTCTATGCCTTTAACACGATTGAATCATTATGCGTGCAAAGGGTGATTTAGCCCTGTATGTCGCCATGCCTTATATAGACATTGGAATACATCCGTTCTCCTACTTGATCACAAACTCTGAAGGAAAATAATAAAACCTTTCTGGGAAGGAAATAACCTTTTCATACTTGAACACAAAATAAACCTTTTCCTTGTTTAGTTCAATTACGCTTTTGTATCATCAAAACCTTGTTGGAATGAGATTCACTTAATTGTACTCTTCACAAACCATGAAAATAGTGTAGTCCGAACATAAGAAAAGACGTAGCGGTTATGTCCTTGAAACATAAGGACTCACCAAACCAAGCTAACTCCAAATAGAAGATCTGAAACTAGCCATGTGGAGGAGCGGGAGCGTCGTGACCTATATTTGAAACAATATAGGCAAAAGTATGTGTTAATACATATAATATACTAAGTATGTGAGATATATGCATAACATGAGTAAGAGGACATAATAGACATGATAAACGTGAACATGAGATGCATGACGAAATATCAATGCGATTATATTATTTTATTGTTTTATTACAATAATACTAAATTCAATGGCGAATCACAACAAAATGTAATCTGTCAAGTTGTAACCATGACATCACTCAATCAGTTACGCAATTCAAATTTCAAATCCATAACACTAAAATAATATATATAAACGTAACACCAAATGAATCATCATAAAAGAAACAAAAATTAGAAAACTAAACGTGCAACCAAGAAATAATTTCAAAAAACGTTGAATTTTTTTAAAAAAAAGACTCAAGTTTTTTCAAGCCATAATTTACCCCAAAGTCCCATTTTCAGAAAATCAATTGGTTTAAGGGTGTGCTCAGTACATTTTTTCATATTCGGTTGGTCCAAAAAAAATAAAAATTATTTTCCTTAGAAGACAATCTTTAAAAATGAGAAAAATGACTTCCCTAATAGAAGTAGAAAAAATAAATTTCACAAGTGTTGTTACACGTTAATTATATCCTCCATACCCTCCAATACACCACGTTTTCACCCCATCTTCACCTCCACCTTCTATAGTATTTATTTATATTATATAAATACTTTTATAATAATATATTTTTACTTACGTACCAAACATTAAGAAAAAGTCCAATTCTTTATTGAAAAATATTTTCTAAAAAAAAAATCCTATAGAAAACACTTCCCTTATATCGAACATACCCTAAGTTAACACGTATTTGGCCCCAAAACACACGCATAAACTCGGTTTCATATAAGGGGTAATATTTGAAGTCTATGGAACATATATAAGTTGCAAATTGTGCAAACTTCAAGGGGATTTACCAATATTTCTTACACATGACTTGATTACATTGGATTTTTATACTTTTAGGTCATTTGGTAACTGGTTTAGACAAGAGTTATATAGGTATTAAATTTTTTATAAGCAATACCACGTATTATAACTGATTAGGCAGTAAGTTATGTATGTGTAGTTACAATATGGTGTTTAGTTGTACAATTTAAAAATTCCCATAACTAATACTCCCTCCGTCCAATAATAGTTGTCCACTATTGACTTGACACACACTTTAAGAAATAATAAATAATAAGGGTAATGTCACTATATTACCCTTTGAACATATTAAAATTGATGCTTTGGGAAATGTATTAAATATTGAATAGTAAGGGTAAAATGGACATAAATGGGTAATTAATTCATTAATTTTCCAAACTAGACAAGTATTGTTAGACATCTATTTTTAATATAATGGAGAAATAAAGATGGATGGAGGGAGTATATATATAAGTTATGAGGGAATATATGTATTCAGAGGCAAAGCCAGAAATTGAAGTTTATGAATTCTGGATTCTAGCTCTTTTAAGTTAATGGGCTCTAATTTAATAATTTGTACGTATGAAATGAATATTTTAAGATAAATATATATAATGTTTGAACCAATGTTACTTACTTACTGGGTTCGGCCGACCTAGTGCCTTGGTCTCTAGCTCTATCCCTATATGTATTATTTTATGCAAAGTAGAAGATGAAATAACTATTACATGTATAATTAATATTTTAATAACTCATCTCTATATAAAATAATACATATATTTTCTCATAATTAATTTTTACATTACTAATATATGTATAATTCTAACTTGCTATCAAATGATCCGTAGGTGAATAGAACTTAAAATTAATGAGTTTCTCATTTTTCTTTTTTCTTCTCTTGGAAGCATTAGAATGATTAAAAATTCTATGTAGATTGATGAGGACTATTCCTTACTAATAGATAGTGTGTTGCGCATTTACGATGCATGAAGGCTTTTAAGCCGTTAATTAAGACATTTCTGAAATCATGTTGGCCACTTGTACTTGTTTTGTGGTCAGCATATGATAATATATGATTTGAAAATGTCATGCAATTTGGTTAATTTCAATTGGTTTTATTCTAACTGATGTGATGGGTCATCACTCATCATATGTATGCAAAGCAAAGACCAATAACTTTGTGATACCTTGGTAGTACCTACCATTGACACAAGGGCGAATCTAGGAGGGTACATATTCACTCTAATTTTTTTGATAAAAAATTATTTAATATATATAAAGTATTTTTTGAAATATTTATATGTATATATCGATTTTGAACATCTAAACGCAAAATTAAATATTGACTTAACGATTAAGAAGTTCAAAATTTCCCTGAAAATTTTAATTTCAAATTTCAAATTTTTTTTTTTTTTTTTTTTTTTTTTTTTTTTACAATTTCAAATGTAAAAAGTCTAAATTGGCCGCTGAGTGAAATATGCAAAAGTCTTAAATGGTGCAAAGAATAAACAGTATTTAGCTCCTCGGCACATTCTCTTTTTTTTTTTTTTTGGAACCAAGTGGAGGAAATAAGTGAAAACTTGAGGCACATATTCTACTATTATATTTTTGAGTTATTTTTCATCTAATATTAAACCGTCGGTAGTAGTTATATGAGAAAATGCTTATAATTAATTATATTTGTGTTATATATACAATATTGTGGATGTCCATTAAAGTACTTCCTAATTTCCTACAATTATTTGAAGTAGTTTGCAATTAAGCAAGTAGCTCGAGTAAATAGTCTGTGCAGATACTACACACAAAAAAATATGAAATTACTTACTAAACTTTAAATTGCTTGTATCTAACATATTTTTATATTAATTTATCGCTAAATAGGATGAACGACAAATTTTTTATTTAGCTACAAAATTTATCTGTTGGTACATCCTATTTTTCTAATAGTGAGACTGCTTGCAAACAGTTTCCTGAAAAGTCTTGAAGCAACTCTTTAAAAAGCTTGCAATCAGCAAACAAAACAAGTGGTAAGTATCTCATGTAGGTCGTTTGCACGTCTGAAAAGCCTTGCAACATCTTCTTGAAAAGTCTCAGAACAACTTCCTTTAATAGGAAGCTAAATCAGTCCATTTTGTACATCAATTGCAAAAGAAATAAAATATCTCTCTCCCGACTTTTTTTTCTACATCTTATTTTTCATTTAATTTCTAAAAATAAATAATTATATGTAAAATGCTTAATTATAACTAAGTACTAATTGAAAATGCATTCTCTTTAGCTTATACTTTTTTGGTGTTGAAATCAATGAATGTGTTTGTTTCAAATCAAAAGGATGTATGTTGCTTAATGTTGTGTCATTTGAACTCAATAACATATAGTCTCACTAATTCCTATCTAAATGTTTGACTCCAAAGATAATGTGAATTACTTTTTAAAGGAAATTTATGGATGAGTATAACAACACTCACTAAGCCCTTGAAAACACTGATTAAGTTATTTCTTGGACACTTCTAGCAGCAACAAACAGATAATTATACGATATGTATGCCAAAGGATTAATCAATACACCTCAAATCACAATCATATCACTAATCAATTAATTTATGTCAAAAGTTTAGCACTTACAAGTAGATACACCAAAGATAAATGTGTGCAATCTTATCATAACTTCAACCATTTGTGTCCTTTTAAATTGCATGAGACAGAATGTAAAGATAAGGATATTGTTGAGGAGTCATCAAACCTTTACGATTTTCCTAGTTTTCTTCGCTTATCTTGGATATCACTAATTATCCTATATATAATATTTACTTTAATCTTTAAAAGGATGATAAAGAGTCCCACTTCCATAGATTCAACGGGGAATGCTTCTAAACATCGAGTCCTTATCAGAGATGTGCCTACCAACAATTGTTCTTAGCTTGATGACGATGCTTCACTTACTCTCTAGATTTAACAATGCCATTTTCAATCTCGAAGGAACATACAAATCCACGTGAGGGTGGGAAGGTCATTGGGAAGTAAATACATACTTCTTGTACAAGTTGGAAGAGGTTCGAGATGGTTAGGAGTGGACCTAACGTTAGTTAAATATGTTGGGAAAACATGGACCGACACAAAAATATATATGGTCAAAATAGTGAAAATAAAATGGGAAAACAATGTCACCAAGAATTTTACGTGGAAACCCTTTTAAATAAGGGATAAACCACGGGTCAAGAGGAGCAACTGATATCACTATAGTAAGGAATTTTACACTGGATAATATTAAGTACATTACTCAAAACACGCGATCCTCTTTAATAATTTCTCTCCCAAAACTTCACTAAAACAACGAGAAGTTTAAGGTTAGAGAAGACTAAACCTTCCACTAAATAACTTACAATTAACTCTAATTGTAGCTAAATCTCTAAGCTAATTTTAGCTCAAAAGTAACTGTTCAACTTTAAAAGTACCTAGTTACAATGCTTTATCAATAAGTGAATCATGTTACAACTCAAACAACTATTACAAGAACTAGACAAACTATAGAACTAAAATCAACTCCAATTGATCAGACTTGATTCTTCAGTTTATCTCTCTTTCTTATGGGAATTATTTCTTTTTTCTTTGTGCTAGCTCTTATAATTCTCTCTAACATTTATTGTTAGAGACCTATTGCTCAATAAACTGTAAAAGAAAAAAGCTTGTGCCCAAAATCCCTTAGTTAAATTTTTAGCTTTTAACAAGCTGGAGTGGTTTGGCTGCTCCGTAGCCTCCTTTAAGAAAACTCCTCCTTGCTTATTTATAACAAAGTCAGGTTCCAGACAACTGATTAAAATGGTTGATTGAAGGGATATCATGCACCATAACTTTTTTCTTTCATTGATTAGAGTACTTTAAAAATCAAGTTCAAAATTGCATGTGTCAACGTCATAATGCACATCACTAGCATTCAAATACCTTACATCAATTGTCTTAAGATTCAACGAAAATAATATATTCTTTTTCATATCCACTTTAGCGATTAGATTTCCACTTGAATGATCTCTAGGTCAAGGATGTATTTTACATATCCCTTTTAAACAAGTTGGCCAATACTCAAAATATTATTTATCAGTTTTGACATATAATAAAGATCTTTAATATATTTATGACCATCAACTTTAGTGGAGATTGATGTCCTAATTATTCCTTCAATTTTAATCTTTGAGGTATTTCCCAAAAACATTCTCATCATTTTATTGATCTCCACAAACATATCTTTGCATCCACACTTATGATTACTTGTTCCATTGCTTAAGTTACACGAATTACAATTATTCTTTGAGTACCAACAATAATATTGACTCGTCTTCTTTTTTTGTAGTCATCCACAAATTAGCTTCTCTTCAATATTTCTACGATATTCTCAAGAGTAATGACTAAATTTATATTAATTATAACACCTAATTTTAGATTTATCATACCGTAATTATATTATTCCTTTCATTTCCTGAAAGTACAATGTCCTCTTCCTCCTCTTTTGTCACAAGGAATGCACATGGACTGGGTTGGTTTGGATTTTTCTCAAACCAAGCCAAACCATTTGTGTCGGGTTATTAAATATATAAACCAAATCAAACCAATAAAAGTCGGGTTTTTCGATATCAATTTTTCTCGAGTTTTTCAGGTTTTTTTTGGGTTTTTCGGGTTTCTCAGGTTTTTTATAGTATCTAATAAAAGGCACAGAGCAGTGCTTCTTAAAAAGAGTTCTAGTACAAAATATCAACATCTAAGATGGAGGCAGAACACTGTTTGAAGTTTTAACTTTATAATAAAAATTTATAAGATGGGCTTTTTTGTATATTATTTAGATGGACTTCTCAAGTCCAAATCTAAATGTAAGAAAGAAAACAAAAATTATGAAAAAAATTTAAAAAATATTTATAAATTATATTTTAATAAATATTTTTATGTATAACATAATTTAAAAGTAGTATATCTATAATCGGGTCGGTTTGGATTCGATTTGACTTTTTTTAGTTAAAACCAAACCAACCCTATAATGGTCGGGGTTTTTTTTACAAACACCAAACCAAGTCAAACCAAACCACTAGTCATTTTTTTTTTCTGATTTGGTTCGGTTTGGTGCAGTTTATCGGTTTGCCCTGTACAACCCTAGTCACAACCATGACCACTAAAGTTTGGTGGTTTTTCTTTTCATTGTGAAAGTTGTTTCTAGTTCTATTTTTTCATCTTTCATGACTATTCTTCATCCATTTCCTCTTTATAGATTTTTTTACCTCCATAATCTTGGAAAGATGTCTTAATTTTAAGAAGTTGCAACAATGATTCTTCTTATATCCTTCTGATTTTTTTTATGGGTTTGTAAAGAATCCTGCAATCAATCCACTATTATAGTTTCTAATCATTACTCTTTACTAGCATACACCACATAATCAAATTTTGATAATAAAGATTGAAGAATCTTTTCTACCACACGTACATTATCTACTTCTTACATGTACTTCTTAATTTATTTACTATAACCGTCACTTTTGAAGAATAAATTAAATGGATTAGATTCTTTCATTTTGAAACTTCAAAGCAAACCATTAACGTTTGAGTTCTTACCTTTTTCATTTGATCAATTTTTTGGTGAGAAATTTCTAAGATCTCTCTTGCTCTTTCTTTGAGGTAGTTACATCAGCCGCCTTGTCAAAAGATGATTTCATCCAAGCATATATGAATGAGAGTGAGAGATTTTTTTATCCTTATTTCTTATCTTTTTCAAGATATCTTATTTTATGTCAGGCAAAGTTTCTTCATTATCATGATTCGTATATCCTCTTTCTATAATTTTCCACACATCTTGAGAACCAATAATAGCTTTCATTCATAGACATCATTTTTCATTAGAAAAATGTGTGATGAGGTACAAATTCAAAAGACAAAGGATTATTATTTTTCATGGCTCTGATACCATATTGTTCGAAAATAGCACCCATATAAAAAATCATAATAAATAACAAAAATAAGAGAATAACAAGGATAATGTTATGAAAGTGGATGTCCACTTTGTGGATGTCCCTTTTTTCTTTTACTTTTTCTTTCTTTTCTCCTCATTTTCCTTCTCCTTTTTCCTCTACCAAATTTTGTCCCCTTCCCCAACTTGTATACTTCTTTCATTCGCAATGGCTATAAATAACCACTACAGTTATACAACAACAACATAGAATTCTGAAAACTCTCTCTCTTTCTCTTATTATTTCTCTTTCTTATTAATTTGCTAAGTTAATTTATTTTATAACATATTATTAGGACGAGCCTCCATCACTTTGAGCTATTTTAAGAAGGTAACAAGAAAGTAAGAATTTTATTTTTTTAAAATATTGAATATCTCTAAACTTGAATTTGTTGCTCTTAATATATCTGGAAAAGACTACTCATCATGAGCACTAGCTGTCAAAATACACCTAGAATCGACGGGTCTGAAAGACACCATCAAAGATAACAATACGATATCTAGTTATGATCGTGCTAAAGCCATGATATTTCTCCGCTACCATCTTGACGAGGGGTTAAATTACAGTACCTCACATTAAAAGACCCTCTTAAACTGTGGAAGAATCTAAAAGAAAGATATGACCACCTGAAGTTGGTCATCCTTCCACAGGCATGTCATGATTGGCTCAATATGAGATTAATGGATTTTAAAAATATAATTGAATATAATTCTTCCTTGTTTAGAATTATAGCTCAGTTAAATTTATGCGGAGAAGAAATCACTGAGCAAGACAAACTTAAAAAAATATACTACACATTTCCACCCGCGAATATGCTCCTGCAGCAGCAATATCATGAAAAGGGGTTTAAAAAATATTCTGAATTACTTTCTCACCTTCTTATTGTTGAATGCTACAATGAACTATTAATGAAAAATTATGATAGCCAGCCGGTTTGTTCTTTGCCACTCCTTGAAGTGAATCAAGCTAACTATAACCATAGAAAGAGGTCATGGAACTAGTCGTGGTCGTGGTTGAAGAAGAAATTATAATTATAATACTCGACTGACACCGAAAATTGATCAGTAGTATAAAAAGAAGAGTGAAAAGAAAGAAGTTATACCAAAAAAAATTCAGAAAATATATGTTATAGATCTGAAGGTATGAGGCACTGGTCACGGACCTGTCGGTCATTAAAACGTCTTTAGCTATATCAGGCATCTTTGAAGAGGGCATAAAATAATTCAGAGACAAACTTTATCTCTGAAGATAATATTGAGCTTATACATCTAGATGTAGCTGATTTCTTTAATTTTTTAAAAGAAAATATGAATATTGATAAGCCTAATAATATTTAAATAATTTTTTTATTTGTTTGTACTAAATAATATGTTTGTATTTTTCTAATCAATGTAAATAAATAAAATTTGTATAATGAGCTATATTTTAATTATAATATTTAATTTATTTCTTTTTTGAGAAAAATATGGATATGCCACAAATTTTATTTAGATCAATGATCAATCATGATGATATTTGTGTAATTGATAGTGAAATGACTCGTGCCATTTTTAAAGACGAGAAATATTTTTCCTACTTGCTTAGAAGAAAAGTAAATATTTCTATAATTTTTAGTAATTGGAAAATGATTGAATGCACCGGAAGAGCTACTATATTTTTGCCTAAGGGGAAAAATAAATATTAAATACCTTGGTATAACCAAGAGTGTCTCAGGCCAGAAATATATTTTGGAAAAATTACCAACTTTGTCGTCTGACCTATATTATGCAAAAATTAGTGCAATTGAAGCAGATTTGATTGTAAACGAGAAGTTTACTGATCGAAATACATTTTTGCTATGGTATGATCAAATGGATAGCTTATACTTGAAATTAGAGTAAGACATGAAATCTTGATCAATTGACTTGAAAATTATGAAATTGACTTGAAAACATGCATGATCATGAACTTTCTTTCAGCCGATACATAATTCATATAGATAATATCATTAAGAAGTATAATTGAAAAAACTCATATTTTACATCATGAACCCTAGAAATTAAAATAGAAGAATTCATAGAAAACTCTTCAATTCAATGCAATAACCATCAATTTATATCAATATAGACTCATGATCATACTTTGAATCATAATTCATGCAATTGAAATAGAGATCATAAAATCCATAAAATATCATATTTTAATTTGATAGAAAACTTGAGAAATGACCATGGTTCATCTGGTGTTCCATGTGTCTATGTTGAAGAAATGCGTGGCTGATCCTAGTTCTATTGTGCCATTGGAATTAGTAAATATTGAAGAAAGCTTGACTTATGAAGAGGTTGTGGTTGAAATTTTAGACTGACAAGTGTGACACCCCAAAAATATTTCTACGCCAAGACCCGAATCATTCTTCATGTATGTATAGAATCGTACTCGATGACTTTAAAGTATATGCATGAGTTAGGATCAATAAATAAGTAATTTAAGGGTATTATATGTGATTTAGGGTCATAAGTGATCCCTAAAACCAAGCTAAGTCCAAAGAATTCATCTTGGCTAATTTTCTGAATGAGTTTGTATAAGGGTCAACGTCAAATGACCATATCTCCTGGAATATAGCGAATTGGGTGGACCATGACCTATCAAATTAAAGTTATTTGAGTCTTCTTTCCAACTCCACCAAGATTGCAATTTTTGGAGTTCGGAGTCAAAAGTTATGACCATTTTACCAAAACCTATCTCTGCAGAAATTCAGGCAAACTAGCCTCAGTAGTTTGGGTGCTGGCGCATGGCGCCAGCAGTTATTTTTGCCTATTTTCCAGATTTTAGGGTCATTTTAGTCATTTCTTGTGTTGTACCCAAAGTGAGGTCATTTTGGGGACTGAATTGACCCTATCTAAAGATCCTAAACCTTCTAAACCTCTCATTTCTCACAATTAGACTCAATATACTAAACTCCTCTCCTCTCAAATTCTCCCAAGAGCTTCAAGGCAAGGTTAGGACTTCCAATTCAAGACATTCAAGTCTCAATTCTTCCTCAAGTTCTCCTAGAGATTTTATGTCCCCAAGGTATGTGGGTTTTCATCCATGGGTCCTTCCACCCATAGAGCCCAAAAGTTTTCTCAATCTAGTATTTCCATTTTAAATGCTGAAATCTTATGTTATCTTACATAATAGTTCCAAATGCATAGATTGTGATATATTTAAGTTTATTTTACTCTTATTGATATATATGTGTATTGACTCTTAATTTCAAGTGATGAGAAATTTTAGAGATTTTCATACTACGATTTCAAATGTATAGATTCTTGAATATTTGAAATTTGTTTGTCTATGTTGACCTATGGTGATCCTTATTTACAAGAAATGGATGATTTATCAAGACCCCTCTATGAAGTCTTGAAAGTAGTTTTAGAGTATATTGGTGGGTTGTATTAAGATGTTTTAAATGATAAATTCTTTCACTCTCATACATGCTAGCATTGATTTAAATGACTTGAAAGTTGATTTATTTGAACCCACCTAGTTTCTTATGATAAAGCAAAATTGAAATGAATGTTTGACAATGTCTACAAATGAGTTTAAATGTGCTCTTTTGAAATAAGTTTTGTGAACGATGAGTCTATAACATTCAAGTAAGTTAATGATAGAGTGAGTTAAGGCCCTAAAGATATTTTTATGGATAAAGATATGTGATGAAGGAATGTCTACACTCACATCACATGAGACAAAGTTAAGGAGCTATTCTATGATTTTGTTCTTATGAAGAATGGACGGGTAGTAGATATGGCCCCTCCCACACGATGATTGACTTTATGTTTTATGGTTTATCTATTCTGTTGAGAGTTTATCTAACACCAAGTTGGACTAGAGGCGAATACCCATGTCCCAAAACTACGTGCCACCATAGGTATAAAGGAGATAAAGGCGAATACCCAATCTCTAAGAGGCGAGTACCCAAAATATCAAGGCTTAGTGGTGAGTACCCGAGTCTAAGAACTAGAGGTGAGTATCCAGTTTATACAATAGATTAGTGGATCCACTTAGGCATGACGGAGTCTACCTTGGCAAGTAGCCTTTCCCTTTCCTCCGATGTATGGGTAAATATTGGGACTCCATATTATGTCTCACATGGTTTATGTCGGTTGATGGTCGCTCTCACAAAGGTACAAGGTCCCTCTTCCAATGTTTAAGATGTATCATATGATGTCTACTATGTCTATCATAAAATAAAGTATATGGTTTCTTATAATGACTCATGACTACCTCTAAAATATTTAAGTTTCTTTTATGAATCATGATGGTTTCTATATTTTATTGACAAAGCTTCATAACTCCAAATGGTATTTTGAATGAATACAAGGTTCTAGTATGATCCATTATTTCACCTTATTGTATAACGATATATTGCATTGCATACTCACATACTTAGTACATTCAAAGTACTAACGCATACTTTTGCCTACATGATATCACCATGTAGGAACTGACGTCACTCCCCGACCGCATCCTTCTGGCTAGCTCAAGTTAGTTGAAGATTTCTTGTGGTGATTTCCCATATTTCGGGAATGACATCCTGTTATTCTAAGCTTGTGTTATGTAGAATATTAAGACTTTTATTAAGGCATTTATTGACACTTATATTGAGGGTGAGCTAGGGACATGTCTTAGCCCCCGCCAAGTCTATTAGTAGTATATTTGGACACAAATGGAAAATGTTTTTTTTATTTTTATTTTATTTCGCTTATTATTGTATGCCATTACCAATGCAATACTTAATGAATGCTAAGAGGCTTGGGTGAGGTACCTCTGGGTGTCTCATTCGCCGTGTCACGTCTAGGCCCTAGGCTTGGGTCATGACAAACTTGGTATCAGAGCATGAGGTTTTGAAATATCCTCGGAGTCTAACATACCGCGTCAAATAAGGTCTTGTTCATGGTTGTAAAGCGCGCCACAATTATGAATAGGAGACTATGAGGCATTTAAGAAAGTTTTTCACTTCTTTCAAATTTATGTCGTGCCTCAAAGTGTCCCAAGCCTTCCTATAACTAACGAACTATTTTGTGTTTCTTAGATAATGCCTCGTGGAAGACCACCTCGAAGGGCAAGGGTACCACCTCTAAGGGCAAGGGTTGACGATGAGGACCAACCTCCTTCGGTTTCGGATATCCCATATCTCAAGCTGTGGCCAACCAAGGGCGTCAATGTGTTCCCCCTCCCCAAGTGCAAAATCCGGCCACTAGGAATTAATATTTGGTAATAAGCCAAATATAGCCAATCTATGAAGTTTTGATTGTGCGGTATATGTGCCTGTAGCACCACCACAACATACAAACATGGGCCCTCAAGGAAGGTTGGGCATATATATTGGGTTTAACTTACCCTCCATAATTCGATACCTTGAACCGTTGACAAGAGACTTATTTAATGCTCGATTTGTAGATTGTCAGTTTGATAAAATAACTTTTCCGTAATTAGGGGAAAAGAAAAAGGAACTTAGAAGAGAAATTGCATGGAAGGTTTCATCACTATCTCATTTTGACCCACGTACTCGCACATGTGAAAAGGAGGTCCAAAAAAACATCCACTTACAAAAAATAGAAAATCAAATGCCAGATGCATTTACTGATTTAAAATAGATAACTAAGTTACATATCCCTATAATGAATGTGCCTATCAAGATTAATGTCCCAAAAGAATCATCTACTAGTATCATAGCTTCTGAATCCCAAACACGCCTGAAACGTGGCAGACCATTGAGTTCAAAGAATAAAAATCCTAGAAAGAGAAGCATGAGAAATAATAAAGATGATACTACAAAAGAACCTCTTGAAGAAGGTCAAGATTTGAGTAATTCTAATATTCCTGAAGAAATTAGTGAACCCGAGACTCAAGTGAATGAAGAACTTTCAATAAGTTCTACCGGTGATGAGATAAATTTAGATCGATCGAAATTTATGGTGGATAATAGTTTTGCATATAATATTGCACTTAACCGCATGAAAGATAGTAAAAGTCTTGAGCCTAAATCTGTCGAAGAATGTCGACATAGATGTGATTGGCCAAAATGGCAAAAGGAAATCCAATCAGAATTAGACTCACTTGATAAATATGAGGCTTTTGGACCTATAGTCCAAATTCCTGAAAGTGTAAAATCAGTTGGCTATAAATGAGTTTTTGTGCGAAAACAAAATGAGAGAAATTAAATTGTAAGATACAAGGCACGCCTTGTTGCACAAGGATTCTCTCAAAGACCCGGGGTCAATTATGAAGAAACATATTCAACTGTTATGGATGGAATAACTTTTCGATATCTCATCAGTTTAGCTGTACAGAAAAAATCTTGAAATACATCTAATGGATGTAGTTACAGTTTTCCCTTATGGTTTACTTGATAATGAAATTTACATGAAAATTTCAGAAGGATTAAAATTGCTTGAAGCAAGTATTAAGTCTCGGAGATATACTCAATCAAATTGAAAAGATCATTATATAGTCTAAAATAATCAGGGTGTATGTGGTATAATCACCTTAGTGAGTACTTGATTGTAACATCTCGAAAATTTTTATACTAAGATTCAAACCATTCTTTTTAGGCGTATAGGGTTGAACTCATCGACTTCTAATTGAATATATGAGTTATAATCAATTACTATGTGTTTATAGTGTGTTATATGTAGTTTATAATTATGAGGTATCTCTAACACCAAGTCAAGTCCAAAGAATTTCTATCGACTAATATTTCGAATGAGTCCGTATAAGGGTCAACTTAAAATAACCATATCTCCTAGCATATAATGAATTGGGAGGCCCATAACCTATCATATTAAAGATCTTCGAGTCCTCTTTCCAACGCCACCAAGTGTGCCTCATTCCGAGTTCAGAGCCAAAGGTAATAATTATTTTACCAAAGACTACCGCTGCAACATTTTTGGGCTTGGCGCAGCGCACCAACAGAGTAACCGAAACTAGCTACAGTAGTTTGGATGATGGCGCGGTGTGCCACTATAGCGCCATCAAGGTTTTAAGTCCGTTTTCTAGATTTTTAGGAGAATTTTAGTCTTTTCCTGTGTTTAACCCGAAGTGAGGTTGTTTTGAAGGCATATTTCACCTATCTAAGAGACCCCTAAGTCTTCTACACTCATTCACTCTCACTCACACTCACATTCTAAGAACAAAAACCCTAACCCCTCAAGTTTTCTCAAGCCTTCTCCCTCCATCTCCAAGAAAGATTCTATGGTTTTACTCCAAGAAGATCAAGCCTCCATTAATTTTCAAGTTTTTCATTCAAGAGTTGACTCCTCAAGGTATGTGGGTTTTCATCCATGGGTTCTTCCACCCAAGGAGTCCAAATATTTTCTCAACTTGATATTTCAAATTCTAAATGGTGAATCCTTATGGGCTTTTACATGATGATTCAAAATGCATATATTATGGTATATTTGAAGCTTATTATGTTTAAATTAATATATTGACTCTCATTCATTCATGAAAATTTTTGTTAATGATCTTATATGAAGGCTTGAAAGGTAGTTTGAAAGTGTATATGGTGGGTTGTTTAAAGATATTTGATTCGATGCATTTATATCACACTCATGCATACAAGTATTTTTTAAATGTATTTGAAGGTCTTTATGAATTGAACCCACCTAGTCTTCTTTTGTTGAATGAAATTAAATTGAAAGTTTTGACTCCAAATGAAAGTCTATGAAGCAAATGCCTATGTTTAAGAGAGTCTTGTGAAATTTTGAATGATGATGAAAGGGCTTTTAGCTAAAGAAAGAATTCAATGTGAAAGGCCAATTCTCACATATTTGAATCAAATGAAATGTTTTAATGAGCTATTTCACCGATGATGATTTGATGTGTAAAGTCTAAAGTTATACAATGCCTATGTTATTATGATACCTAAATGTTATTTCGTGGGATTGACCTAGCACTGAATGTATCATGTAGATGGGGACTCGACCAAAGGGGTCCTTAAGTAAAGTCTCATGTTACATTAACTATGCGCCAACAGAGGAGCCCTTGTAGGCTATTTAGGCTAGTGGATCCACCATAAGCCAATAATGTTAAAGTTAAAGAATGTTAAAGTTGACGGAATTCTATCCGACAACTAGTCTTCCGGTGCCAACATAGGGGGTAATGTTGGATTCCATGTAATAGCTCGGATGGTATTAAATGTCAATTAAGGTCACCTACCCATTAAATAAATGTTTTAAGGTTTTTTATGATGATGTTTAATGCATGCATTCATTATGCACATTGCTTATTCATGTTCCTCTTATGTTCTTTATTTCGTAGCATACTCACATACTTAGTAAATTCAAAGTACTAATGCATACTTTTGCCTGCATGATATCACCATGTAGGGACCGACGTCTCTCCTTGACCTCCTCCACTCAGCTAGCTCGGGTTAGTTGAAGGTTATTTGTGGTGAGTTCCCATATTTCGGGAACAACCTCCTTTATATTCTAAGCTGATGTTTTGTAAAATATTAAAACTTTTATGAAGACATTTCTTGACACTTATTTTTTAGGGTGAGCTAGGAACATGTCTTAGCCCCTGCCAAGTCTATTAGTAGAGGTATGTTGGGACATAAATGGAAAATGTTTTAAAATTACTAAGGACTATTATTCCACGATATTTCTTGTAGTCTCGGTTTCCTTTTTATTTATATTTTTTCCGCTTGCTATTGTATCTGATTACTAATAAAATGCTTAACAAATTCTAAGAGGATTGGATGAGGTACCTCTGGGTGTCTCATCCGCCGGGTCACATCTCGGCCCTAGGCTCAGATTATGACAAACTTGGTATCAGAGAAGAAGGTTTTGAAATGTTTCTTGGAGTCTAACATACCACGTCAAATAGGGTCTTGTTCATTTTTGTGAAGCATGCCATAATTATGAATAGGAAACTATGAAATATTTAGGAAAATTTTTCACTTCTTTTAAATTTATGTTGTGCCTCAGAGTGTCCTAAGTCTTCCTTTAACTAACGACCTATTTTGTATTTCCTTATATGATGCCTCATGGAAGGTGGAAGACCACCTCGAAGGGCAAGGGTTGACGTTGAGGACCAAACTCTTCCTGTTCCAGATATCCCACACCAGGAGGAAGGGGTAACCCATGCCGAGTTTTGAAACATCATCACATTGTTGGCTCAAGTTGTGGCCAACCAAGGGAATCAATTGTCCCTCCTTTCCAAATGCAAAATTAGACCTCTAGGATTCAGGATTTCCAAAGGTTGAATCTGCCTGAGTTTGATGGTTCTAAACTAAATGAGGACCCTATAGAGTTCATTGATGAGGTGTACCAGATAATGGAAATCATGGGTGTGCCACCAAATGAAAAGGCCGAGCCAGTGGCCTATCAACTCAAAGGTGTGGCTCGAGTGTGGTACGAATAATGGATTGTTGAGAAGGATAGAGAAATGGGGCCGATAGGATGGGAAAAGTTCAAAGGTTCCTTCCTAGACCGCTTTTTCCCATTGGAGCTAAGGGAGGCCAAAATCCAAGAATTCATCAACCTTTGTCAAGGAGGTATGAGTGTGAGGGAGTATGCTCTCAAATTCACTAAGTTGTCAAAGTATGCTCCCTTCATGGTCTTCAACTCAAGAGTTAGAATGAGCAAGTTTATTTTCGGTGTCTCAAGCTTGGTTTCCAAGGATTGCATAATGACCATGTTGGTCAAGGAGATAGACATCTCTCGGTTAATGACGTACGCAGAATAAATTGAAGAAGAGAAGCTGAAAGAGAGAATAAGAGGGTTCAAAAAGACTAGAGTGGATGGTGAAGGGTTTAACCCTCAAAGGTCCGGTTATGCTTACAATGGCAAGGGCCAAGGTGGGCAATGGTTTGTGGGCCAAGATTCCACTAATAGTCCTTATCCCAAATTCAACAACGACAAAAGTCCCAACTCAATGGTGCCACAAGATAACATTGGAACCCAAACTTTTCACTCATGTGGGAAGTGTGGGAAGACCCACAAATGGGAGTGCATGGAGAGCTCAAATGTGTGCTTCAAATGCGGTAAGCCGGTTCATCATGCTCGGGATTATAAAAGTTGTGGTTGTGGTGGTAAGCCTCAAGGCCAAGTTGCTCATGGCCAACAAGCTCAAGGAGGTAGCTAACACACCAACCATTTCTATGCATTACTTGGAAGACAAGAGGTTGAGGAAGAACCAAATATTATTACCGATATGTTAAAGGTATTTACTTTTGATGTATATGCATTGTTGGATCCCAGTGCAGACTTGTCATTTGGTACCCCATTCTTAGCAAATAGGTTTGATGTGTCACCCGAAATGTTATTAGAGCCTTATTTGGTGTCTACTCCTGTTGGTGAGTTAGTTATTGCTACAAAGGTCTATAGGAGTTTTTCCATGTCTATCTTGCATAAAGTTATTTCTTGTGACCTCATTGAGCTTGACATGGTAGATTTCGATGTCATTCTTGGGATTGATTGGTTACATGCATCTTATACTTTCATAGATTGTAGGACTCATCGAGTCAAGTTCCAATTTCCAAATGAGTCCATTATTGAATGGGAGGGTCGTGATTCGGTGGTGAAGGGTAAGTTCATTTCTTATCTTAAGGCCCAAAAATGATTTCTAAGGGTTGTATTTACTACATTGTAAGGGTTAGGGATGTCGACTCCGAAAGTCTTCCTCTTGAGTCTATTTCCATAGTCAATGAACTCTTCGATGTCTTTCCCGATGACCTTCCTAATGTCCCTCCCGAAAGGGAATTTGATTTTGATATTAATCTCCTCCCCGACACCCAAACTATCTCTATTCCTCCTTATCGGATGGCCTCGATGGAATTAAAAGAGTTGAAGGATTAATTAAAGGACTTGTTAGAAAAGGAATTTATAAGGACTAGTATTTCGCCGTGGGGTGCTCCCATGCTATTTGTAAGGAAGAAGGATGAATCGCTTCGAATGTGCATAGACTACTGGCAATTGAATAATGTAACTATTAAGAACAAGTACCAAATTTCTAGAATAGATGACTTGTTCGATCAATTGTAAGGGGCAAGTCATTTCTCCAAGATCGACCTTCGATCTGGCTATCACCAACTAAAGGTGAGAGAGTCTGACATTCCCAAAACGTCCTTCTAAACAAGGTATGGTCACTTTGAGTTTATAGTAATGAGTTTTGGGTTGACGAATGCGTCGACAGTTTTTATGGACCAAATGAATAGAGTGTTCAAGCCCTACCTTAATACATTTGTTGTAGTCTTTATTGACGATATTTTAATTTACTCTCGGGGTGAGAAAGAACATAAGAATCACTTGAGGGTTGTACTTCAAATGTTTAGGGATAGACAATTATTTGCAAAATTTAGTAAGTGTGACTTTTGGTTGAAGGAGGTGACATTTCTTGGTCATGTAGTGTCTGGTGACAGAATCAAAGTTGATCCTAAGAAAATGAAGGTTGTGAAGAATTGGCCTACACCATTTTCTCCTTTGGACATTAGGACCTTCTTGAGTCTAGACGGGTATTATAGAAAGTTTGTAGAAAGGTTTTCTTCCATCTCATCTCCTATGATGAAACTGACCCAAAAAAAAGCGAAATTCATATGAACGGATTAGAGTGAAAAGAGTTTCCAAACCTTGAAGGATCGACTTACCTCCACTTCTATTTTGACTCTACCAAAAAGATTAAGAGGGTTTGTGGTTTATTTTGATGCTTCAAAAATTGGTTTGGGTTTGTGTCTTAATGCAAAATGACAAGGTCATAGCCTATGCTTCTAGGCAATTGAAGGTTCATGAACGTAACTACCCTACCCATGATCTTGAATTGGCGGCCATTGTTTTTCTTTGAAAATTTGGCGGCATTACCTCTATGGAGTGCATGTGGATGTGTATACCGATCATAAAATCTTCAATATGTATTCACTCAAATGAACTGTAATCTAAGACAAAGAAGGTGGCTAGAACATCTCAAGGATATGAAATGAGTGTGCACTATCATTCGGATAAAGCCAATGTGATTGCCGATGCACTTACTAGAGTATCTATGGAGAGTGTGGCCCATGTTGATGAAGGGAAGAGGGAGTTGGTGAAAGATATTCACCGGTTGGCTAGATTAGGGGTGAATTTGTGTGGTACCGATAATGGTGGTATGGTTGTCCAAAATGGGTCCGAATCCTCTTTGATGGTGGATGTTAAGTCAACACAAGATCTTGACCCGATATTTGTTGAGTTAAAGAAGTTGGTGAAGGAAAATAAGGTAGAGGTATTTTTCCAAGGGGGGGATGGGGTACTATACTACCAAGGTCGATTATGTATTCCGGATGTGAATGGCCTAAGGAGTTTGATCCTGAAGGAGACTCACAATTCTTCATACTCCATTCATCCCGGTTCAATGAAAATGTATTGAGACTTAAAAGAGTTCTATTGGTGAGGTGGAATAAAGAAGGACATAAAAAGGTTCATGTCCGAATATCCGAATCACCAACAAGTGAAGGCCGAGGATCAAAGGTAGGGTGGCCTAGACCAAGACATTGAAATCTCTACTTGGAAGTGGAAAGATGTGAATATGGATTTTGTAGTGGATTTGCCTCATACCCGGAAGCATCATGATTCGATTTGGGTAATTGTTGATAGAATGACTAAGTCGGCTCACTTCCTACCGATGAAGACTTCCTATACTGCCGACGATTATGCCAAGTTATATATTCGGGAGTTGGTGAGGTTGCATGATATGCCGTTATCTATTATTTTGGATTATGGTACCCAATTCACTTCTCACTTTTGGAGATCATTTCAAAAGGGCCTCGGTACTAAGATAAAGTTGAGCACCGCATTCCATCCTCAAACCAATAGACAAGGTGAAAGGACAATTCAAACATTAGAGGATATGTTAAGGGCTTGTGTGTTGGAGTTTAAAAGACATTGGGATGATCGTCTACTGCTCATTGAGTTTGCCTATAATAATAGTTACCACTCAAGTATTGAGATGACGCCATTTGAGGCTTTGTATGGGAGACGATATAGATCCCCGGTTGGTTGGTTTGAAGTAGGTGAGATGAACTTGTTAGTACCCGATTTGGTAATTGATGCTTTAGAGAAAGTGAAGATCATTAGAGAAAGGTTGAAGATGGCTCAAAGTCATTAAAAGTCATATTCCGACACTAGAAGAAGGAATCTTGAGTTTAATGTGGATGATTGGGTGTATTTAAAGGTTTCACTCATGAAGGGTGTGGTTTGATTTTGTAAGAAAGGGAAATTGATCCCTAGGTATGTAGGGCCTTATAGAGTCTTAAAGCGGGTTGGCAAGGTTGCTTTGGAATTACCTTTAGAAATAGTCATGGTTCATCCGGTGTTCCATATGTCTATGTTGAGGAAATATGTGGGGGATCCTAGTTCCATAGTGCCTTTGGAGGTAGTGAATATTGAAGAGAATTTGACCTATGAAGAGATTTCGATTGAGATTTTGGATCGGCAAGTCAAGAGATTGAGGAACAAAGGATTGCCTCCGTTAAAAGTCCTTTGGAGGAATCAACAAGTTGAAAGTGCTATATGGAAAGCAGAAGCGGATATGATGAAATGTTATCCTCATCTCTTTTATTCTACTCAAGTCTAAGGTAATAAGCCATTCATGTTCAAATGTTTAAGTCTCTTATGTTTCAATTTTTCCTAAGTCCTCATGTGCATGAATATTCATGAAGTTGAATTTTAAAGTTATGAGTTATACTAAAGTTTAGAGATTTCATGTCTGATGCATTTTAAGTGTCATTGTATATATGTTGGGTTGCTATTCCTCGTGCCACGTCCTTTTTATGCTAGTGATTCTCATTCGAGGACAAATGTTCCTAAGGAGGAGATATTGTAACATCTCAAAAATTTCTATGCTAAGATTCAAACCATTCTTTTTAGGCGTATAGGGTCGAACTCATCGACGTCTAATTGAATATATAAGTTAGGATAAATTACTAAGTGTTTATAGTGTATTATATGTGGTTTAGGGTCATGAAGGGTCTCTAACACCAAGTCAATCCAAAGAATTTCTATCGGCTAAGTTTTTGAATGAGTCTGTATAAGGGTCAACTTCAAATAACCATATCTCCTAGAATTTAATGAATTGGGTGTCCCATACTATCATATTGAAGGTCTTCGAGTCCTCTTTCCAACGACACCAAGTTCGCCTTATTTTGAGTTAGGAATCAAAGGTTATGATCATTTTATCAAAGACTACCGCTGCAGTAGTTTTGAGCTTGGCGCAGCGCGCCAACAGAGCGCCTGAAACTAGCTGCAGTAGTTTGGGTGATGGCGTGGTGCGCCAGTAGGGTTTCGAGGCCGTTTTCTATATTTTGAGGGGCATTTTTGTCTTTTCCTATGTCTAACCCAAAGTGAGGTCATTTTGAAGGCATATTTCACCTATCTAAGAGACCCCTAAGTCTTCTACACTTATTCACTCTCACTCTCACTCACACTCTAAGAATAAAAACCCTAACCCCTCAAGTTTTCTCAAGCCTTCTCCCTCCATCTCCAAGAAAGATTCTATGGTTTTACTCCAAGAAGATCAAGCCTCCATTAATTTTCAAGTTTTTCATTCAAGAGTTGACTCCTCAAGGTATGTGGATTTTTATCCATGGGTTCTTCCACCCATGGAGCCCCAAATATTTTCTCAACTTGATATTTCAAATTCTAAATGGTGAATCCTTATGGGCTTTTACATGATGATTCAAAATGCATATATTATGGTATATTTGAAGCTTATTATGTTTAAATTGATATATTGACTCTCATTCATTCATGAAAATTTTTGTTAATGATCTTATATGAAGGCTTGAAAGGTAGTTTGAAAGTGTATATGGTGGGTTGTTTAAAGATATTTGATTCGATGCATTTATATCACACTCATGCATATAAGTATTTTTTAAATGTATTTGAAGGTCTTTATGAATTGAACCCACCTAGTCTTCTTATGTAGAATGAAGTTGAATTGAAAGTTTTGACTCCAAATGAAAGTCTATGAAGCAAATGCCTATGTTTAAGAGAGTCTTGTGAAATTTTGAATGATGATGAAAGGGCTTTTAGCCAAAGAAAGAATTCAATGTGAAAGGCCAATTCTCACATATTTGAATCAAATGAAATGTTTTAATGAGCTATTTCACCGATGATGATTTGATGTGTAAAGTCTAAAGTTATACAATGCCTATGTTATTATGATACCTAAATGTTATTTCGTGGGATTGACCTAGCACTGAATGTATCATGTAGATGGGGACTCGACCAAAGGGGTCCTTAAGTAAAGTCTCATGTTACATTAACTATGCGCCAACAGAGGAGCCCTTGTAGGCTATTTAGGCTAGTGGATCCACAATAAGCCAATAATGTTAAAGTTAAAGAATGTTAAAGTTGACGGAGTTCTACCCGACAACTAGTCTTCCGGTGCCAACATAGGGGGTAATGTTGGATTCCATGTAATAGCTCGGATGGTATTAAATGTCAATTAAGGTCACCTACCCATTAAATAAATGTTTTAAGGTTTTTTATGATGATGTTTAATGCATGCATTCATTATGCACATTGCTTATTCATGTTCCTCTTATGTTCTTTATTTCGTAGCATACTCACATACTTAGTAAATTCAAAGTACTAATGCATACTTTTGCCTGCATGATATCACCATGTAGGGACCGATGTCTCTCCTTGACCTCTTTCACTCAGCTAGATCGGGTTAGTTGAAGGTTACTTGGGGTGAGTTTCCATATTTCGGGAACAACCTCCTTTATATTCTAAGCTCATATTTTGTAAAACATTAAAACTTTTATGAAGACATTTCTTGACACTTATTTTTGAGGGCGAGTTAGGAACATGTCTTAGCCCCCGCCAAGTCTATTACTAGAGATATGTTGGGACATAAATGGAAAATATTTATAAGTTACTAACTTAGGACTATTGTTCCACGATATTTTCCTTAGTTCCAGTTCCCTTTTTATTTATTTATTTTTCGCTTGTTATTGTATGTCATTACCAATGAAATGCTTAACGACTGCTAAGAGGCTTGGGTGAGGTACCTCCGGGTGTCTCATCCTCCGTGTCACTTCTAGGCCCTAGGCTCAGGTTGTGACATTGATAAATAAAGGTTATATAAATAATGTCATTCGTCCATGTATTTTTATTAAAAAAACTAAATCAGAGTTTTTATACTCACCATTTATGTTGATGACATAAATCTCATTGGAACTCCTGAAGAGGTCCAAAAGGCGATTAAAGATCTAAAGAAAGAATTCGAGAAGAAAGACCTTGGAAAGACAAAATTTTGTCTAGGTATGCAAATTGAATATTTAGTAGACGAGATTTTTTTCCACAAATTTTTCTACACTGAGAAAATCTTAAAATGATTTTACATGGACAAAACACATCTATTAAGTGCTCCAATGGTTGTTCAATCATTTGAAGTGGATAAAGATCCATTTCGATCTCCAAAAGAGAATGAAGAACTTCTTGATCCTGAAGTACCATATCTCAGTGCTATTCGTACACTTATGTATCTTGCTAACGCAACTAGGTCTGATATAACATTTTTTGTTGATTTACTCGCAAGATATAGTTCATCTACAATGCGAAGACATTGGAATGGTATCAAGCATATTTTGAGATACCTAAAGGGTATCATTGATATGAGTCTGTTTTATACTAACAAAGGTTGTACAAACCTTATTGGTTATGCAGATGCACGTTATTTATTAGACTAACATAAAGCTGGATCTTAGACAGACTATTTATTTACACACGGAGGAACTACTATATCATGACAATCTACAAAGTAGTCTATTGTTGCTACTTCTTCAAATCATGCTGATATAATAAAAATTCATGTAGCAAGTAGAGAATGTGTGTAGTTGAGATCGATGATACAGTTCATCAAAGAAGAAGCGGCTTGAAAAATGATGTCAAAGTACCCATAGTTATATTCGAAGTCAATGTCGTATGCATTGCTCAATTGAAAGGTGGCTTCATAAAAGGAGACATAACAAAACATATTTCACCAAAATTATTCTTCACACATGATCTCCAGAAGAATGGTGATATTGATGTACAACAAGTTCGTTCGAGTGATAATATCACAGTTTATTCACAAAGGCATTACCAATATCAACTTTTGAGAAGCTAAGGTATAAGGTTGGAATGCGACGTCTCCAAAATATCAAATAAAGTTTTCATCAGGAGGAGTAAAATACGCGTTGTAATCTTTTTTCCTTAACCAAGATTTTGTTCCACTAGGTTACCTGATAAGGTTTTTAATGAGGCAGCACTCAAGGCATATTACCAGATGTGTGTACTCATTTTCCTTCACTAGGCTTTTTTCCATTGATTTTTTCTAGTATGATTTTAATGAGGCACAAGATCTATGGGTGTTCATGATAACTATGTATATTATTTCTTGTAAAATTTTTAATGAGACACACTACACGTGAACATCCAAGGGGGAGTGTTATGAAAGTGGATGTCCCACTTTGTGGACGTCCCTTTCCCCTTTGTACTTTTTTTTCTTTTCTCCTCATTTTCCTTCTCCTTTTTCCTACACCAAATTTTATCCCCTTCCCCAACTTGTATACTTCTTTCATTCAGAATGGCTATTATAGCCACTGTAATTATACAATAACAACATAGAATTCTGAAAACTCTTTCTCTCTCTTATTATTTCTATTTCTGATTAATTTGCTAAGTTAGTTTATTTTATAACAGATACCAAATTCTTTTAACGTGCAAAACACAATACTCAGTAGAAGCAACACAATACTACTATATAATGAAAAATTTAACACAATACGAAGGTAGTCTCAAAAGAATTACTACAAATTCAAAAAGAAATTAAAAACTTCTTTATATTATACATCTCATTATAGCACAACTCACACTTATTTTTCTTATAGACCTTTTCTATCACTATTTATAAAGTGCTCTCAACTCTCTATATTTCTCTCTTTTAATTGGTGTACACAAATTAAGAAACAAAATTTCTATTCATAGGAAGAGAATGATAAACTTCAACCAATCAAAATTGGTTTTATTTGCAAATGCGTTCTCCATATAACTTGTCCTACTATATAAAATAGTCATAGCAATGATTTTAAGAGTACCAAAGGAGATTAAAAGTGACTTTATGATTTTACATGTTAGATCTACAAACTCATCTTATAATTCCTATACCAACTATATATAATAAAAAAAATAGCCTTCAAACAAATAACCCTTTGTTAGCCAAAAATGTGTTATCCTGGTTGTCCAAGCAATAAAACATAGGAAACGTCTTAGTTTCTTCTTCATCAGTCATCCATAAAGTGTTTGGACAATAATCCCATATAGGTGATGGCATAATAGGTTTACACATTGTTTCATTTTCCTCTGATAATTCAATGTCTTTCCATATTTCATCCATGGAGTACACTTTCATATTTTTTCCTTTCTCGTGATCAACAACTTTTTTTTGTAGTCCACCTGTATCGTAGAAGTTCCTTTCGTTGTTCTCAACAATGGGCATGAAGTTCATATCAGGACTGTTGGACGAGAAAGATGAAGAATTTGAAAAGGATGAAGATGGAGAAATAATAGATGCCTTCATGTTTTTCCTCTCATCTTGAGCCTTCTTCCTCATATAGGTTCTCCAATAATTTTTGATTTCATTGTCAGTTCTCCCGGGTACTTCCCTTGCAATTCTTGACCATCTGAGTACATGAAGGAGTTCAAATTATATATAGCTAGGGCAGTTAGAAATTCTAATAAGAGAATTAAGTACAAAAACAAAAATGTAAAAATTGGGATAATTTCAACTTATGAACTAAAAGAAAAGAAGTTAGAAGTAGTCAAACCTATTTCCCCATTTGGAGTGGAGTTCAAGAATAAGACGTTCTTCTTGAAGGTTCATCTTTCCTCGTTTGAGACCAGGATGCAAGTAATTCACCCAACGTAATCTACAACTTTTTCCTGTTCTTCTCAAACCTATTTATACAACAAAAAAAAACAAAAAAATTGTATATAGAAAAAAGGAGTTAGAAGTTGCTCCATGAAAATAAGATTTCATGTCCAAGACAAGCCTACCTAATTTATATGTCTCCCTCCAACCTTAAAAACCTGAAACTTTGGCCAAGAAATCCCATCGTCGATCGCCTAACAAGTTCACATAAAATGCCAATTGAAGATCCTCTTGTTCTGTCCATGGTCCCTTTCTCATTTCTTCATGTTCCATCTTCTTGTTGTTTCCTCTTTTGAGTTCTCACTATATCTAGCTTAGCCTTTTTCTTGAATGACCTAATTCGTTGATACATAGTGTGTATGTACACGGGTGATATTTATAGTGGGAAATATACTCTTGAAAGGCATAAAGGGATAGGATCTTTTTTAATTATATGCATACTATAGTCCATTACATTGGGGGGGCCCGTTTATATAAGTTGATTATATTAGTGTAACATTTTTAAAAAATGTTTAGCAATGTGTAATGGGAATTGAACCCACACATGTTTAGAAGACTCTCACACGTACCACTAGATTATAATCTGGATAGTAAATGATTATTATTATTTTTAATTTTTAATTTTGTTATGTTTAATTTTTGTATATCAAATTCAACACTAATGTATAAGGTACGATCGGTAAAGGGATAAATCATTTCCAATGAAAAACACGTTTTTCATCCTTACGAATTGAGTTCGAGACTTGAGGTTAAAAATGAAGAGAGCGCAAACATCAACTACATGTGTCTCTCAAATAATTACTAGAATTAACAAAAATGAAAAAGGATAAAAAGTATTCTTAATATTGATGATTTATCTCATGTTTGTTCTTCATTAACCTATCGACCCATATATATTTCTAGTGTATCATCTTTTTATGAACAATCAAAACGGTTCAAATATTCTAGTGCACTAATGGTGGAAACGACATAGAAGCATATTGTGACTTCTTCAATTGTTCAATAGTATGTTTGGGGTTTTAATAATTATTTAAGGATATATTTGACCTTTTAGATTTCTCAAAAAATATTTTTAACCCTTTTTCGTAAATATGGATCTATCATCACTAGTTCACATTGTAAGTGGTATGCGCGGGTCCATTGCCCCATCGTGGTGGAAAGAAGCCAATGTTGCATATATGATGTAAGCCACTAAAGGGAAAGGGCGCAAGTGATGATAAATGTAGAAAAAGAGGTTGATATGTTGATGCAACTTTCATAACCAGCTCTCCATTTCATTGTGACATTCATTGTTGGAATTTATCTCTCATCGGGAATGAATGCAGACTCGTGTGGTGTAGAGCCCTATTCAGAAAAAGTGCTTTCTACTAGGAATTTTATCATACTCAGAAATCAAAATTAAGACCTCTAATTAAAGGAGGAGCAACCTTATCTACTGCACCACATCATATTTGGTGATATCTATAGGAAAATTTAAACAAGTAAATAGTCGTGTGGAATGCACAAATTTTTCCAACTCAGATTGTGTATTTTTTGATATCCAAATCCACTAATAAAGGTATGTAAAATATTGGAGGAAGACATTACCAATCTTTCAATGTCCATGCTTACAAACCTTTAGGAGACGTCTAGAATCTTCCTTCATTTGTCCATTAAGTATTGCTTAGTTTTTCTCAACCTATGCACTGTATTTGGTATTAAAATCTTCTTAATTCCAACTTTATTTTCGTATTCTTGGAAAAGGATTCGTGATCTCATATTTATTGTTCATTTATTCAGAACAAAGAAAAAATTTAATCGTAAGACAATACACAAACGTCTAATCCAGAAATATCGTATGAGTGAAGAATGACATGTTATTCCTTAAGTTTTCATAAATTGGAGGAAGAAATTGTTAAGCACTATCATCTTTAAAACTATATTCAAAATTTATGGTGTTTTGATGATTGACAAACCATGTACAAGATATAATCTATATGAAGAAGGAAAATTGAAAAATCAAGAAACGGATCCTTACAGATGTCGAAATTTGAAGAAGTGAAGATGTTAGCAACACTGTTAGAGGAACTCATCGAAGAACTTGTTCCTCTGAGCAGAACAAGAGACTGTCAAGAATGAAGTTGTTTCACGTGTACATCAAAAATCATTGGAGAATTTTAGTATGAGAGACTTCAATTCAACAAGGAACTGAAAATCTTTGGAAGGAAAGTTATCATACATTATACACATGGAATTGGCTGAAAGTTAGGAGAAGCCATACGCCTGAAATAATAAACCAAGTCAAACAAGGATACGATTCATGGAGAGACTTGAACCAATTCTGATTTAAATTGGAGAACAGGAAAGCGGCTACTTATTCATATAAACAAAATGAATTATATTTTAGATTTTGTATCTCACCCAAAGAGACATCAAAGTGAGAAGAGTTATACGCAAAGAGCCTCAAAGAAGTCATTGTTACAATGAAAGAACCTATATTTATCAAAATTTATCCATACACTTCTTGAGTTGTAATAGTTAATTTTTTTTTGTTGGTTACATAATAATATCTTGATTATTTTCTTCGTTGATTCAAGTAGGTGTTGTTTTATATTGTAAAAGACTTCATTGACAGGATAGAGTCATTATCTAAGTAGATTAAGAGGGTATAGGTTGGAATTATTGGGAACAATCCGTTAGGTGTTACAAAGACAATTGTAAACCTGAAATTGGGGCTCGAATTAAGGGGAAAGTTTGGAGAAAAACCTATAGAGGTAGATTGTGGTTTTTGCCTCTCTTGATGTAGGAGTTTTTCACTCTAAATACGTGTACTGATTTATATTGCGCAATTTACCTGTTTCTTACATAGTTTCTCAGATAACTTGATTGTTTGAGTGCACAGGTTGCAGTCAAACTAACAATTGTTATCAGAGCCAAATCTTTCAATAAAGGGTATCACCTTGAAAGACAAAAGATGATTGCACCTTCTAGATTTCAAGAAGGTCTATTAACAACAATACCACCATGTTTCAATGGTAAATACTATGACTGATGAAAGTTAAAACTTCGTTATGAGAGAAGATATTGAATTAAGGAATATTATCATAGAAGGTCTCAAAATCCCTTCTACCCCAAATGACAAGGGAAATAAGATTATCCCCAATAAGAGGGATGAATACAATGATGAAGGCATCAAGTTCATTTAAAAGAATGTCAAAGCAAAGAAATTTTGGACTTGATGAATACAACATATCACTTCATGCACAGTGTCACGATCCAAAAAAGACATGATGACACTCATCTTTTTCCACCAAGATAAGTCAGCCAAAATTCAACAAAAATGAAATATATGAGAAAATGAATCAACAATAATAACATAAGCGCGAAAAACTTATTCATTCTCAAAATACTCCCCAAAAACTTATTCATTTTCAAAATACCGCCAAAATTTGATTGTACAATCCTCTAAGTATTACATTTAGAACAGAAAGATACACAAGTCTCAATGTCTTTACTTCTAAAGTAGATCAAAAACATAAACAAGGAGTAAGAGGTGCCCGCTGGGGTGAAAACAAACTACCTCTCTAACTCTCCAAATGAAGTCTCAGACCTATAAGAATAGAAGGAGAAATCATGAAGATCCGGGCTTAAAACCTACACAGTATAGATTAAGGGGTGAGAACCAAATAATACGGTAATATGCAAGTAAACATTTAACTCTAAGTAAAGACATATCGAACACAAGTACCCATTTTACATATCGTACACCATGTACTGACGTCATTTGACGCTGCATATTTTTATGATGCAGACACAGGTGATAGAAATCCTCAACAAGTGCACCATTAAAGATCAGCTTTGGTGAGACCCTTTTGCATTTAGATGAGCTCTAGAGTCTTTACTTCTCAATCCTTATTTTTAGTTTTGATGTAGCCGTGGGCTTGTCTCTATATCTATTTCATAGTTAGTATTTAGAGGTTTCATAAACTATCCAGACAATGTTCAGTTTATTTATCTGAGTATGTTTTGAAAATATTGAGTTATGTCTCTTATATAAATTTGAGCTTTGAGTTTTAAACTGAGATTGTTAAGTTTGTTTATACTTAATTTGCCCATCTTAGTATGTTGTTCTTAAGTAAGTCGTCCTCTTAGTGAGTTAGTCAGGCCAAGGGTTCACTTGGAAATCATCAATGGTTTCTAAATGTCGGCCACGCCTAGGGTGTAGACTCGGAGCGTGACAGGACATTAGCTTAGTGGTACCATATTAGCTTAGATCAGCCTCTATACTCTTGCAAGGTATATTGGTCCCTTATCAATGGGGATTATACATTGAACTCCATGTTATTTCACATAGTATATGTTAGTTATTAGTAGCTCCCACGATTCAGTCCTAGATGATGTATTATTACCTTGTAATCAATTACTTCAGTTTCAGTATTTATCAATTGCATGTTTTATTACTTGATCATTGCATCAATTCATGTTATTCAGCTCAACATTTCAGATTTATCATTTTTAGTTATTAGTCTTATCATGTATATCTAATAAGTACATCCAAAGTATTAACTGCATACTCTTCACTCTACATTACTATATAGGTTTTGACTCAATATCCAGCTCATATTAGTATGATTTTTAGTCAGTATAGCAACAACATTGGTGAGCCCTTATCTTTCGAGGATGACCTTTATATTCATTTCATTTATTTAGTCTTTCAGTTTTGAAACAGTTAGAGTTAGATGGGGAACTCATCTTAGTAGAGGCTTTTAGACACTTAGTTAGATATTAGCTTTCAGCTATGTGTTTTGTTTGACGAACTCGCTTTGAGTATTTAACTTCATGATTTTGATTATCTGTATATTTCAATTTTAGCTTTCGCATCAGATAGTATTGCTTTATGTTTGAATCTTTGTGTTATGCTAGACCATATGATAGTTTGAGGTCACTTGTGGCTCTAAGCATCGTGTTACGATTACGAAGTAGTTTCGGATTGTGACAACTTCATTAAATGGTCAGTAATACTTTATTAACTTAACAAATGATTACTCTCGCTATGGATATATCTATTTAATTCATAAGAAGTCACAATCTTTGAATATTTTTAATATTTCAAAGTTGAAGTTAAAATTCAATTAGGCAAAAAATTAGCATGTCAAAATTGACCATGGAGGAGAATGCTACGGTAGATACGATGAATTAGGTGAACAACGTCAAATTAACCATGAAGGAGAATAGTACGGTAGATATGATAAATCAAGTGAACAACGTCCAAGACCTTTTGTAAAATATTTAACAAATTATGAAATTGTACATCAATGCATCATGTCAGGAACTCCGAATCAAAATGGTGTAGCTGATAGACAAAGTAGAACTCTAAATGATATGATAAGAAGTATAATTATTGATTCTTTTTTACCAAGCATTAAATACTATAGTTTACATATAAAACAGTGTTTCAAGAAAAGCGATAACCAAGACCCGTATGAACTATGAACCGACACTTAGTCCGGGGATGTTCAGCCGAGGTAAGTCTTTACAAGCATAATGAAAACAAATTAGGCTCAAGAGCTATTAGTTGCTACTTTGTAGATTACTCAGAAAGATTGAAAGGTTTTAAGTTTTACAATCCCTCAAATAAATTCTATTTTCAAATGGAAAATGCCAAATTTATTGAAGTTATTGATTATAGAGGAAGCAATCAAAATAAATAAATTGTGTTTGAAAAGGAATTTGATAACATCCATTCTACTAGTGCAAATGATCAGGTATCTTTGCCAAATATTTTTAAATATGTAAATCAAGATTATGTGGAAAAAATAATGATGTCACCTCATGTTCAAAATCTCAAGTTGAAGTGCCTAAAAGAAGATCTAGCAGAGAAAGGAGAAATGTAAGTTTGAATGACTATGTTGTTTATCTCCAAGAATATGATTTTGACATGGAGTTAGAAGATGATTTTATAAAAGTTAGTCAAGCAAAATTATGTCGAAACTCTACTAAATAGATCAAAGCCATGAAAGATAAGATGAAGTCTATGAAAGACAATGACACTTGAAATCTTGTCGAGTTATCACAAGGATAGAAATCAATTGGGTGTAAATACGTTTTTAAAATCAAACATTGATTCGAAAGGTGGCATCGAAAGATATAAAGCATGCCTAGTTATCAAGGGATTCACTCAAAAAAAAGCATAGATTTTAAAAAAGACTTTTTTTGTCGGTTTCATCGAAAGATTCATTTAGAATCATTAGGACACTTGTAAATTATTATGACTTAGAGCTACATCGAATAGATGTAAAGACGATATTTCAATTGAGACAATGAAAAAAATAATATACATGGTGCAATCAGAAAGTTTTGAGTCTCAAAATTTAAAGCACTTTGTATGTAAACTTAAGAAGTTCATATATAATTTAAAACAAGCATTCCGTCAATAATATCAGAAGTTTGAGCAGGTGATAACTTTTTTTGATTGTTAAAGAAAACACTGTTGATCAATGCATATATCTCAAGTTTAGCAGAGGAAAATTTATTATCCTTGCACTATATATAGATGACATTTTACTAGAAAGCAGTGATGTAAGTTTATTGGATGAAGTCAAAAAAAAATTATCTAGTAATTTGAAATGAAAGATCTTGATGAGACCTCCTTTGTTTTAGGTATAGAGATCCATAGAGGTCGTTCTAAAAATATTCTTAAATTCTCATCAAATACTTATATCAATAAGGTACTAAGTAGATTTGACATGTAAAATTATGCAGCGAAAGATATATCTATGGCAAAAGGTGATAAATTTAGTTTACGCCAATGTCCAAATTTGGACATATAGAAAAAAGCGATGCACAAAATTTCATATGCATTAGCAGCGAAAAGTACATAATGGAAATATTGAATCGATATTTAAGTAACCTAAAATGGATCATTGAAAAGCAGAAAAATAAATTATGAGCTAAAGATCTAAAAATTACATGCTCACTTATTGGAGATCGGATCACTTAGAGATTATAGGGTATATCCATTCAAATATCGTTGGATGTCTTGATAGTAGGAGATCCACATCGGCATATATTTTCATGTTAGATGGGAGTTGTTTTTTGGAACAGGGTTAAATAAATATTAATAATTTTTTCTACTATGAAAATTAAATTTGTAATCTGCTATGAATCATCAAATTAAGAAATATGGATTAAAAAAATTATCATTGGAATGCAGATAGTTGGTGGCGCAGAGAGACAACTAAGAATTTATAATGATGATAAATTTACTGAGTTATATTTAAAGAACAATTAGAGTTCATAAAAGTCAAAAGCACAGTAACATTAAAATTTTGATTGTGAAAAAAAGAGTTCAGAGTCGTATTATGTCGACTAATCATATTAGTATAACATCGAGCTTGTAAATTCTCTCACCAAGAGTTTGTCGCTTAAAGTATTTCATGGGCATGTGTCTCATATGGGTGTTGTCAGATTTAATGAAGAGCCACTTTAGTGAGAGTTTGTTATTTTATTTATACTTTTGACAAGTTAAAGTTTATTTTCTAAACATATTCAAATTTTATAAAATTTATGAAATTTATGAATTTCATAAGTTTATTGATAACTCTTAAAAATAAAGATATTAACTTTCTATTACAGTTGTGCATAAGGTATAAGAAAGTAATTTTGGACTATTAAAGTTATACGTAGGGCCAGTTGAAAAAAGAAATGACTTAAATTATTTTACATGTAATTTTCGTATTTGATATATGACATTGGTATTGCTGATATTAGTGACCATTGATAGATTTAACTACGAATATATATTACGAAAATCACTTTGATCCTACCTACGTTGATATTATCGATGGAACATATTATTTTGAGATATTTCAATTAAGATAGAAAAAAGAATGTGCACACTAAAGTTTTCATCTATGTATGATTATTGAGAAATATATGTGATTCAAGTGGGAGATTGTTAGTAATTTCTATTTTATGGACTCACATATTAATTAATACACTTTACAACTATTTTATCATAAAATGAGCTCATTTTATGATCTAATTTAGTATTAAATATTTTGATCTAAAATATAAATATATATTAGTATGGATTTATTTTAGATGAGTTGAAATCCATGAGCCTTTTTCTTTAATTATGATGGAAACTTATGGAAAATGTACATTTCTTGAAAAAGCACTTCAGAATTCTTAAAAGAATTTGGTCCGTAAATTACAAGATATGCTTTTCTCTTTCTCTACATCTCAAAAAAAATAACAATGTGAAAGCAAGATGTTAGGTTCAGAAGACCAAATTCTTCAATCAAGATATTGTAAATGAAATAAGAGATTAGTTTCCTTACCATTCTTATAAATTTATATCTCTATCTCTGTATAAATAATTTATTTGTAATCTTGGGTGAATTCTATAAAGTTTCCTAACACTTTTTACTCCCCGGAAGTTCGGTCATTCTGGCAAGAATATAATTAAATTCTTGCTTAAAACATGTTCGAAGTCTGCACATAAGTAAATTTTTGTTAATCGCCTTGTAGATTTTGCTAACAAATGTGCATGTCCTCTAAAATACAGTTAGATGTAATCTTTCCATTTTCTTGCTTAATCTAATTACTTTAATTAAAAAGGAAAATTTACTTAAAGAAAGTTTGAAGAAGTGATTATGAACGTCAACATATTATATACTACTAGTTAGACACCAAACATGGTTACGCTAGACGTTTATTAAAAATCTACTAAATACAAAATGATAAGATTACACAAATCTAGAAGTGGAATATGGCATCATTTCATTCATTTTGCTAAAATCACATTGAAAAGGTTGTTTCACAAATTTATGATTATTTTTATGCAAATCCAACGAACAGAGACTAAGAAAAAGATCTACCAACTAGTTTGAATTAAAATCTAATTATGTTGGTACAATTACTTCAGATCTGATGTTTAATAGGGTTTTTTGAAATATTTCTAGTTCTTAGGGGAGGGGGGGGGGGGTTTCACTACAGTGGCTATGTTGTTATTTTATTTCTAGTAACTTCAAGCTCAATATGAAATATAAAACAGTTAAGGTAAATGAACTTAGGGTCGTTAAGTTGATGGTTAGAGTTATGTAGATATTAGTTATGCATGAATTAGTTGTGCAAGTATTAATAATGCACGAATTAGTTATGCATGGTTTAGTTATGTATTATTTAGTTATTTCAATTTCTATCTGCCGTAAAATAATAGAGAAAAGGCAAAAGAACTCCGATCTCTTGAGCTATACTTGAAAATCCAGTGACACGTCTTATATCTTCAAGAGGAGCCTATTATCCCCCTATACTTTTTTGAAATGAAATAAATACCATTCTAAGGAGTCATTTCATAGTTGGTTAGAATTATATAGGTATTAGTTATGTGGTTATAATTTATGCAGATATTTGTTATTTCATCTGCTATTCTGCATAAGATAATAAACCATTTTCCTCATAATTTATACATATATTAATTATGTGATTTTCTAAATTGCAAATTAAACGTCACATGAATTTATACATGAATAACTTATTTTCTAACTAGCTACTAAATATTGTATAACTTATACAAAAACTAATACATGAATAACTTGTTTCTTTACTACCTACTAAATACTCCCAAGTGCTGGTGGAATAGAGACCCAAATTCTTGGTAGGCCGTGAAATACACATACGGCCAGGTGTAATTTCACATTTTCTTTTAAATTTCTTTAAATCTATTTCATTTTCTTCCCTTTATTTTTTATAATTTCAAAATATAATATATTCAACCAAATTCAAATGTTAAGACGAGCAAGAGGACAATTGTTATTTTTCTGGTATAATGTGAAAGAGAGTTAGAGGTGTTGATGAACAGATTTGAAGGCTGTTGAAGTTTTGAAGTTGATATTCAACTGTTAAACTCATAGTAGATCTCTAGTTGCTGCTGAGATTTAAAAATGGAGGAGAATTTTGAATTCACAATTGGTGAACCTTGAAAAAGTTTGAAGGAGGTATTCTCATATATGGGTCCATGTCGTCATCACATAAGGTGCAAAGAAATATAAACAAAAAAAATTAGGAGGGCAATAAGACCCCCTTAAAGATAAGGTGTGCCTCTGAAACTTTGATCATAGGTTGAGAGTATTTATGCCTTTTCTCAAAAATAATACATAAATGTCATCATAACTTATACATGTATTAGTGTCACGATCCTACCCACTGGTCCGTGTGGGCACCTACTCTAACACCTAGATATGAGAACCATCAAACCCCTACTTCTAGTCACAGATGAGTCATGAACCACACAATACACACCTACCCCAAACAACAATAACAACACATCCAGTCATTCAGACTTCGTGCATGAAGGCCTAGACATGAAATCTTTTCTCAATCTACGATATATTATGCAATGAGAATCGGTCTATAACTACTCAGTTAGGAAAATCTAGCCTACCTGGAGGCAAAATGACAGAGGTAGGCCTAAAATCTGTGGGTTGTAGCCCTCCTTGTGCTAAAATGCCTTCTCTCCATTCTTCCCAAGCCTAGTGCAGCTTTTTAAAGGTATTTAGGATGATCCCCATCTATTTTACCAGTAAAGGGAAGAAGGAGAGTTAAAGAATTTGTATTCGGGAGTTTTTGCCCCTGATGAACTCGTTATAGAGGCTCAGATCCCATTATAGAGGCCCCGCCGTAGTGAGAGCAATCTCGCTATGGCGGGACAACCTCAGTTTGGAAAATGCCTAAATTACGAAGTTCCCACCATGTCATCCCAATTGTTTTAGCATGAAGTGCCTTTTTACATAATGACGGTGTAGGTCATTACAATAGATATCAATTTACTCACTGTTCATCTCTAAATAATAACACAAAGAAGTGGGCTTGAGTCACTTGGAGAGTTCTTTGAAATTGATGGGGCGACACCATCGTAACTTATGAAGAGTCATATACCCGATGCCTAAGTCTAGAAGAACCTTACCTATACACTAGGCTTAGAAAATGAAACGCAACTGTAATGACATGTCCCCGTTGTAACGGGTAAGCAAATGGGGAAGGAAACTGCGCCAAAAAACATTCAGGTAGTGGCTAAGAAATTATTAGCCTAGGCTAGACTTGGACGAAAACTAAGTCAGGTGAGGTATAAGGTGATTTGTTAATGGATGAGGGATTAAATCTACAGCTTAATTGATTGATTTTATATCTAAGATGATACGTAGCATGTACGGCTTACAGAATCATATTCAAGTGAGTAAAACTCCTAGAATTGAACTTGGCGTGAAGGGTATATATTAATACTTAATGGGATGAGGGTATGCTTTGATATGGGAGACCTTGAGACTCTTTACGATCTCTCTGTCTCCGTATATCCCGCCAGAGTGGGATTATTCCGACTATGGCGGGGCCTTCAAAGCAAGATAGTCCCGTTGTGGCGGGACAGTCACGGATTAAATCAGGGTAAAAGCCCCAAAATGGTATTTATGTATAAAACTGTTCTTAAGAAGTTAGGAGGCAACCCAGGGCACGTTTTGATCATTTTCCATGAATTCTAGTGCCAAAGGTAAGTTTGTTACTCCCTTAATTTGTATTTTGTTTCCTAGAACCTAGAATTATGGTTGGTGTTCAATGGGGGAGGGTTTTGGCCTAAAATTAATAGTGGAAAGTAGCCCTATATGTGGGGTTTAGGATCATAGGTTTGGCCTAAGTTGAAAATTATGTTATAATTCATATAAATTAGGCCAGTTTATTGATCGTTTGTATGTATATGACTGTTTATAGACCAAGAACAAGCCGAACGAACCCGAAAAGGGAAAGATCTAGAAGTTTAGAGTTGTCAAAAGCTTAGTTTTGAGGTAGGTGATGGTTTTATCTTTCGTATGTGTTATATGTGCTTACTATTTTCTCCGTTGTATCCATATGTGTATGTGAATAGGGAAAGATGAAATGAACCATATGAAATGACTACTTACTTGTTATATCCCGTATTTTATACGGTTGTATATTTTAAGGTAGCCGTGGTAAAGTTAAGGGAATGACCATCTTCCAAAATTTATTTTAATATACAAGTTGGTTATGAATATTAGTTATGAACATTAATAGTGTGGAAATTTGGGAAAGGCAAAGGGCAAAAAGTAAAATTTGCAAAGTACCCTATGGTAATATTGTGGAAGGCTAGGGGTAAAACAGAAATTTCACAAAGTGTTCAAGAATGTTCTTGAAAGACCAAAGTGTTCAAAAACATTCATGTAGGGGTGCACTCTTTTATGGCCATGTGATGAATATATATGAACCAAAGTGTACATGGCAAGACAATTAAGTCATCTTTATTTGTTTTAAAGAAAGTTCAAGAAAAATGGAGAAGGGGGTCATGTGTCTATATTCTTATTTGAGGGGCTTAATTATAAATATGGATAAGTGGTGGAAGATATATATATATATATATATATGTTTGTTTGATGATCAGCCTTATCAATAAGTCATTTTATCTTCCAAGTTCAAGAGAGTTCTAGAGAAAGAAAGAAGAGAGGAAACTAGAGAGAAAGAGAGAAAGACCTACGGATTTGGAGAAGAAAAGAGGTAAGTTTTCTGATTTTGTTCCATGAATTAATTATCTAGGGTATACCAAGATGTTATAAAGGTATTGTTAATGTAAATTTATGGTTTGGAGCAGTCCAAAACGTTACCAAACAACCCCAAAATTTTAGCCGCGCTACGTGAGCTTCCGAGGCAAGTTTTGGTGAATTTCGAGCAAGGTAAGGTTTTCTCTTTCAATTGAAGTTTATGAGGTTGTTATGGGGTATGTTAAATGTATTAAATGATGATGGAAGTGGAAAAAAATATATAAGGATGTTTGACGTTAGAAACATCTAAATGGAAGTCGTAGTAGTTAAATCGAAGTCGCATAGTGTGTTGTCGTTGTGGTGATGCGGTTGCAGATAATTGGGTTGCATGTTGCAGGGATTTAAAGTGTTTTAAAAAGGGTGTGGGTGCTGCTGGTTGCAGCCACACGACCCCCCGTTTGGTATGGTTAAAGATTTTACGAAATAAAGGTTAAAAACTCTATTTTGATATCGTAAATTTTGAGCTAGTTTTTTGGAGTTGTATTGTGGGATATTGAAGTGATTTAATGGTATATGTGCTACTTGTTGTTGTTGTTGGACGGTTTTTGATATTGTCTCTGAGTTGAAATCTCGGGGATGGTGTATTTACAGGAGAAGTGTTGCCGAAATTTCGATAGAAAAAATGTTAGTTTAGGATGAGAATCTTGGATATCTACAGCTAATGTTTGCATTCGTTAACATTGTTATAGATTTTTGGGAAGGCCAAGAGTTAAGTGGGATTGACTAAGGAAGCGGACATGGTATGTAAGGCTTACCCTTTTCTTTCAAGGCATGATCCCAATATTATGGTTTCATAAGTGCTTCCATATTTTCTTTGTTTTCAAAAGCTAGGTGTCAATGGTCCCAAGGAAATGACTACTTTTCTTATAATCCGTCAATGTTTTCAAAAATGTCTATAGTTTTCCAAAACAAAGGTTTATAGTATTACAAGCTTTTATGACAATAACGATGGATATGCTTTAATCGAGGATGAGAATATGTCTATGATGGCTATGATAAGAATGGCTTCATGTCTGAAAAGTGCTTGATATGACTCTTATCTTGATTTTTGAATAATAGTCTCATCTTATAGCAATATTTCCTTTCAGGTGAGACAAAGCGACCATGGTTAGTCCATAATACAATCGGAAGTTATCGACCTTCCGTCACTCCGATAGATACATGACTTTCGTTGGGCTCTCATGTATGCTGTCTATATGTATATGTATATGTATATGGGGGATATAGGGAATGGCCATATGTTGCGATATAGACGCATTGCCACCTGGTAAGTTGGCGTAATTTTCATCCTAGACGCGGGATGCCCAGATGCGGAACATATATGGGCGATATGACATGTTCTATTTTCTATGTATATGAAAAATAAATGTTTTTAAAGGAAAAGACAGGCATGCATGGCATCCGGCCTAAAAGGCACTCATATGTACAGGTTACTCTCTTATCTCACTATATGTTCTATGATTCTATGATATGGTTGTTCATACCTTATGTTCTTTATTATTCTGATTTTCATGCCTTACATACTCGGTACATTAATCGTGCTGATCTCCTTTTCTCTTGGGGCTGCGTTTCATGCCATGCAGGTACACCCAAATGAGTAGAAGCTATTATAGAAGATGTTCCAGCGGGGTTATCAACTCCACTTATTTCTAGAGTGCTGCTGAGTCAGAGTATATGCGCTATGGTTTTCGTTCAAAGTTAAAGACTTTGTAGACAGAGTCATAGGTATAGAGTGTCAGCTTTGTAAGCGGCATCATCAGTCGATATGTTATTATATCGTATGTCACGAGTTTTATGGGATGGTGGATTTTGGAAAGCAAGATTCATAAAGCTTAGCTATGTTTTCATTTCTTTTTGATGTACAAGACTAAATAGATTAAGTATGTAATATGAGGCAGCGGGTTTGCTCGGCTTCGAGCATGGGGTCGGGTGCCCATCACACCTATTAAGATCGGGGTGTGACATTACTGTATCTGTCTTACAATAAACATGTTTTGGTAGATATGATTATTGAACTATTCACTGTAATTGTGGTTGATTGTGTATGATTCGATCAAATTTCATGTTCTGACATATAATTAGATCGGGTGTCATATTCAGACACATATTTAGATCGGGTGTCATATTCTGACATAATCTTGGATCGGGTGTCAAGTTCTAACACATCAATAGATGGTTGTAAGTCCCATGAAAAGATCCATTTTCTTTAAATAGAATGATAACTGGGATTGTTAATATGTGAGTATGCTTAAGTACAGGATATTAGATGATAAGTGATAAGACTATGCTGTATATATGTGTTTACTGTGCTGTGATTACTTTCTCATATCTCACTACTAGCTGGGTGATCCTACTAGTACACCATTGTCTTTATGTATTGATACTGCACTACTCTGTCTTTGTTGAGTACAACGCATCTTGAAACGATTGTTGAGAGACATCACATAGAAGACCGTTAGTTGATCAGAGTTCAAGGGTGATCCATTTCTTTCAAGCTACCATGGGCTCTTCTTTATCTTAGTCTTTCAATCAGGACTAGACTCTTAAACAGTTTTTCATTTTATGTCTTTTAGGGTTTCATCCCCTTCCTTTAGACTTATTGTTTCATTAGAGTTTTGGCAAATTGACTTTTAGATTCTAGGGGTATTTCTGCATGTTTAGTTAAACTGGCTGAGTTTATGGGGACTCAACACCCTTTTTCTTATATTTAATCTGTTTAGAATCTTAAATTGCTTATTCTCTTGCAATTGCTGTTAGTTTAGGCTGTAATAGTGATTCTCCCACCGGAGGATTAGTGTGGGTGCAAATCATAGCGGGCTAGGGTTGCAAAAAATTATTATTAGAGCCCTAGGTTCGTTGATATCATTGTACCAAAATAATTCTAGTAGACCCTTGCGGAATGGTATAGAGACATCTATACTTTTATTCGAGGGGCTACAGGACTTTAGAAAAAGTTTGTTTACCTTATTTTCCTCATTCTATGACTTGATTCCAATTAGTATTTGTTGATCCAAACTGGTATCTAACCTTTTTCACTTTTTTATCTACATTTAGTTGACACATGCTATAATGGTGTTCGGCCCATAACTCCTATTGAACCAGATGAGGAGCTAGTTGCAAGAAGATGAGTCTGAGGTAGGGGTAGGAGAAGGGGACGCGGCGGAGGCCGCAGAAGAGCAGCACCCGCTAGGGGTGAGGCTCCTCTTAAGGAAATACCAAAAGAGGAGGCCCCTCCCGCACCTTATGATGAGTTAGATGAGAACATAGAGGTTGAGGAAGAGGAGACTACCGAATAGATGGAGGACACTAAAACTGGGATTGCCGGTCTTCCTCCTTTGGACCTGATATTAGCTCAGCATATTATGGTTTTCTTGAGTAGGTTGGCTAGTACTAGAGCCATTCCCACTATGCCCACATCACCAGCTCTAATTTCTCACATATTTGCTGCTATAACTCTTCAAGTAGATGAGGTGGTAGGCACTGATGCCTTCTTCAGAGAACTTATTGGCCTAGTGAAGACTGGCACTAAGCATGACATGCTAACCAAGTTTTTGAAGCTTAAGCCTCCAGTCTTCCACGGTTCTTAGAGTTAGGATGCGTATGAATTCATCCTCGACTGCTATGAGAGGTTGCACAAGTTGGGGATAGTTCACCAGCACGTAGTTGAGTTTGGCACTTTCCAGTTGTAATGTAAAGCCAAATAGTGGTGGGGGTCCTATGTGTAGTGTGGCTTACCAGTTCTGCCCCCACTTACTTGAATCAAGTTTTATGCCCTATTTTTGGAAAAATTTATGCCTCGTGCCTTAAGGGGATCACAAGAAGGATGAATTTATGGCATTGGAACATGGTAACATGATTGTGGCTGCCTATGAGGCCAAGTTCCATGCATTGTCCAGGTACTCTAGTCAGCTGGTGACTACAGAGAAGGACAAAATTTGGCTATTTATGAAGGTTTTGTCTGTTCATATGACCTCTTTAGGTAAGAATTTCCATGAAGTTACAAACTTTGTGAAGAACGTAGAGGAATGTGATGGGATAGTCAGGCTAAGGTTTTGGCTAAGAAGCCCAAAAATATAGGCAACTTCCAAGGGTTATATTATAGAGGGTTAGGCAGGCCGGCGATTGAAGCCCAATCAAACCAGTCAATAATGCTCAATTTTACGGATAGTTTTTCAGGTACTCCCCAGCAGAATCCTGCCCAAAAGGGCCAAAGAGCTTATTTTATTCTAGGTAGCAAGCCATTTTTTGAGAGCATCTATTTTACCTGTGGAGAGCAGGAGCACATAAGGAGGGAGTATCCCCACCCTCGTGAGACAAATTTAACCTTGTAGCAGGCCAGAGCTGTGGTATCCACGGGCGGAGGTGGAAATGGTAGAGGTAGCCACAAGGTTAGCGAGGAGGAAATTCGAGAGGTCATAGAGGCCGAGGTAATGGTAGTGCAGATCGAGGAGATATGCAACCAGGTAGGGAGGTGGACCGTCAGAATGACAGGGCTTAATTTTATGCTTTACAGGGAAAGATCGAGGCTGAGGCGTCTAATATAGTGATCACAGGTACTATTCTTGTCTGTGACCGGATGGCTAATATTTTATTTGATCCAAGTTCTACTTATTCATATGTGTCAGTGCGATATGCCTTGGGTTTTGATGTAATTTGTGATATACTTAATGCCCTCATCAATGTTTCTACCCCTCTTGGAGAGTCTATTATAGTCACCCATGTATAACATAATTGTCATGTTGTGTTTATGGGCTTCCAAACATGGGCTCACTTAGCGATTCTAAACACGACTGATTTTTATGCGATCTTAGTCATGAATTGGTTGTACCCCTATTATGTTATGCTTAATTGTAATGCTAAGACTGTGACTCTAGAGATCCCATGGAGGGAAAGGTTAGAGTGGAAATGGGTGTACAAGTCTAAGCTAGCTAAGGTCATATCCTTTCTTTGAGCTAGAAAAATGGTGGGACGGGTTTCTTTGACATGTTAGGCTCATAATCAGGATGTTGAACTTTTGTCTCTCCCCATTGAGTCTATTCTAGTAATGTGTGAGTTTTAGGAAGTGTTTCCAATCGACTTTCCTGGTATGCCTCTTGATAGAGATAGATTTATATATTGACTTGGAACCAGGCACTCGCCCAATCTCTATTCCTCCTTACTGCACGGCTCTAGCAGAGTTGAGAGAGCTTAAGGATTAAATCCAAGAACTTTTTGATAAAGGATTTATCCGTCCTAGTGCTTCTCTTTGGGGTGCTTCGGTCTTATTTGTGAAGGAAAATGATAGTAGCATGAGAATGTGCATAGATTATAGGCAACTGAATAGAGTCACCATTTGAAATAAGTACCCGTTGCCTCGTATAGATAACTATTTTGATCAATTTCAATGTGCATTTTCGAAAATTTATCTAAGGTTGAGATATAATCAATTGAAAATAAGACCTAAGGATGTGCCCAAAACAGCTTTTAGGACCAAATATGGGCATTATAAGTTTCTGGTGATGTTGTCGGGCCGACCAATGAATCAACAGTGTTCATGAGTTTGATAAATGGGGTATTGAATCTATTCCTAGATTCATTCGTGATTGTATTTATAGATGATATTCTAATGTACTCGAAGAGTAAGGAAGAACATACAGACCATCTTCGCATTGTTCTGGGTGTCTTGGGGAAACAAAAACTGTATGCAAAATTCTCCAAGTGTGAATTCTAGTTGTCTTCAGTTTCCTTCTTGGGATGTGTTATTTCGAAGAAAGGGGTAATGGTATATCCATAAAAGATTGAAGTGGTCAAGAACTCAGTCGACCTATCTCTATGACTGAAGTTAGGAGTTTTGTTGGACTTGCTAGTTATTATCGTAGGTTTGTGAGGAGCTTTGCTTCTATAGCTACCTATTTAACAAGGTTGACTTAGAACGAGAAAGCATTTGAGTGGATTGATAAATATTAAGAGAGTTTTCAAAAGCTCAACACTCTTCTAACCACGACACCTATCTTAACCCTGCCAGTTGAAGGTAAAGATTTCATTATTTATTGTGGTGCTTCACATTCAGGTTTGGGTGTTGTGTTGATGCAAGATAAAAATTTTATAGCCTATGCCTCGCGGCAGTTGAAGGTTCAAGAGAGAAACTCTTTGACTCATGACTTAGAGTTGGCAGTGGTTGTGTTTGCTCTAGAAATCTGAAGGCATTATCTCTATGGTGTCAAGTGTGAAGTATTTACTGATCACCGCAGTCTACAACATGTGTTCACTCAGAATGAATTGAACCTGAGGCAACAGAGATGGATGGAGTTGATCAAAGATTATGATGTCACCATCCAGGTTCATCTAGGTAAGGATATTATGGTGGCAGACGCATTAAGTCAGAAACCAATTAGCATGGGCAGTCTAGCCTATTTGGGAGCTTGAAAGAAGCCCCTGACTAGAGAAATTCAGGCCTTAGAGACTAAATTCATAAAGCTAGGCATCTCAGAGCAGGGTGGAGTGATGTCCAATGTTGATCTAAAGCCCACCTTTATTGAAAAGATTAAGGCCAAGCAGTTTGAGGATGTAAACTTGAATAAGAGTAGAGAAAAGGTCTTGTTAGGCAATGGCCAAGATGCAGTACTTGATGCAAGTGAGATGCTCAACATTAGGGGAAGAATTTGTGTTCCTCGGGTAGATGGTTTAATTCAGAAAGTATTGTCTGAATCTCATGGTTCACGGTACTCTATTCATCCAGGAGTGAACAAGATGTATCAAGACTTAAAGCGATTGTATTGGTGGCATGGCATGAAAAAAGACATAATCGAGTATGTAGCTAAGTGCCAAAATTGTCAGTAGGTAAAATATAAGCACCAAAGGCTTGTAGGTTTGCTTCAAAGGATGCTCATTCCTAAATGGAAGTGGGAAATGATAGACATGGACTTTGTGGTGGGTCTTTCCAAGATGTTGGAGATGTATGATTCTATTTGGGTGGTGTTTGATAGATTGACGAAGTCAGCCAATTCATTCCGGTCAGGGTGGACTACAATACATAGCAATTGACAAAGATCTATGTGAAGGAGATAGTGAGGCTACATAGGATGCTCCTTTCTATCATCTCAGACCGTAGTACGCAGTTCACCTCTAAATTTTGGGGAAAGTTGCAAAAGGAGTTAGGCACTCAACTCACCATTAGCAAAACCTTTTATCCACAAGTTGATGGGAAGTCAGGTGTTAGAAGATATGTTGAGAGCTTGTGTGATCGACATTGAAGGACATTGGGATAAGTTCCTGACCTTGTGTGAGTTCTCTCATAAAAATAGCTACCACTCCAGCATTGAGATGGCACCATTTGAAGTCCTATATGAGAGGGGATTTAAGTCTCCTATAGGGTGGTTTGGGGTTGGAGATGTGGAGTCCTTGGGGGTTGACTTGGTAATAGATGCTCTGGAAAAGGTAAGGAGCATCCAAGCTAAACTTCTAGTAGCTCAGAGTCATCAAAAATAATATGCTGACCATAAGATAAGGGAGATAATATTCTAGGCTGGTGAGAAACTGCTTTTAAAGGTGTCACCCATACGGGGAGTAACGAGATTTGATAAGAAGTGCAAGCTCAGTCCTCGCTATATTAGCCCTTTTGAGATTCTTGACTATGTAGGGCCAGTGGCTTACTGGTTGGCCTTACCACCCAGTTTGTCTGGGTTACATCCAGTGTTCCATGTGTCCATGCTGAAGAAATATCATGGAGATATAGATTATATCATTAAGTGGGACTCAATTTTGCTAGATAAAGATCTTTAGTATGAGGAAGAGTCAGTGGTAATCTTAGATCGTGATGTCCAGAAGCTGAGGACCAAAGAAATTAAAGTTTTTGAAGTTCAATGGAAGCATCATCCAGTAGAGAAAGTTACTTGGGAAACTGAAAAGGATATGCGAGATAAGTGCCCTAGCAATTCACCGAACCAAGTACTACTCTATCTTTGTTTTAGCCCATTTTTCCTAGTTATCACTCGGGGATGAATGATGGATAAATTGGTATCTATTATAATGGCATTCCCCTATCATTACGGGTAAGTACATGGGTAAGTAAACCGTGCTAGAAAACTTCTGGGTAGTGACTTAGAAATTTTGGGCCTAGGCAAAACTTGGCCAAAATTGGAGTCAGGTGAGGTCTAGGGTTATCCGATAATGGATAAGAGATTGAATCTATAGCTTGATTTATTGAGTTGATATTTAAGATGATACAAGCATGTACAGCTTTATGGAATCATATTCAGGCGATTAAAACTCTTAGAATTAAACTTTGCGTGAAGGGTATATGTTAAGACGTCATGGTATGAGGGTATGTTGTGATATGGGAGACCTTGAGACTCTTTACAAGCTCTCTTTCTCCGCATATCCTGCCAGAGTGGGATTATTCTCGCCAAGGCGGGGCTAGAGAGGGATTATTCGCTAGGGCGGGGTCGCCATAGTGAGATGGTCCCACTGTGGCGGGACAATCACAAATTAAATTGGGGTAAAAAACCCAAAAATGGTATTTATGCACAAAAATGTTCTTAATAAGTTAGGAGGCAACTCAGGTCACGTTTTGATCATTTTTCTATGAATTCTCGCTCCAAAGGTAAGATTATTACTCTCCTCATCCGTATTTTGATTCCTAGAACCTAGAATTATGGTTGGTGATCAATAAGGGAGGGTTTTAGACTAAAATTAATGATGGAAAGTAGCGCTAGATTGGGGGTTAGGATCATGGGTTTGGCCTAAGTTGGGAATTACGTTATAATTTATGTAAAATAGGTCATTGTATTGATTCTTTGTATGTATGTGACTATTTTTAGATCAAGAAAAAGCTGAACAAACTCAGAAAGAGAAAGCTCAAGCAGTTTAGGGTTGTCTAAAGCTTGGTTTCGAGGTAGGTGATGGTTTTATCTTTCTGTATGTGTTATATGTGCTCGATATTTGCTCCACTGTATGCATATATGTATGACAATAGGGAAAGAAGAAATGAACTATGTTAAATGACTACTTATTGTCTTTGGCTTGCAATGAACCTGTTGTGTTACATATAAATATTGAACTATTCACTATAATTGTGATTGATTGGATCGGGTGTCACGTTCTGACACATAACTGGATCGGATGTCACATTCCGACACATATTTGAATCCAGTGTCATGTTTCGACATAATTTTAAATCGGATGTCACATTCCGATACACCAATAGATGGTTGTAGGTCCCATGAGAAGACCCATTTTCTTGGAATTGGATGATAATTGGGATTGTTAATCTGTGAGTATTCTTAAGTAATAGATATAAGATGATAAGTGATAATACTATTCTGTATATATGTGTTTATTATGTTGTAATTACTCTCTTATGTCTTACTTACTGGCTAGTCGTGTGATCCTATCAGTACATCATTCTCTTTGTGTATTAATGTTGCACTTGCTCTGTCTTTGTTGAGTATAGTGCATCTTCAAGAGGCTATTGAGAGATCTCGCATAGAAGATGGTTAGTTGATCAGAGTTTAAGGGTGAGCCAGTTCCTTAGGCTACCATAAGCTCTTCTTTGTCTTAGGCCTTCACTCAGGACTAGACTCTCAAACACTTGTTTATTTTATGACTTTTGGAATTGCATCCCCCCTCTTTAGACTTGTTGTTTCATTAGAGTTTTGGTACATCAACTTTCAGATTCTTGGGGTACTTCCGTATGTTTAGTTTAACTGGCTGAGTTTATGGGGACTCAACACCCTTTTTCTTGTATTTAATCTATTTAACACCTTAAAATTTTTATTCTTTTGCGGTTGTTGTTAGTTTGGGATGTAATAATGGTTTTTCCACTAGAGGGTTAGTATGGGTGCCAATTACGGTGGGTCAGGGTCATGACAGGGATAATGAAAAAAATTTCCCTCCCCACCAAGTCGGCCCCTACCGAGTGACTTTGGTGTCTCTATAGTGGTAGCCCTGTAACTATGATGGGATAATGGAGTCAGTTATAGAGGGAAAGAGAAATGGGTATCTCCCCATTCTCTTCTCTTTACTCTCTCAAACTCCCACTTTACTCTTGATCACTCCATTTTCAACGTCGAATCTAAGGTAAAGATCACACTCCTTACTTTTTTTATTTCATTATTTACTTAGTGATTATCGCATGCTAAGAATTGATTGATTAGAATAGCCTTGGTTTGGTTTTTTGAAACGTCGAATGGGTTGCTTGATTTGATGTAAAATTTGTAACATGGATACTTTCCTTATGTTTACAATACTGTGTAAGGACTATAGGAAATAGCATTGGAAATGGTTATGAACTGGTAAGGGAAGATGAACAATCATCTTGGTTGGAAACTTAGATTCATGCACTATTCATGACTTATAACGCCCAAAACCTTATATATTTAGGTAGTGAAGTACTTTAGGAATACTGATCTAAAGTGAAATGGGCACAAATGAGACTTTTTGGACTAAGTGTGCCATGGACTCACCCTTTGAAGCCTTGAACACGATGAATGCCATTATGGAGGCCTTACTTAAGCCATAGTGAAGCTGTTGTAGCGGGGTCACTCCCACTTTGGAGACCTTTCCATAGAGAGACACAGACCGCTATAGCCAGAGGCCACGTGACAGTGGCCTCCTAGCCACTTAAGCTAAAAATTTCCTTTTTCTAAACATGGTCCCCCTACCCTAATGAGTTCTAACACATCCACTCATGAAATTGTAGGTTCTTGCCAACGATAGCTAAAATTAATGAGGCAGACTTACCTTTTGTCGGGTTTCTCGATAATGCCAGTCGAGAAAGATACCACTATTATTGAAGGATAAATTTTTTCTATGAGAAGGCCTTTCATATGCTGGGTGTAGAGGAGAAAGCACCCGCCTTCTATGCCAAGCTAGAGGAGTTTGGTTGTGGCCCACTGGTGGATGCTCCTTCTGCCGCACACTCAGGCTAGCGTTCTACGCCTTCTTCCCCACTGTTCATTGGGGTGATCATAGCCCCAATATATGTATCTTTGAGGTGGATGTCCTAGTGGATACCTAGTCTATTAATGCAGTGCAAGAGGAGCCAGAGGTCTCCAATGCAAAGTTCAATGCTAAATTAAGGGAGATGGATCTGACATGGCCATGGGACACGCTGGTAGCGGAAGCGTTTTTAGTTCATGTCTACTGGCGCACCATTGAGGGAATCACTAGCTCATACTTCTATATGGATGCCAGGAGGTGGTTGACCCTGGTGCCTCAGAGGATTCATCCATGGGGCAACCTCATCGATATTATTTATCCTTGGCCTATAGAGGTGGCTTGAACCATTAGCGGGATTAGGCTGAATGTAGGGGCACAAAAAATGTTCGAGTGGAAGGACTTTTAACAAGGAAATAAGAAATCATTTTTCCTATTGAGGCTGGTGACAACACCATGCAAGAATACAAGAGTGCCTTTGATGGGATCTAATAAGGAGATATACATGGATCCCTCATTCCACCCTCTTTTGGTCAAGCCAGCCTCTTCCAAGTAGAAAAGAAGAGAAAGGTGGGTGAGGCCAGAAATATCCGAGAAATGACAGGCATAGATGATGAGGAGAAAGATGTTGATAAGGATGACTTTGTGCCCCTACCTCCCATTTACAACACCTATTCTCCAACTGCCACATAGAGGAGGACTTGGCCATTGAGATCCATGAGAGGCGTCCCTGTTGGAGCTACTAACCAAACTAACTAGATGCTCCACAGGGAACTGGTTAGGGATAAGGAGAAGAACCTACAGAGAGACTGCCTAATAGCTCAAATGTGGAAGACCATTAAGATCATCTTTTGTTGCATTGCCCCCCAACAGAAGCTTCGTCTTTTGATAGTTTCCCCATCTGAGTGAGGCCTGGATAGGTGAACGGCCCCAGCGGATCTCCCGTCTGACTAGGACATCCCCTCCCCTAGTTGATTAGTAAAAAGTTGGTTCCTAGATTTTCCCTGTTTAGGCATATAAGAAACAATGTTTTCCATTTCTTTCCTGCTTTTTCTATATTTTGAGCACATTTGGATGATATATTTCTATTTCCTTAACGTCTTAAATGTATGCTAGGTTATTTTTTAAGTCTTTTCCTACCGTTATACATTAACTCAACATAAGGATTAGCGAATTAAACGTCTCAAAAATGACTGGGTGGAACAAGGGAAATAGGGAGTACAGGGCTAAGATTTTTTCTCGCCCTGTCCAGCTATGGTAGGACAATTCCCACCATAGCAGGTGTGTTGTAGCAGGATCATCCTACTATAGAGGCCCAAAAATTTATCGCTTTTGCAAAATCCTCTTATTCCCCTTCCTTTTTTTTAATCTTAATTCATGGAATTGCGTTACGACCATTAACATACTTTTTAGACCAAAATCCAATAATACATAGACAAGAACTCATTCTTACATTAGAATTGGAACAACCATGCAGACACACGAAGTTTATTTATCACATCATATTTTTTGCTATCCTATAGCTTAAACCTACAAGGATTTCTTAAACATCATTTTGGTATTTAATAGGCAATGTAGTCCACTTGAGAACTATCCCAACATTTAACCCAACCATTTAGTCAATCATAGACCAACATAGTTAACATATTTCACAACAACTCAACCTTGAAAATAGACTCCCAATCTCAAGCCTTGACTTAATAAACACCTAAAACATGTCCCACATGATCAACAACCAATATCGACTATCCTAAAATTAGAGTTTTCCCAGTCACAAATTTTTATTTTCCCTTACCATCTTTACTAATGATAATCTCATGCCAATTTTAGAAATAACCCTAAGATCGTTCCCACATATGTATAATACAGACCTTGCATCATGGCCATAAAATTTTAGGGGTAGACTATGCCAAAACATGCTAAGTAATTCACGGAGTCATTTACCATTAATTTATAAGGCATAATCAAGATAAGAACTTTCCTTGTCCATAGTATCATAAAAATACAATCAATCACACCTCACATCATTTCATTCATTCAGGCAAGTACACTTTACACACTGAAAGTTATTCAAACAATACTATTCACATAATAACCATTTCCAGCTAAATCACACAAGAAAGTCATAATTATCAACTTTATTCACTTTATGGGTGACCATTAAGAAATCATCCATGCATTTACACAACATCTAAGGCCATATACCAATTAGAACCTTTTCCGTTAAGTTCACTTGCTTGCGTACTTTCAACCCCGACTACGACATCCATTTTACTTCGTTGAGATACTAATTGGAATATGGAGATACCAATTAGACTCAACTTATACCACAAGCGACACCATACGAAAGGGGAGAAGGAGGCAAAATGATTTCCTAGAATACTTCATAGATCCCTAAAGATTAAATATGGACGTCAACACACCAATCCTCAAGAACCTATTCGACATTTTCTCTTGTACAAGGAGATTAGTAACCTAAGATCTGATACCAATTTATCACGACCCAATTCATCGAGCCACGAAGTAAATAATTCTACCACTTAGATAGGAGAACCCTCAACTCCTACTCGAATATAACATGCAAAAAATAAATAAATTACAAGATAACACCCTAAATAGTTATGAAATTATCATAAATTAATTTAAACCTCCAGAGTTAATTTACAAGAAATATACTAACACCCACAAGGAACAAGTCTAAATAGGTACAAGGTACAAAAAAAATAAGACACAACTCCCACCATGAGGAAGGAAGGAGTAGAAGCTGCCAGAGATCATCATTTTCTTCGCCTATGAAATATCACTAATCCTGTAACCAAACTATTGCAAGTGACATAGAAAGAGTGGTATCAGTACACACAACATGTACTGGTAGGTATCATAAGAAAATACACCACCCAAACTACACTAGTCATCACCAGTACACTTGATCCCTGCACTGCCCTATTATCTATGAATTCTATTTTTTATCATTTCACTCCCTTAACCTACTACCGTTTTCCAAGACTAATACATTATCATATCATACCTTAGCTGTTATATCACGTAGAGAAGTTCCCGAATCTATGTCGCCACTAAATTTGTCTAACTAGTCTACCACTTTCTCTCATGCTCTCACACTAGCACCCTAGACCTTGACATTTTAGTAACCCACTACAAGACTCACTACATAGCAATAGACAATAGATTACCTCATCGTGTATATATATCACTCAAATTTTCTATCCCTACCCTCATTTTATTATACACATATGGGCATGATCAGTCACAATACAACAACGTCAATTAATGGCTCTCTCATGGAATCCACACCCAAACTGTTAATGTATCGGTGTGGTACCCAATCTCAGACCTAGTTAGTGTACCGACGTGGTATTTGATCTACTTATATCTCCATGGCACCTGTTCTAATTATAATGGTTTGGTACCCGATCCAGTTATACCAGTATGGAATTAGATCCAGTTATGCCAGCATGGCACCCAATCCACAAAAAACTACATATCACAATGCATCAACCACACTTAAGATCACAAATAAATCAAATAGGTTATTGCATAAGCTTCCCAACATGAAGTTATTCATATTCAACCTTTATTTCCTGAGTATACAGTACATAAGTAATTAACATGGATGTCACATAACATACACACATATATATATTCTTATGCTTATACAAATTCATAGACCAGTAATGGACCCCCTTATAAACATGCCCTTGTTCTTAGGAATTACCTACCATCTCAACAAGAGTTATCCAGGTTATCAATTAAGGACTAGCCACCTACTTCTAGTCACAGACATGTCATAACCCACACAATACATACCTATCCTAAACAACAATATATAACAACACATTCAGTCATTCAGACTCCGTGCCTGAAGGCCTAGACTTGAAATCTTCCATCAATCTACGCTATATTATGCAATGAGAACAACTCTACAACTAGTCAGTTAAAAATACTTAGCTTACTTGGGTGCCAAACAGCTGCTGAAGGATTCCAACACAATTTTTGACTTCCGAGAGGCAAAATGATGGAGGTAGGCTTGAAATCCATGGGTTGTAGCCCTCCTTGCGCTAAGATCCCTTCTCTCCCTTCTTCCCAATCCTAGAGCAACTTTTTGAGGGTTTTTAAGGTGACCCCAATCTATTTTACCACTGAAGGTGAGAAAGAGAATAAAAGAATTCGCGCTCTGGAGTTTCTTCCCCCGATGACCCCACTATGGTGGTCCAGATCCCATTGTAGCAGCGTCGCCGTAGCAGGAGTAAGCCCGATATGGCAGAATAGCCTTAGTTTCAAAAATGCCTAAATTACGAAGTTTCCACCATGTCATCTAAATTGTTTTAGTATGAAGTACCTTTTTACATAACGACAGTTCAGGTCGTTACAATTAGTTATGTAGAAGAGAGGAAACATATAAACTAAACATTAGATTAGCAATGTTATGCTATATGCATAAAAGAGAGAAAAAAATAACCAAATGTTGTATAATTTATGCTAGATTCTATATAAAAATTCTTTTTTTCCCATTTTTGTAATCAAAACATATATAAATTATGTCAATTATAATACATGAATAACAATAATCTCTCTATTTATTTTTTCCCGGATTGATTCTACACAATTTTTTGATATTTTCTTCAGATTGCTAACTCAGCGACAGAGTACTCGATTGTTAAGTGTGGTAGTGTCTTTTATACATATTATAGATGAAGTGATAGATTCGTCCATACTCTCAGGAAAATTTGGAAGACCACGAGTGACTCTGAAAGGAAATGAATGGTAAAAATAGCATGTCATATAAACGGAAAGTTTTGAGAATAACTGACTGGTATCTAAATAACCCCTAATACCATACTTGATAGTTGGTTAGGAGGTAAGTTATTCATGTATAGAATTAATATGGTATTTGATTTTTGATTTTAAAATCTGATTAACTAATATATGTATAAATTATGAAGGAATCTATGTATTATTAATGTATGATAAAAGATGGAATAACTAATATATAAGTAAATAAACTCTGCATAAAAACTTATATATGCATAAAATAATATTCTCAAAACTAATCTCTACATTATTTATATTTGAATAACTCTAATCAGCTATCAAACAATCCCTTAATAGTGGGTCTAAATAGTGCAACACGTATGGTGAGAATTAAAATAGATGGTGACTCCTTTATGTGGCAAGTTTAGTGGTGGCTTCTGCGGCTCTAGAAAGACTTGGCCCAAGATAAATGAACGTATTGACGTGGATGTCACCACTTTTATGATAATTCCACTAAGAAATTAATCACTTTTATATTTTTAATTAAAAAAATTGTATATATATGGGCAAGCATTTTTCATGATATGATAAAGCAATGCCAATACTATATCAGTCACCACTTTCCAGAATTTTAGATATGGCAAAGCAATGCCAATAATACCATATCAGTCGCCAATCATTTATCTACTAGAAAATAGTTTTTTTAATCATCATCATCGTGATGTTCGGATCAATTTTTGCACATTTTATTAAATTTTATGAGATTTATTATTTCCTATCATTAACAGATATCAAGTACTTTTGTCTATCAAGACTATGAAAAATGGAAAGAATTACTTACTATTTTTTTGTTTCTGCTAAAAGAATTTGAACCTACAATCTCATGACTCTCAATCACTTTATTGACTAGGTTTGTCAAATTTACAGACTTTGGATTTATAAGGGGCAAATTAGTCATACTATAATATTCAAAATTAATAATAAATATGTTAAAAGAACTGTTGTAAATAAATTAAAATAAGAAAAGTAAGTATAATATCATAAAACATAAAAAAGTTGAGTGGTATAGAGAGAAACATGAACAAAGATCTATAAAATTATCCCGCATTTTTAATATGTGACAAAAATATTCTTTTTTCTTTTCTACGGCCTGTGCACATATAAATTATAAATTAAATAGAAGGACTCAGAAAATTTTAGAGCACCTTCAATAGATACTTTCTAGAAAATTTTGGAGTGCCTTTAATACTTAATTTCTTTATGTTTGAAATATTACGTCTGTCTTTTCTTCTTTTTTTTTAAAAAAGTTGAAAAAGAACAAACTTTGTTCTATTAAATATATTTTACTTTCTCAGGTTATTTTGTTCCTTTTAGAGAATATTCTAATAGCATATTGCATCTATGATTAGGGGTGTCAATGATTTTTTAAAAACCAACTTAACCACATTAAACTGAATTGTACCAAATCGATTAGGTTTCTTTTGATAAAATCAATGTTTTTTATATAAATTTATAGTCGTATAGAATAATTATGGAGATTTTTTATTTTATAAAAATTGAACAAAAATAATTAAATCATATCAAATAATATATGCGTAAAATTTATTTTATATATTAAGTTAAAAAATAATAAAATATTAAAATTTTTGCTTTAAACAACGTCCTAACACTGGAACTTTTTATAATACTTCGATCAAAACTAAATTAGCTCTAATATCTCGACTATCAAATAGTAACTAATAAACTACAAGGTATTTCAATGATCTTGATAACAAGCTACAAGTTAATTAGATTTTTTCCTCTCTTATGATTTACTAAATTTCTCTTATTGGATAAAAATTAAGTAGATTCGGTTTTTGAGTTTCATCTTGATTGATTCATTGTCACTCATATGATGTAAATTATATTTTCTTGATCTTTGCTTAATATTCTTTTACACTACCATAATATAATCGGATGAATCTCTATTCTTTTTTTTTGATTCATCACCTTTAAAACAATAAGAATATTAAAAGAGTTTTTGCCAAAATCATACACAAGTTTACATGATAGCGTGTTCTAACTTCTCTCTCTCTCTCTCTCTCTCTATATATATATATATATATATATATATATATATATATATATATATATATATATATATATATATATACCCCTTACGGTCGTTCAGGGAAAACCAATGGTGAAAGAATATGGCTAGAAAACTTTTGTGTAGTAACTTAAACATTTCAGGCTAAGCCGGTCTCAGACAAAATATGAATAAGATGAGGTCTACGTCAATCCGAGAAAGGATTAAAGCTAATGTCTAAGATTGATTTTGATTTTGAATTACCTATGACATTAAGGAATCTGTATGGCTTTCCGAAATTGAATTCGGGTGAGTAGAACTCCTGATATCCAACTTGGCATGAAAATGTTATTTTAGAACTCCGAGGTTCAAGGGTTCGTTGCGAAATGAGGGTTTGAGGGAGAATTTTCGAGTTTCCGTTTTGTGCAAGTCGTTATGCCGGGGTAAACTCCTGCTATGGTGGAACCTCTATAGAAAGCTGATGGCCCCTATAGCAGACCAGTCGGAGATTTAATACAGAAAAGTCTGAAATCGCTCTTATTTCTATAAATTTGTTCTTGGGAGAGGAAAATGCGACTTAGGGCTATTTTCTTTGGTTTTCTACCAAGTCCATTGGTAAAAGTAAGTTAATTACTCCTCTAACTTGTAATTCAATTATTGGACCTTAGAAACTATAGTAAAAATATCTTAGAAGAGAGTTTTGACTTGAATTAATGGTGGGAAAACCCTAGTTTGGGCAGAATAATCACAAAATTGGTTAAGGGTTGTAATTTGAGTATAATCTGAATATTATTAGGCATTCTTCATTGATTGTTGTATTTTTCTATTGTTTAGGATCAAGAACAAGCCAAGGCACTACAAAAGAGGAAAGATCAAGTCCTTTAGAGTTTTCAAGGCTTGATTCGAGGTAGGTGATAATTGTGTTTTTCACGTTTATATTATATGTGCTTGTTAACTTCTTCACTAGTATTTCATGTATTATTTATGATTAGGGAAAAGGAAAGAACATGAATTGATATGATAAGTATGGTCAATTGCATGTAATGAATGTGTTACTCGGTTGTACAAGTGTGATTGCTATTCATTGTGGTTGTGATGTGGTATGTGATTTCCTTATTGGAACAGGTGCCAGACCAGTACATTTAGATCGTATACCATGTCGATACATTTGAATTGGGTACTACACCAGTATATTTAGATCGGATGCCACAACAATATACTAATTTAATGATTGGATCGTGTATCATATCGGTACACTAACAGTTTGTGTGGGTTCCATGAGAGAACCGATTGATTGTTATGTTTTGGTTATTTCATGTAATTACGAGTATCAAATTAAAGTAAGGAATGGAAGTTTGGGTGTTGCTATATTTGTGATTTAATCATATATTATCTATTTTATTAAGTTGTGGTTGCTAAAAAATATTTCGTATAACTGGAACTAGCCATGTGATCCTACTGGTACACTATATTTTTGTACTGAATTTGCACTTCCTCTTTCTTTATTTAGCATAAAGCATATTCAAGTGGTTGCTGAGAGACATCAACTATGATACTTCTACTACTTGAATTCAAAGATGAGCTATTTGTTCAAGATACCATGAATTCCTCCTAGCTTTTTGTCCATCTTTTTGGGACACAAACATTTTAGACTAATGATTATGTTTATTATTGGGGTTGCATCCCCTTATTCTAGAGTTTTTAGAATTTTAGTACGATGAGTTTCAGATTCTAGGGAGTTTTATTTCCGCAAATATTTTGACAATGACTATGTTTATGGGAACTTAGTCTTAATTGCTTTAAAATCTATTCTTTAGTTATTTTGTTTAATAAGTTGCTTCTTAAAATGGGTTAATTATTGGGTTATAGTTGGTTCTCCCACCATAGGGTTAATTTTGATATCACAGCAGGTCAGGAAGGTAAAAAGGTGCAACACCTCGTGTTATTCTAGCCTAGACTAAGTTTGAGGACCATAAGAAAGATAGAGAAAAATGAGTGGCACCTAATAGTACGAGTCGACCTACGAGTGGTAGGAACTCCTACGGATAGTAGGAGGGACTCGTAGTTTTGGCATTGAGTTTTGAAATCTACCCAAGACTAGAAGTGAGTCTACAAGTCAATTGATGACTCGTAGAGAGGTCTACAACCTGTAAGGATGAGTCATGGGATAGAGTCTAATTTCTAAAAAAAATGCAAGCCTTAGTACTTTGGCTACGAGTCGACGGGATGATCCGTAGAAAGAATTATGAGTCGTAGAAACGAATCGTAGAGACCCTTGATACTTAGCCAATATTTGAGAATCCAAGTCACTTCTACGAGTGAAGTCGACTATTTATCAAAGAGTCTACGAGTCGTAGACACGACTCATAGAAGAGATTTAGAGACTCAGAGATTCAGTGTCTGACAATGTTGCTAGACGAGAAAGGTCTATGACCCGTAACACTTTCTACGAGTCATGTACTTGACTCGTAGAAACTTTTATAGACTGCAACCCATCTCTACGACTGGTCTTCTATGACCCGTAGAAGTTTCTACGAGTCGTAGAACTGATCCGTAGATGGCCAGGGTCGATTTTTATAGAGGGTATTGATGTCATTTTCCATCCTTCCCAAACTAAAATCCTGATATTTTAGGATTAAATTAAGTCCCTTATCAGTATCCTAAATGCCTAAACTCTCATTAACACTTAGACTAATTGAGAGCGAGGATTTGGAGAAGAGGAGAAAGGCTAGGGTTCGAGTTCTTCAAGAGAGGTCTTCAACTTTAAAATTTTCTTCAAGTTCCAAGTATGTAAAGCTAACACTAATGTGAATTAAGTTCATCCATGTGCCCTAAATCTTCAGTTTTCTTAATTGAGATAAGTTTTAAAGTTCCATGAATCGAGTTCTTGAATTATCTATCATTCCTATTGAGTTCGGATATAAATTTCATTATGTTATTGTATATGTATTAGGATATTCTTTGATGAGTTTCTTGAATTTAGTTTTGTTGAGAGTGTGGGTTCGTGTTTGCATTCACATGAACCCTAATTGAGATTTCATTATACATTATGCATCGATGGAGTTTTAGAGAACAAGCTGTGAACGTTTTGCATTAAATAATTTATGCATTTATTTTGAGTTTAAAGAATAACAAGTGTCATATTTGATTGATAAAGAGTTTGAGTATGAGTTGAGAAATTTACTGAGTAGCATCTTGAGCTTGGGCATTCTAAGTATAAACGAGTTGAGCAATATTTCATTAAAAGGTCGATTTTGAAACTGAGTTGAGAATTTAAATTATATTTTTATTTTAAATGCATTCTTTGAGTTGAGTTTTGAGCTAAGTCTAAAAGAGACTAAACGGGTATTTTGAGAATTTTTTTCACTTGATTTATATGAGCATAATAGAATATTTGGGAGTAGTATTGAACACCGATATGGGGTGAGCCCATAAACTACATAGCCAGCGTATGGTAGAGGTCATGCCTCTCAAGTCCCAAAATGATGGATTGTGGTTGATTTTATATCCATTGAGTTGAGCGTCCTTCACCCTGACAAGGTATTGGACGGCTGCAACAACAACAACTCTTAAGTGTTGTATCATCACTAGACCATAACTGATGGTTGTCGGTTAGAGAACCTACCACAGAGTACATTATCATACTTTCCTATATGGAGTTATATCTCTTATTGCATATTATTTAAAGCATTATATTATTCTACTTCATGTTTTATTGAGTTGATCCATTTTTCAAAATTGAGTCCAATGAGTTGAGTTGAGTATCTTTGAATAAGTTTCCTTTCTACCATTTTACATACACGTACATTCCATGTCCTGACTTCATTTGGCCTGCATCTTTTTATGATGCAGATACAGGTTATAGAGGTTCTTAACAGGTGCATCGTTGAAGACCAGATCCAACTCAGCTTTTGGTGAGACCTCCTTGCATTGGGAGGGCTTCATATTTATTTTCTTCATTTGTTATTCTGTTGATAGTCATTTGGGGTAGACTTGGACTTGTCTTGGAACCTCTCTAGTATTGAGTTAGAAGTATCATGGACAGAGTCAGAGTTGAGTTAGATGGGTTTGTTTTAGAGTTTTTTTTAAAAAAACTTAATTTCATTATTGAGTATATGACATTTATGCACTTCATGCTTGAGTACTTTTCAGCATATTAGTTCACTATTCATGATGTTTTGAGTGCCCACTTGATCTATCTGTCTTTTGAATTATATTAAACCTTTCGCTGAGAGTTTGGATGTGTGATTGAACCAAGTGGTTCACTTGGGGACCAGCAATAGTCTTCTAGTACCTGTCACGTCTAGGGTACCCTCCAAGGGCGTGACAAACTTAGTATCAGAGCACAGAGTTCAAGAGTCTTAGGATGTCTATGAAGCCTTATTTAGTAGAGTCTTACTTATGGGTGTGTCATGCATCACATTTATAATCAGAAAGCTATAGAATATTAGGAAATTGTTTCACTTCTTCACACTATGAGTTTGTGCTAAAAAGTCTAACGCTAAAAGTTCCTTCCTAATTCATGCATTACATGTTTACATATAATGCCTCCTAAATACACTGTCAGTTAGAGAAACACCACCAATATTGAGGTTCCATAGACTGAGATGCCCCTACCATCTGGAGTGAGAACTAGGGGCTAACCTGCAAGGTCCACTGAGGCACCCTAAGAGCCTACCTCTCAGCCTACCTCTCAGCCTACACCAACTTTAGAGACAGAGTTTCGAGTTGTGATCTCTATGCTCACTCAAGTTGGAGTTACCCGAAATGGTAGCCAGAGTTTTCCAGCTCCTGGCTCTAGTTCTCAAGAGTCGTCTACTGCCATAAGGATTAGGAATATTTTGAGAATTAATCTGCCAGTTTTCACGGGTTCTAAGGTTGAAGAGAACCCCCAAAATTTTATCAATGAGATATAGAAGATCCGAAAGAGATGTTGGTGTCTTATCAGCTCAAGGACATGGAGAACATGTGGTACTACTAGTGGGAGGAAGGTAGAGGTGAGGATGTTGAGCTTGCATCTTGGAATGAGTTTGAGGGTGCTTTCCTTAATCACTTCTTTCCGAGAGAGTTGACGAAAGAAAATGTAGAGGAGTTCGTGAATCTGACAAGAGGGGCTGATAGTAAAGGAGTATGGTTTGAAGTTCATCCAGCTATGCAGATATACTCCAAAGATGATCTAATATATGGTGTCTAAAATGTAAAATTTTGTCTCTGGCTTGGGCAGATATGTGAAGAAGGAGTGTAAGGCATCATTACTAATTTAGACATGGACATTTGTTGGCTCATGGTCTATGCTCAGCAGGTTGTGGAGGATAAGAGGAAAGATAGAGAAGAGCACTTGAGCAAGAAAGCCAAATCAGCTGGGCATGAGAATGAGCTAACATGAGGCAAGGGAAACAAGTCCTTCTTTCAGAAAAAGTCATCCATCTACACTTTATTGATAGCAAGTGCACCTGCCCCTAACCACAGATGTGATAAAAAATCCCAAAGTCACCAAAATTCCAGAGCTCGGGGTTCCTAATTCTAAGGGAGTGTAGCCTAGGGACCGAAGGGGAAGTCGCCCTGCAGCAAGTATGGTAGACTCCATTTGGGAGAGTGTAGAGAGGGTACCAAAGGTTGCTATAATTGTGGTAAGGATGGCTATTTCCAAAGGGATTGCCCGATATTGGGAGACAGAGCTCAATCTTCTTTCGCGGCACCACCAAGTTGGGGTAACCACAGTGGTACTAATACAGGTATAAGTGAAGGGCCAAACTGTCTATATGCTATGGCTAATCGCCAAGATCAGGAGAACTCGCCAGATGTTGTCACTTGCATGCTATGAGTATTCTCTTTTGATTGTTATATTTTACTTGATCCTGGTGCCACTTTGTCATTTGTGACCCCTTATGTGGCAAATAAATTTGTTAGAATTCTTGAATGTCTGCTTGAGCCTTTTAGTGTGTTTACTCTTGCCGGTGAGTCTATCATTGCTGAGAGGGTCCATAGAGATTGTATCACGTTAATCTATCTCAAGAATACCATGGCTGACTTAGTTGAGTTATACACGGTTGATTTTGATATGATTCTTGGTATGGATTGGATTTATGCTTGTTATGCCTCTGTCGATTATAGGACTTGGGTGGTTAAGTTTAGTTTCCCCAATGAGCCTATCTTAGAGTGGAAAGGTAGTCTTACTATGCCAAAGGGTAAATTTATATCCTACCTTAGAGCTAGTAAGTTGATCTATAAAGTATATTTATCATATCATTAGAGTCAAGGATGATAGTGCTGAGTCCCCTACTTTTGAGTCAGTTTCGATTGTAAATGAGTTTCCAAAAGTGCTTCTTGAGGATCTGCCCGGAGTCCCTCCTGATAGAGAGATAGATTTAGGATTGATGTCCTTCTCGATATGCAACCTATCTCTATTCCACCATAAGAATGGTTTCTGCCGAGTTGAAAAAGTTGAAAGAGCAGCTTAAAGATCTCCTAGATAAGGGGTTTATTAGGCCAAGTGTCTCACATTGGGGCGCTCCTATCCTGTTTGTGCAAAAGAAAGATAGATCCTTGAGAATGCATTGACTATTGTTAACCGAAAAAAGTTACTATAAAGAAAAAGTATCCCTTTTCGAGGATCGATGTTCTTTTTGACCAACTTTATGGTGCCACTTGTTTCTCTAAGATAGACCTCATATCAGGCTATAATCAGTTGAAAGTAAAAGAGTACGACATCCCGAAGACATCCTTCAAAATAAGGTATGGTCACTATGAGTTTCTAGTCATGTCCTTTGGTTTGACTAACTCTCTTCTAGAATTTATAGACCTCATGAATAGAGTGTTCAAGTAGTATCTAGATATATTTGTGATCGTATTTATAGATGACAGACTGATCTATTTGAGGAATGAGGAGGAGTATGTTAACCATCTCAGAATTGTCCTCCAAACTCTCAAGGAAGAAGAGTTATATGCTAAGTTTTCCAAGTATGAGTTCTGGCTAGCATCTGTGGCATTCTTAGGCCATATTATTTCTGGAGATGGTATCCAAGTAGACTCACAGAGGATTAAAGCAGTTATGAACTAGCCAAGGCCTACATACCTGACTGACATAAAATGTTTCTTGGTTTTAGCTGGCTACTATTGTAGATTTGTTGAATGGTTATCATACATATCTTCACTATTGAATAAGCTAAATCAAAAGAAGTCTAAGTTCCAATAGTCAGATGCTTGTGAGAAGAGTTTTCAAGAGTTGAAAACAAGGTTGACTATTACTCCAGTGTTATCCCTATCGGAAGGAGCGGATGGTTTGGTTATCTATTTCTATGCCTACAGAGTTGGATTGGGTTGTGTGTTTATGTAGAAGGGAAAAGTGATAGCTTATGCTTCTAGACAGCTTAATATTTATGAGATAAACTACCCGACTCATGACCTTGAGTTGGAAGCCGTAGTATTTACTCTCAATATTTGGCATCATTACCCTTATGGTGTGCATGTTCATGTGTTCACAAATCACGAGACCCTACAATATGTGTTTACACAGAAGGAGATGAACTTGAGACAAAGAAATGGTTTAAGTTGTTCAAGGACTATGATATGAGCATTTTCTACCATCCAGGTAAAGCTAATGTTGTTCCTGATACTCTTACAGATTATCTATGGAGAGTACGACCCATTTAGAAGAGGGAAAGAAAGAATTAGCTAAAAAGGTGCATAGGCTTGCACTTTGGGAGTTCAAATTATTGACTATAGTGACAGTGGTACTATTGTTTAGAATGGAGATGCATCATCTCTAGTTTCAAAGGTGATAAAAAGTAAGATCAAGAGCACATTCTCCTCAAATAGAAAGATGACGTTCATAAGCAGAAGGTGATGGCTTTTTCCAAAGAAAGAGATGGAGTGTTAAGGTATCGAGGGAGATTGTATGTTCCAAGTATTAATGGCACCCGAGAGAGAATCATGGTAGAAGCCCATAATTCCAAGTATTCCATCCATCCAGATTCTACAAATATGTACCACAACTTGAGAGAAGTATACTGGTGAAGTGGAATGAAGAGAGATATAACAGAGTTTGTGTCTAATTGCTTGAGCTGCCAACAAGTCAAAGTTGAGCATAAAAGGCCCTGTGGAGTAGCTCAGAATATTGAGATTCCTGAATAGAAATGAGAGATGATAAATATGAACTTTATTGCAGGTCTACCGCAGTCCCGCAGACAACATGACTCTATTTGGGTAGTTGTGGACAGGATGACCAAATTGACCCATTTCTTGCTGGTTAAGACTACAAACAAAGTAGAGGTGTATGCTAGACTGCATGGAGTTCTTTTATCTATCATCTCATATAGGGGATCTCAGTTCACTTCTCAATTTTGGAAGTCATTCCAGAAAGGTTTGGGTTCTAGAGTGAACCTTAGTACTACTTTTCATCCACAGACAGACGGCTAGGTAGAACGTACAATACAAACTTTGGAGGATATGTTGAGAGCCTGTGTCATTGATTTCAAAGGTAATTGGGATTATCATTTACCTCTTATTGAGTTTGCATACAATTATAGCTTCCATTCGAGCATTCAAATGGTTTTCTATGAAGCTCTGTATAAGAGGAGATGTAGATCACTGATTGGCTGATTTGAGGTTGGTGAAGCTGAGTTTATTGGGCCAGACTTAGTTCATCAAGCTATGGATAAAGTAAAGATCATCCAGCAGAGGTTGAAAACTGCACAGAGTTACCAAAAATCCTATACCGATGTTAGGAAGAGAGATTTGGAGTTCGAAGTGCACAATTGGGTATACTTGAAAGTTTCACATATAAAGGGTGTGATAAGATTTAGAAAGAAAGGGAAACTTAGTCCTCGCTACACTAGTCCTTACTAGATTTTGAAGAGGGTGTATAACATAGCCTATGAATTAGAGTTGCCCCCTTAGCAGTTATTCATCCTGTGTTTCACATCTCTATGCTTAAGAAGTGTTTGTGATAACCTTCACTTGTTGTTCCAACTGAGATCATTGTGGTGAAAGAGAGCCTGAGTTATGAGGAGATCCTATTTCAAATCTTTGATCGTTAGGTTCACAAATTAAGAACCAAGGAGGTAGCATCCGTCAAAGTTCTATGGCAAAATCAGTTCGTTACAGAAGCTATATGGGAAGCTCAAGAGGATATGAAATCTAGATACCCTCATCTATTCATGCCTCCTAATGATGATGTTGATAGTAATGTCACTTTTTCCTATCTTTGATTTGAAGTTCCTTCCGAGTTTGAGTATTAGATATGTATTCTCGAATCCGAGTAGTGATTGTTTGATTGATGGAGTATTTGATTCTTGATTGTATTTGTGCCTTCAGTAGAAAAAATAGATTAATCTTCATTAGAGGACGAATGATCTGAAGGGGAAATATTAATACAACCTGTGTTATTCTAGCCTAGACTAAGTTTGAGGACCATCAGAAAGATAGAGAAAAATGAGTGGTGCCTAATAGTATGAATCAACTTACGAGTCATAGGAACTCATACAGATTGTAGGAGGGATTCGTAGTGTTGGAATTATGTTTGAAATCTGGAAAACTAGAAGTGAGTCTACGAGTCTATTAACATCTGATTGAGAGGTCTACGATCTGTAAGGTTGAGTTGTAGGATCAAGTCTAATTTTTGGAAAACAAATGCAAGCCTCAGTAGTTTATCTACGAGTTGACAGGACAATCCGTAGAAAGTATTATGAGTAGTATAAATGGCTTGTATAAACCCTTGACACATAGCCAAAATTTGAGACTCCTAGTCATTTTTACGAGTAAAGTCGATGACTCTTCGACACGACTCATAGAAGAGATTCAGAGATTCAGAGTCTGAAAATATTGCTAGGGAAAAAAGGGTCTACGACCCATAACAGCTTCTACGAGTCATAGAATTGACTCATAGAAACATTTATAGAATGCAATCCATCTATACGGCTGGTCTTCTATGACCCGTAGTAGTTTCTACGAGTCATAGAACTAATCCGTAGATGACCAAGGTTGATTTATATGGAGTGTATTCATGTCTTTTTTCACACTTCCCAAACTAAAACCTTGATGTTTTAGGACTAAATTAAGTCCCTTACTAGTATCCTAAATGCCTAAACTCTCATTAACACAGACTAATTGAGAGCGAGGATTTGGAAAAGAGGAGAAAGACTAGGGTTCGAGTTCTTCAAGAGAGGTCTACATGGATTAAGTTCATCCACGTGCCCTACATCTTCAGTTTTCTTAGTTGAGATGAGTTTCAAAGTTCCATGAATTGAGTTCTTGAATTATCTATCATTCCTATTGATTTTATATATAAATTTCATTGTGTTTTTATATATGTATTATGGATTCTTTGATGAGTTTCTTGAATTGAGTCTTGTTGAGAGTGTGGGTTTGTGTTTGCATTCACATGAACCCTAATTGAGATTTCATTGTACATTATGTATTGATAGAGTTTTAAAGAATGAGGTTGTGTATGTTTTACATTAAATAATTTATGCATTTATTTTGAGTTTAAAGAATAAAAAGTGTCATCTTTGATTGAGAAAGAGATTGAGTCTGAGCTTAGAAATCTCCGGATTAGCATCTTGAGCATGAGTATTCTAAGTATAAATGAGTTTAGTAATATTTTATTAAAACGTCTATTATAAAATTGGGTTGAGAAGTCAAATTATATTTTAATTTTCAGTGCATTGTTTTAATTGAGTTTTTTGATAAAGTCAATAAGAGACTAAACGAGTATTTTGAGTATTTTACTCACTTGATGCATATGACCATAATAAAGTATTTGAGAGTAGTATTGAGCACCAATATAGGGTAAGCCCATAAATTACGTAGCCAGCGTAGGGTAGAGGTCATGCATCTCAAGTCCCAAAATGATGGACTATGGTTGATTTTGTATCCATTGAGTTGAGCTTCCTTTACCCTGGCAAGGTATTGGATGGAAGCGACAATGGCATCTCTTAAGCATTGTATTATCACTAGCTCATAAGTTATGGTTTTCGGTTAGAGAACCTACCACAGATTAAATTATCATACTTTCCTATATGGAATTACATCTCTTATTGTATATTATTTAAAGAATTATATTATTCTACTTCATGCTTCATTGAGTTGATCTATTTTCAAAATACAGTCCTATGAGTTGAGTTGAGTATCTTTGAATAAATTTTCTTTTAGCCATTTTACATACTCGTACACTTCCTGTACTAACTCCACTTGGCCTGCATCGCTATATGATGCAGATACAGGTAATAGAGGTCCTCAACAGGTGCATCGTTGAAGACCAGATCCAACTCAGCTTTTGGTGAGACCTCATTGCATTCAGAGGGCTTTATATTTATTTCCTTCAATTTTTATTTTGTTGATAGTCATTCGGGGTAGCCTTGGACTTGTCTTGGCACCTCTCTAGTATTGAGTTAGAGGTTTCATGGACAGAGTCAGAGTTGAGTTAGATGGGTTTGTTTTAGAGTTTGTTTTTTAAAAAACTTAATTTTATTATTGAGTAAATGACATTGAGTCACTTCATGCTTGGGTATGTTTTAGCACATTAGTTTATTATTCGTGATGTTTTGAGTGCCCACTTGAGCTATTTGTATTTTGAGTTATATTAAACCTTCTACTAATAGTTTGGATGTGTGATTGGACCAAGTGGTTCACTTAGGGACCAACAATGGTCTTCTAGTGTCGGCCACGTCTAAGGTACCCTCTGAGGCGTGACATAAAGTTGGTATCAGAACCCTAGGTTAATGGACCTTGACGTACCAAAATGACACTAGTACAGTATTACAAAATGGTACAGATACGTCTTTACTTTTTTTCTGAGAGGCTATAGAACTTTAGAAAAACTCTTTTTTTCATCATTCGTGCTATGACTTGATTCTAATTAGTATATGTCGATACAAGTTGGTATCTAACTACCTTCTGTCTTCATTCTGTAGATGGTTAATACCCAACAAAATGTTGCAAAGACAGTAGATCCAGCAGTAGAGCCAACATAATAATGAGGAGACAAAGGTAGAGGCAGGGGAAGAGGAAGGGGTAGAGAGAGAGCAACACTCGTCAAGGGTAGAGCTTAGGTAGAAACTGTACCAAGGAAAGCAACCCCTCCCACAACACTGACCATATTGAGGAAAAGGTTGAGATTAAGATTAAGGAGGAAGTTGAACCAGAGGTGGCGGAGAAAGTTAATGATGCATCTTCCTCTGAAGAGGTTCAGCAAGTATTGGCCTTTTTAAGTGAGTTGGCAGGTACTAGAGCCACACCAACTACTTAGGATTCAGGTACTTGTCCTATTGCTACTATGGCCTCAAGATGGATGAGGCTTCCGGTACAGATGCATTCTTCTGTCCTTTGTTGAACCCGAAGATGACTGGAACAAAACATGAGATGCTGACCAAGATTTTTAAGTAAAAGCCTCCAATGTTTTAGGTTACATTAAGTGAGGATGGATTTGAGTTCATCTTGAACTGTTATGGGAGGCTACACAAGTTGGGCATTGTACAGCAGCATGGGGTTGAGTTTGTGACATTTCAACTGAAAGGTGAGGCCAAGCAGCGGTGGAGAGACTATATGGAGTATCGATAATCTATTCTGCCTCCATTGACTTAGACTCAATTTCACTCCTTGTTCCTTGAGAATTACATACTTAGGACTTTGAAAGATCACAAGAAGGATGCGTTTGTAGATCTAGAGTAGGGTAATATGACAATTGCAACCTACGAGGCTAAATTCCATATTTTCCTTGTTATGCTACTCAGCTTGTGAGCACTGAAGATGAGAGATTTTGTAATTATGTAAAGGGACTAAGCACTAATTTACAAGTTTTATCTATGCACTTGATGTTTGTAGAAAAGAGCTTTTATGAGGTATCAGATTATGTTAAGAAAATTAAAGGAGTTCAATAGGTTGGATAGGTTAAGTGATTGGTTAATAGGCCCAAGAATCTGAGAAAATACAATGGTTTGTATTCTAAAGGTTCCAGTCAGCAGGTGCATTCAAACCACCCAATTCAGTCAGGTTTGCCTACTTCTACGGGTGGTTACCCTAGGGTTTCTCAGTAGTCTCTGACTCAGGGTGGTCAAGGAGATTCTTACTCATATTTGACTCAAGGTGGTCAAGGAGCTTCTTACTCATTAGCCAGCAGGTCATTCCTTAATTGTGCATGTTTTAATTTTGGGGGAAAGGGACACTTTAAGAGGGAATTTCCTCACCTACGGACAATTAGCTAGGCACAACAGCAGATAAAGTTTGTGGTTACAGTGGGTGGAGATAATAATGGTAGAAGATGTCCACTAGGTACACAAGGAGGTAATCAGGGAGATCGTGGAGGCCAATAAAATAATAATGGGGAAAGAGAAGTGACGCAGCAAGACAGCGGGGTTGCTTGTAATTATGATAAAGCTCAATATTATGTTTTTCCAAGCAGGACTAATGTTGAGGCATCAGACGCAGGGATTACAAGTACTATTCTTATTTGTGACTAGATGGCTGCTATTTTATTTGATCCGTGTTCTACCTATTCCTACATATCTGTTAAGTTTGTTCTGAGTCTTGATTTGACATGCGATATTATTTATTCCTTTTGAGTATTGACTTGACATGCGATATTCTTGATGCCCTTGTTCATTTTTCTATCATGGTAGAATCGTCTGTAGTTATCACCCATATGTACCATTTGTGTTTTGTTTTGTTTGTGGATTTTCAGACTTGGGTAAATTTGATCATAGTGGATATGGTTGATTTTAATGTGATCTTGGGGATGACTTGGTTGTCCCCATATTATTTTATGCTTCAATAATTCTAAGATTGTAAATCTAAAGATCTCAGGTAGAGAAAGATTAAAGTGGGAAGGAGTGTACAAGCCTAAGCCAGTAAAGATTATGTCGTTCATTCGGGCTAGAAAGCTAGTGGGGTAGGGTTGTTTGGCCTATTTGTCTATCTTCGGGATGTTATTCTAGAATCCCCTTCAATTGAGTGTATTTCTATAAAGGTACTTCCTACAGATCTTCCTTGTATGCCTTCAGATCAAGACGTTGACTTTTGCATAGATTTGGAGTTGAGCACTCACTAAATCTCTATTTCTCCCTATTGCATGGCTCCAACAGAGTTAAAGGAACAAACGACTCAACTTCAAAAACTTCTTGACAAGGGTTTTATTTGTTGTAGTGCTTCTTCCTGGGTGCTCCAATTTTATTTTTAAAGAAAAAAGATGGTAGCATGAGAATGTGCATAGGTTATAAGCAGTTGAATAAGGTCATCATTTGGAATAAGTACCCCTTGCCTCGTAAAGATGATTTATTTGACCAGTTGCAGGGTATTTCAATTTCTTTTAAGATTGACTTGAGGTCAGGATACCATTTGTTAAATATTAGGCTTGAGGATGTACCTAAAATGACCTTCAAGACTCGATATGGGCATTATGAGTTCTTGGTTATATCATTTGGGTGGACTAATGTGGCAGCAACTTTTATGAGATTGATGAATAGTGTGTTTAAACCATTCTTGGATTTCTTTATCATCATATTTATTGATGATATCTTGGTCTACTCCAAGAGTAAAGAGAAGATCGCCTTCGTATTATTCTAGATATCTTGGGAAAATAGAAATTATATGCTAAATTTTCCACGTGTGAATTATGGTTGTCTTCAAATGCATTGTTAAAGCATGTGGTATTGAAATATGGGTTAATGGTGGATCTCCAAAAGATTGAGACAGTTAAAAATTGGGTCCGTCCTTGGTTAGGGGTTTTATGGGGCTTTCTAACTACAATCGCCGACTTGTCAAGAATTTTGCTTCTATTTCTACGCATCTGACAAGGTTGACTCAAAAAGAGGTACTTTTGAGTGGCTTGACAAGTGTCAAGAGAGCTTTCAAAATCTCAAGACCCTTTTGACTACAACGTCCATTCTAATGTTATAGTGAAAGGTAAGGACTTTATTATTTATTGTGATGTTTCACATTTGAGCTTGGGTGTTGTGCTGATGCAGGAAAGAAACATTATAGCATATGCTTCAACAAAATTGAAGATTCATAAGAGCAACTATCTAATGCATAATTTGGAGTTGGCAGCGGTAGTGTTTTCTCTCAAAATCTTGCGACACTATCTCTATGGTGCCAAGTGTGAGGTATTCACAAATCATCGCAGTCTACAGTATGTGTTCACTCAAAAAGATTTGATTCAAAGGTAGAGGATATGGAAGAGTTTCTCAAGAATTATGATGTGGCCATCCAGGTAAGTCAACTGTTGTGGCATACATATTGAGCCAGTAGATAGTTAGCATGGGCAGACTGGTTTTCTTGGGAGTGTCTAAACAACCCTTTGTTAGAAATATTCATGCTCTATACTCTAAGTTCATGAAATAGGGCATCTCAGATAAAGATGGACTGTTAGCCAATATTGAGGTTAAGCCCATTTTTATTGAAGAAATTAAAGCTAAGCAGTTAGAAGATGAGAAGTTGAACAAGCTCAGAATTAAGATGATTTCCGAGGAGGCCCTAAATACCACTCTCGGTATAGGTGGTGTACTCAGTTTTAGAGGAAGAAATTATGTTCTTTGGGTTGATGATTTGATCCAAAATGTGTTGCCAAAATCTCATGGTTCGCGATATTCAATTTATCTGGGTGTAACCAGGATGTATAGGGACATGAGGGAAACTTTATTGGTGCTTGGGATAAAGAAAGACATAGCATAGTATGTGTCTAAGTGTATGAACTATCATCAAGTAAAGTATGAGCATCAAAGGCCAACAGGTTTAGTTCAAAGAATGCCCATTTCTGAATGGAAGTGAAAAGGATAGCCATCAATTTTGTGGTGGGTCTTCCTAAGACCTTGGGGATGTATGACTCAATTTGGGTCACTGTTTTTATAGGTTGACTAAATCATCTTAATTTATCCTAGTAAGGGTGGATTATACTTCTCAACAGTTGGCGAAGATTTATATCAATGAGATAGTAAATTTGTACGAGGTTCCCCTTTCTATCATTTCAGACTGTGGCACTCAGTTTACTTTAAAGTTTTAGGGTGAGTTGCATGAAGAGTTGTCCTCTCAACTCACTTTCAACATAGATTTTTATTCACAAATTGATGGTCAGTTGGAAAAGAAGATTCAAGTATTGAAGGACATGTTGAGAGCATGTGTGATTGACTTTGAAGGCCATTAGGATCAGTTCTTACCGTTATGTGAGTTCTCATATAGTAATAGTTATCACTCCAACATTGACATGGCACTATTTGAGGCATTTTATGAAAGGGGATGTAGATTGTCCATAGGGTGGTTTGAGGTTAGGGGTGTGAAACCTTTAGGAGTTGACTTGGTAAGAAAAGCTAATGAAAAGGTAAGGGGTATTAAAACCAAGCTTTTGGCAGCCCAGAGTAGGCAAAAAGAGTATGCAGATCGCAAAGTAAGGAATATGATATTTCAAGTTGGTGATCAAGTTCTATTGAAGGTGTCACCTATGAAAGGAGTCATGAGATTTGGTAAAAAGAGTAAGCTTTGCCCTAATTACATTGGTCCATTTATGATTCTTGACATTGTTGGGCCAGTGGCTTACAAGTTTGCTCAACTTCCTCATCCAGTGTTTTATGTGTTCATGCTGAAGATGTACCATGGAAATATAGATTACATTATCAAGTGGGACTCAATATTATTTGACAAGGATATTCAGTACAAATTAGAGGCAGTTGGAATTCTTGATTGTGATATCCGGAAGTTGAGAACTAAAGAGATCAGATTAGGAAAGGTTCAATGAAAGCATCATCTGGTAGAGGAAGAAACTTTGGAAATTGATAAGGACATGTGGGACAAGAACTCTCACGTTTTTGTGGATATAAGTACTACATTATTTCTTACTTAACCCAATTTTCTAGTTTGATTGCTCTGAAATGACTGATGGGTAAATTGGTATCTATTGTAACGATCCTTTTTAGTCATTAGGGGAAAATCAATGGTGAAAATAATTGGGCTAGAAAATTTTGTATAGTAACTTAAAAATTTTAGGCTAGGCCAATATCAAATAAAATCTGAGTAAGTTGAGGTCTACGTCAATCCAAAACAAGATTGGGGCTAATGTCTAAGCTTGGGTTTAATTTTCTATTAGTTAAGAAGTTAAGAAATTCATAGGGCATTACAAAAGTGAATTCGGGTGAGTAGAACTCCCGATATGAAGCTTGGCATGAAAGGGTTATTTTAGAACGTCAAAGTTCAAGAGTGTATTGCGAAATGGGGTTTGAGGGAGAATTTTTGAGCTTTTGTTCCATAAAAGCTGCTATGGAGGGGCCTCTATAGAGGGATGGTGGCCACTATAGCAGGCCAATTGCAAATGTTAACAGAAAAGTCTAAAAATCGCTCTTATTTTTGTAACTTTGTTCTTTCTGTAACTTTTTTCTTGGGAGAGGAAAAGACGACTTAGGTCTATTTTCTTCAATTTTCCACCAATTCCTTTGGTAAAGATAAATTAATTACTCCCCTAACTTGTAATTTGATTTTTGGACCTTAGAATCTATAGTAAATATCTTAGGAGAGGGTTTGTTTTATTTGAATTAATGGTGGGAAAGCCTTAGTTTTGGTAGAATGGTCACGAAATTGGCCAAGCATTAGGATTTTAGTATAATTTGGATATCATTATGTCATTGTTCGTTGATTATTGTATTTTATTTTTTTTTTATACCAAGAACAAGCCAAAACATTACAAAAGGGAAAAACTCAAGTTCTTTAGAGTTTTCAAAGCTTGATTCGAGGTAGGTGATGTTTGTGTTTTTTCTATTTATGTTATATATGTTTGTTAACTACTTCATTAGTATTGCATGCATCATATATGATTATGGAATAGAAAAGAACATGAATTGAAATGATAATTGTGGTTAATTGCATGCAATGAATATGTTACTTGATTGTACACGTGTGATTGCTATTCATTGTGGTTGTAATGGTGATATGTGATTTTCTGGTTGGATCTGGTACCAGATCGTACATTTATATCACGTACCACGCCGATACATTTGGATTGGGTACCATGCTGGTACATTTGGATCGGATGTCACGCTGGTACACTAATTTAATAATTGAATCAAATACCACACTAGTACACTAACAATTTGTGTGTGGGGGTTCAGTGAGAGAACCAGTTGGTTGTTGTGCTGTGATTATTTCATGTAATTATATGTATCAAATCGGTGTTTCTATAATTGTGATTTAATCATATATTATCTGTTATATTAAGTTGTTGTTTGTTCATATTTCGTATAACATGAACTAGTTATGTGATCCTACCAGTACACTGTGTTTGTGTACTGATTCTACATTTGTTTGTTTAGTATAGAACATATTCAGGCGTCTGTTAACAGACCTCAACTGTGAGACTTCACTACTTGAATCCAAGGGTAATCTATTCATTCAGGTTGTCATGGATTCCTTCTAGTTTTTTTCCATCTTTTCGGGCACATACATTTAGATTATTGGTCATGTTTTTATATTGGGGTTGCATCCCCTTATTCTAGACTTAACTTTCAGGTTCTAGGGAGTTATATTTCAGCAAGTATTTTTGACAATTACTATGTTTTATGGGAACTTAGTCTTTATTGCTTTAACATCTATTCTTTAGTTGTTTTGTTTAATGAGTTGCTTCTTAAAATGGATTAAATTGGTTAAGTGTCGGATTATAGTTGGTTCATCCACCGGAGGGTTAGTGTGTATATCACTCACAGTGAAACAAGATCATGACAAAACTACACTGATACCGAAGAGATATCGAGATAATGGGATAATGTTAAAAAATCTAATTTTAGTTATATAAAATAAAATAATCAAAAAATAATGGTATAAATTTTATAAAATAGCTATTCAAATTGTACCATTCACACCCCTATTTATCAGACCTCTATGTTTATATATAATTGGTGCATTAGAATGTGATGTCGCACTGCTCTTAAGCCAGCATATATATTTATTTATTTTAAAAACATTGTTTGATATCTTATATATATATAAATATACAACAACGACCTAGTGAAATCCCACAACATGGGGTCTGGAGGGTAAAGTATATGCAGAACTGATTCCTATCAAGGTAGGACGATTGTTTTCGAAAGACTCTTGGCTCAGTAAAATCAAAAAAGAAGTCAGAGAAGAATAAAAAGTTCAAAGCGATATAGAAAAGCAATTATCGAAAGCAACCAAAATGAGATAGAACAATCAAAGTAGATAAGGTAGTGGAAGTAATAGATTATAACAAACATCATACATCAAAATTATAGTGGGCTAATACGCCTACTAATAAGGAAGAAAGACGAGACTATGAACTAACCTTCTACCCTAATATGGGTCCTCCACACCCTCCTATCTAAGGTCATGTCCTCGGTAAGTTGTAGTTGCGCCATATCCTATCTAATCACCTCTCCTCAATATTTCTTTAGCTTACCCCTACCTCTTCTGAAACCATCCATGGCCAACCTCTCACACCTCCGCACTGGGGCATCTGTGTCTCTTCTCTTCACATGCCCAAATCATCTCAGTCACATTTCCCGTATCTTGTCTGTCAGGCCCCAGGAGGGTACCCTAGACGTAACCGGCACTCAGAAACCATTTCTGGCTCCCAAGTGAACCACATAGCCTGATCACACCTCCGTTCATTCATTCATTCAGTGGAAAGTTTAAAAATAAAGAATAATTTAGCGGGCAACTCAATCACCCATCCAACTCAAAGAATAAAGGCCATGGGCCGACAGATCAAATAAAATATTTGTCATTTAAAAATAGTTTGACAAGAATAATTTAAGGAAAGAAATACTCAATCGACGCATCACTATTTAGTCTATGAAGCCTCTATCACTACTACCTAATTGGTGTCAATGACATATTCATGGCTACCTCAAATCAAAATAGAAAAGGCTAACTCGACGCAAGAATACATAAGCGGTGTCCTCCAAATGTAGGGAAGGACTGACCAATACGCTGAGTGTGAAATAGATCCCCAATGATGCTCCTAATTGACGATCTCTTAAACTTGTCTTTGCATCATGATACGATGCAGGTCCAAATGGACGTCAATACGTAGAATGTACGAGTATGTAATATGGCAAAATGAAACATACCTCAAGGAAGAATATCATCGATCCAACTATCTCCAATCAGAAAGATAAGAGAGACTCAAATAAGGCATCATAAGTCTAAAGAAAGAATACATATTTTTTAGACCAAGACTCAACATACTCATATCTATCAAGTGAGTAAAATACTCAAAATACTCATTTAGTCTCATTGGACTCCTTAAAATCAATTCATTTAGTCTCATTGAACTCTTTTTAAAACTCAAATCAAATCTGGCCTCATTGGACCTTCTTTCAAATCGACTCATCTCAACTCATCAAACTCTTTTCTTTAAAATTTATACAATCTCGACTCAATCTCAAAATCGACATTTTTAAAGTAGAAATGCTCAACTCATTTATACTCGAAATACTCGTGTTCAAAATACTTAAAAGACTCCTCAAACTCAACTCATGCTTAAACTCTTTTTAAATCATAGTGAAAATAATTACTCCTTAAACTCAAAAATAGTGTATGAATAGTTTATAAAAAAATGCTCACAAATTATTTATTTAAAACTCCTTCTCAAAAGACCCTTTATTTTCAAAATACTCATAAGACTCCAATCAACTCAGATTATGCAAATCACATATCACATAATCACATTAGACTCCAATCTACTTCATCACATAACATCCTCATCAACATACCTTTTCATCAATCATTTTACACATATTAAATAATCACTATTCACATCATCACTCACACCATCATCAAAACATCGTCATTCGCATCATTATTACACCATCATCAAAACACCACCATTCACATCACCATCAAATATTATCATCACATCATTGTCAAATATTATCATCACATTATTATCAAACATCTACTCCACAATCTTCATTTTAGTCCTATGTTCAAATTATAGAAACAAAGAGACATTCTTAACTATCTAATTCATTCTTTCCATTCCAATCAATACCTATATACACACAACTATCCATCTCAACCTCAAGACAATTATGACAAAAGAAATCTCATCTTGGGTTCATGTGAATGAAACATGAACCCATACTCTCAACAAAACTCAACTCAAGAATATCGTCAATACCTATAAATCTATATACAAGGATACATTTATAATCAATAATATGAAAAATAACTATTTAGCAACTCAAGTCATTAAAATCATCAATCAACCATTTGTATCTAAAAACATTCCATAGTTTAGGGAAAACTTTCAAGAAAACCCTTTTTAGAAGGTGCAACTCTTTCACAACTCCTATTCAACACATCTATGGGCATATGGAAGAACTCAATCCATATTTTAGGTTAGCCTTACATACCTTGTTTGAAGACTTTGAAGAAAACCTTGATGTTGGGTGTTCAATGGAGGACTCAAGTCTTGAAGCTCTTGGAACTCTTCTTGTTGGAAAGGATTTGAAGAAGAAGAAGAGAGAGAGAGAGAAGCTCCTAGGACTTTTAGAGAGAGAGTGAGGGATTGAAAATGATCCCAAAATGTGTTAGGGCTGATACATATATAATTTGGGGGAATTCCCAAATTACCCCTTCTCAAAAGTTTTAAAAATAGGCAAAAATGCAGCTGGCGCGATAGTGGCGCGTCGCGCCATTGCAGCGCCAGGCCGATGAAGCCTAAAAACCTGCACACCTCATAGTGGCGCGTCGCGCCAAGGACTAAACTACTGAGCCATGTTTCTGGCACGATAGTGGCGAGTCGCGCCCTTATAGCGCCAAGGCCAAAGTTTTTGGGTTCTGGAAATTTGGCCTCAAAAACCCTGCACAACTTTTAGTGGCGCGTCGCGCCAAGGACCAAACTACTGAGGCATGTTTCTGGCGTGATAGTGGCGCGTCGCGCCCTTATAGTGCCAAGGCCATTTCCCCAGCATTTGCAACCCAGGCCAAAAATGAAATTCCTGCCGCGCTAGTTCGTCTTAGGAGCGTCATATCTTTCGACTCCAAACTCTAAAATTTGCATTCTTGGTGGCGTTGGAAAGAAGACTCGACGACCATTAATTTAATAGGTCGTGGGCTACCCAGATCATCATATATCAAAAGATAGGGTCGTTAGAAGTCAACTCCTCATGCAAACTCCTCCTCAAACTTAGCCACGACGAACCTTTTGGCTTGATTTGGTCCTAGGGGTCTTCATGACCCCACATCACCTCTAACGCTCTTTAATTACTTAGGAACTCATCCTAACTCATGTGAAAAATCTCAAGTCCTCTGGTCCGAGTCTACACTCACGTGAAGAAATGTTTGAATCTTAGCGAAAAACATTCGGGGGTGTCACATTATCTCCCCCTTGGGATCATTCATCCTCGAATGATGAGTAAACCAATGGTGGAATCGAGGAACAAATAAAAATCGACACTCAATCAAATCAACCAATCGGTCATATTAAGCAATCTAGACAATCAACTATTTCGACTCAAGAATAGGCAAACCACTTCAAGTCAAGAATAGGAACATTACTCTCAACATTCTCATCATTAGGCACGAATAGAACATCGAAACTCTATCAACTGAATCATTCCAACCTCTAGATCGTCAATTGTCGAACTCCAACTCATGAGCGACATTCCTAATCCTCTTCACAATTTCATAAGGTCAATATATCGGTGTCCAAACTTCCCTTCCTTTACAAGCCTCATAACACCCTTCATGAACCTCCAATCTTTCCCCCAAATGCAATCGTTAGTCTACTACCATCACTCTCACAGTGACAACCATACACTTAACCTTATCACACTAACTACCTCACTTATATCTGAGATTTCTCGAGCTTACTTTAACACTTATACCCTCATCATCATATGAGCTCTTTCCCGGAGACACAACAACATACTCTTACCTATCTATTGCTCATCACAAGGTCTTATCTCAGTCCTCCTCCACATATTTACCCTCAACTAGACAAGTACAACACAACTATCACGATCAACAAAACTCACTCTTCCCCATCTACACTCACTCAACTCCGCCTACTATCATCTTGGTCAACTCATCACTATCAAAATCTCAAGACTTACTTTGGATTATTACCCCATCATCTCCCTCTTAGCTTAAAAGCATCAACTAAAGGACACTAACTAGTCACTCAAAGCGACTCACAAATTTAGAACCTTATTCAAATCTATACTGTTTCATACACACATCTTAAGCCTCTTCTTACTAAATGACTTAGCCTCAACTCACTACTTACATTTGAGGGTCACATACCCCTCCTTCCATAACACGTACTCCTCATGAGTTAATATCCTAATCTCTTTCATATGTCATGTCAAGCCTACTGAATCAAACCTTAAACTAGCATTATCATAATCATTCACTACACCTCATTACTCACCTTATAAATACTCCACCCTAGCTACAGGTCTCAATCAACCACCATTCTCACTATTTGAGTTCTACTCCTCTAAGTCCCTCTTCCTACCTTTACAATCATTCTACCAACCATAGCTCTCCATGCCTCAGGTTACCCTCCATCAGATGGTGACACTTATCACCTAGATACGCAACTTCCCCCTCGAAGGTGACATTCGAATCAAGATGTAGGGATAAGATTCTAGGATACATCTCGCTCTGACTCAACGCACGATCCATACGAATGAGAGTACATCCTTCCAAATCAATAGAGTTAAGCACAGTAATCGGCTCCTCTCAAGCCTTGTGCCGTCTCTTCCCTTTCTCAAGACTTTATCTTAACTCATCAACAAGAATCTCATATCTACTATTTCAACTACCTTGAGTATGAGGGGTAGTCAAATGGATTTGAGCAACGCACAAATTAGAAGGGAACATTCATAGAGTTAAACTCTATCGCACGAACTCAGAATATGAAAGAAGGAAAACAAATTCTTAATGTCCTATAGCCTCTTGATTATAAGTGTGGTGCATAACACACTCATAAGCAAGACTCTACTAGACACGGCTTTATAGACTCCCTAGGATACTTGAACTCTATGCTCTGATACCATGTTTGTCACGCCCCGAGAGGGTACCCTAGACGTAACCGGCACTCAGAAACCATTTCTGGCTCCCAAGCGAACCACATAGCCTGATCACACCTCCGTTCATTCATTTATTCAGCGGAAAGTTTAAAAATAAAGAATAATTTAGCGGGCAACTCAATCACCCATTCAACTTAAAGAATAAAGGCCATGGGCCGATAGATCAAATAAAATATTTGTCATTTAAAAATAGTTTGACAAGAATAATTTAAGGAAAGAAATACTCAATCGACGCATCACTATTTAGTCTATGAAGCCTCTATCACTACTACTTAATTGGTGCCAGTGACATGTTCATGGCTACCTCAAATCAAAATAGTAAGGGCTAACTCGACGCAAGAATACATAAGCGGTGTCCTCTGAATGTAGGGAAGGACTCACCAATACGCTGAGTGTGAAATAGATCCCTAATAATTCTCCTAATTGACGATCTCTTAAACTTGTCTCTGCATCATCAAATGATGCAGGTCCAAATGGACGTCAGTACGTGGAATGTACGAGTATGTAATATGGAAGAATAAAAAATACCTCAAGAAAGAATATCATCGGTCCAAATATGTCCAATCAGAAAGATAAGAGAGACTCAAATAAGGCGTCATAAGTCTAAAGAAAGAATACATTTTTTTAGACAAAGACCAATCACACATCCTATAATCACATCCAATCATACATAGTGTAGTTCAATCAAATCATTTACAATTCGATCCAATCCGATCTAATCACAATTCATCTAACCCAATCCGATTATATCCAATCAACTCAATATTCAACTCAATAATCAAATCCAATGTAGTCACGTACCATTGTATTCAATCCAATCACAATTCATCTAATCTGATCCAATCATATACCATTAACTCAACAATCAACTCAAAGGACTCAACTCAATAAATATGCAAATCAAATTATGCAACGTTTTACAATTTAACTCAATCATCTACAATCACATTCAAACCAATCATATAAAGCACAATCCATTCAATTCGGAGTTTCTCTAACCGACAACCATCACCATATGAGCGAGTGATAGTACAACAAGCCGACGTTGTTGCCACGTCTGTTCATACCTTTCTAGGGTATGAACGAATCAACCAATCATGGATCCAATCCAACCAAGTCCTATAATGTCAGGACAAACATTTTGGGGAAGCATCCGACTTTAACGGCTCAATTCCCTCCTATGTTTGGCGACATAGTTTATTGGTTCGAGTATGGACTATACTCTTATCCAATTCGTTGCTCGATACTCCTCCCAAGACTCAACATACTCATATCTATCAAGTGAGTAAAATACTCAAAATACTCATTTAGTCTCATTGGACTCCTTAAAATCAATTCATTTAGTCTCATTGGACTCCTTAAAATCAATTCATTTAGTCTCATTGAACTCTTTTCAAAACTCAAATCAAATCTGGCCTTATTGGACCTTCTTTCAAATCGACTCATCTCAACTCATCAAACTCTTTTCTTTAAAATTTATACAATCTCGACTCAATCTCAAAATCGACATTTTTAAAGTAGAAATGCTCAACTCATTTATACTCGAAATACTCGTGTTCAAAATACTTAAAAGACTCCTCAAACTCAACTCATGCTTAAACTCTTTTTAAATCATAGGTGAAAATAATTACTCCTTAAACTCAAAAATAGTGTATGAATAGTTTATAAAAAAATTCTCACAAATTATTTATTTAAAACTCCTTCTCAAAAGACCCTTTATTTTCAAAATACTCATAAGACTCCAATCAACTCAGATTATGCAAATCACATATCACATAATCACATTAGACTCTAATCTACTTCATCACATAACATCCTCATCAACATACCTCTTCATCAATCATTTTCCACATATTAAATAATCACTATTCACATCATCACTCACACCATCATCAAAACATCGTCATTCGCATCATTATTACACCATTATCAAAATACCACCATTCACATCACCATCAAATATTATCATCACATCATTGTCAAATATTATCATCACATCATTATCAAATAACTACTCCACAATCTTCATTTTAGTCCTATATTCAAATTATCATCACATCATTATCAAACATCTACTCCACAATCCAATTCATTTTTTCTATTCCAATCAATACCTATATACACACAACTATCCATCTCAACCTCAAGACAATTATGACAAAAGAAATCTCATCTTGGGTTCATGTGAATGAAACATGAACTCATACTCTCAACAAAACACAACTCAAGAATATCGTCAATACCTATAAATCTATATACAAGGATACATTTATAATCAATAATATGAAAAATAACTATTTAGCAACTCAAGTCATTAAAATCATTAATCAACCATTTGTATCTAAAAACATTCCATAGTTTAGGGAAAACTTTCAAGAAAACCCTTTCTAGAAGGTGCAACTCTTTCACAACTCCTATTCAACACATATATGGGCATATGGAAGAACTCAATCCATATTTTAGGTTAGCCTTACATACCTTGTTTGAAGACTTTGAAGAAAACCTTGATGTTGGGTGTTCAATGGAGGACTCAAGTCTTGAAGCTCTTGGAACTCTTTTTGTTGGAAAGGATTTGAAGAAGAAAAAGGGAGAGAGAGAGAAGCTCCTAGGGCTTTTAGAGAGAGAGTGAGGGATTGAAAATGATCCCAAAATGTGTTAGGGCTGATACATATATAATTTGGGGAATTCCCAAATTACCCCTTCTCAAAAGTTCTGAAAATAGGCAAAAATGCACCTGGCGCGATAGTGGCGCATCGCGCCAAGGACTAAACTACTGAGGCATGTTTCTGGCGCGATAGTGGCGCGTCGCGCCCTTATAGTGCCAAGGCCAAAGTTTCTGGGTTCTGGAAATTTGGCCTGAAAAACCCTTCACAACTTTTAGTGGCGCGTCGCGCTAAGGAACAAACTACTGACGCATGTTTCTGGCGCGATAGTGGCGCGTCGCGCCCTTATAGCGCCAAGGCCATTTCCCCAGCAGTTGTAACCCAGGCCAAAAATGAAATTCCTGCCACGCTAGTTCGTCTTAGGAGCGTCATATCTTTCGACTTCGAACTCTAAAATTTGCATTCTTGGTGGCGTTGGAAAGAAGACTCGACGACCATTAATTTAATAGGTAGTGGGCTACCCAGATCATCATATATCAAAAGATAGGGTCGTTAGAAGTCAACCCCTCATGCAAACTCCTCCTCAAACTTAGCCACGACGAACCTTTTGGCTTGATTTGGTCCTAGGGGTCCTTCATGACCCCACATCACCTCTAACACTCTTTAATTACTTAGGAACTCATCCTAACTCATGTGAAAAATCTCAAGTCCTCCGGTCCGAGTCTACACTCACGTGAAAAAATGTTTGAATCTTAGCGAAAATAAATTCTGGGGTGTCACATTATCTCCCCCTTGGGATCATTCATCCTCGAATGATGAGTAAACCAATGGTGGAATCGAGGAACAAATAAAAATCGTGACTCAATCAAATCAACCAATCGATCATATTAAGCAATCTAGACAATCAACTATTTCGACTCAAGAATAGGCAAACCACTTCAATTCAAGAATAGGAACATTACTCTTAACATTCTCATCATTAGGCACGAATAGAACATCGAAGGTACTTGAAACTACTTTTCTTTTGGATGGCCTGGTCACCAAGCCTAACTTTCGTACCAACCTCTTGAGGTGTCTCACTAAACTTGCACTCTAAGTACTCTGTCTTGGTCCTACTTAGCTTAAACCATTTAGACTCCAAAGTCTGTCTCTAATCCTCCAACTTAGCATTAACTCCACTATAAGTCTCATCGATCAAGACTATGTCATCCGCGAAAAGCATACACTATGGCACCACATCTTGAATTTATCGCGTCAATCCATTCATCACCAAGGTAAATAAAAATGGATTAAGAGTTGATCATTGATGTAACCCCATCACAACTGGGAAGTGCTCTGAGTCACTTCCGACTGTCCTTACCCTGGTTTTGGCACCCTCATACATGTCCTTGATCACCCTTATGTATGCCATAGGTACACCTTAAGCCTCCAAACATCTCCATAGTATCTCTCGTGGCACTTTATCGTAGGCCTTTTCTAGGTCGATGAATACCATATGCAAGTCCCGCTTCCTCTCCCTATACTGCTCCACCAGTCTCCTCATAATATGGATGACTTCTGTAGTTGAGTATCCCGGCATAAATCTAAACTAGTTCTCTGAAATAGACATGCCTCTCCTTACCCTCATCTCCACCACTCTTTCCCACACTTTCATAGTATGTCTTAGAAGCTTGATACCTCTATAGTTGTTGCAACTCTGGATATCCCCCTTATTTTTGTATAAAGGGATCATTACGCTTAACCTCCATTCTTCGGGCATCGCTGCCGTCTTAAAGATGACATTAAATAACCTAGCCAGCCACTCTAAGCCCGCCGAGCTTGCGCTCTTCCAAAATTCCATAGGAACCTTGTCAGGTCTGGTCGCTCTTTCCCTGTGCATCCTATGAAAAACACCCTTAACCTCCTCAACCGTAATACTCCTACAATACCCAAAATCGGGATGCCTCCCTGTATGCTCCAAATCTCCCAACCCAACCTCTCTGTCCCCTTCTTTATTTAAGAGTTTATGAAAGTAGTACTGCCATCTTTGTTTAATGAGGGTCTTGTCTACCAATACTTTTCCATGTTCGTCCTTAATGCAGTTCACTTGATCCATATTATGTGCCCTTCTCTCCCGCGCCCTGGCTATCCTAAACAATTTCCTATCCCCGCCTTTCTCTTCTAGTTCAGCGTAAAGGCATTCAAAAGCTGCCGTTTTTGCCATTAAAACCACCGACTTCGCCTCCTTCCTCTCTATCTTATAAAGTTTCCCATTCATCCACTTCTCCACCTCATCCTTGCTTTCTATCAACTTTGCATATGCAATTTTCTTTGCTTCCACCTTCCCTTGCACTTCTCCATTCCACCACCAGTCCCCTCGATGCTGACTACGACTACATGTCGAGACTCCCAACACTTTCCTTGCTACAACCCTAATACAATTAGCTTTCCTATCCCACATACTGTTCGCATCCCCGCTACTATCCTAGGCCCCTATATCATTCAATTTCTCTTATATCTCCAAGGCACTAGCCGTGGTCAAACACCTCCATCTGATCCTAGGTCGGTCATCCCCGACCCTTCTCCTCCTCGTCATCTTGATCCCTAAATCCATCACCAAGAGCTTATATTGGGTTGTAAGGTTGTCGATCGGGATGACCTTACAGTCTTTGTACAGACCTTTATCATCCTTCCTAAGGAGTAAATAATCTATCTGAGTCTTAGTCACTGAACTATGAAAGGTTACCAAGTGTTCCTCCTTCTTTGGGAAACTTAAATTGGCTACCACCAACCTGAAAGCTCTTGCGAAATCCAAAAGTGAAACTCCTCCTCCATTTCTGTCCCCGAAGCCAAAGCCTCCATGCACATCATCATACCTTACCGAAATAGACCCAATGTTCCCATTGAAATCCCCTCCTATGAAAAGCTTCTCCGTAGGCGGTATGTCTCCCACTAACTCATCCAAATCCCTCCAAAAGCGCCTCTTATCCTTCCCGCTTAAGCCCGCTTGGGGCGCATAAGCACTAATAATATTCAACGTGATCCCTTCAATGACCACCTTAATCGACATCATCCTATTAGTGACTCTCCTAACCTCCACCACTTGATCCCTTAAAGCACTGTCTACTAAAATACCTACCCCATTCCTATACTTTGATATACCAAAGAACCAAAGCTTATACCCATCTACCTCCTTAGCTTTAGAGCCTATCTATTTGGTCTCTTGGACACAAGCTATATTAATCTTCCTTTTCTTTAGAATTTTAACTAGATCTATGGATTTTTCTGTTAACATCCCAATGTTCCAAGAACCTACTCTCAGTCTAGACACTCCTTTAACCAACTTACCCCTCCTTACCCTCGACCCTGTCCTCATCCCTGTCCCCTTCCCCAAGAAAGAACATGACCCTAGTCTATCATCACTACCTAAAGCCATGATAATGCATATGAACTAATAAATTATTCAAAAGTCAAGTCAGCAAAATGTAACTATAACTATATGAACAAAGAATAGATATAAAAAGGATAAAAGATGTGGAAACCGGAGGTACTAACTCCAGTCGAGATGAACTTGATTGCTGTCGAAGGTGAGTTTTTTGGTTTGGACAGATCTGACTAGATGAGTTTCCAGAAACAAAATTAGTGTCTTCATCTGCTCAGAAGAGACAAAGATCTGAGGCAAGCGAGGCAGAACCCACAATCGTTTTTTTCGCCCGAGAAGAAAGAGATAACGAGTAGATTTCACCGGAGAAGAAAGAGATCACGAGTAGATTTTGCCGGAAAAAGCCTCCACACAGAATAGTGCAATAAAACTAGATCTACTACAGATGCTTTGCCTTCTTCCTCAGCAGGACTTGAGGTCAAACAAGTCTGACCAATTATACTTAGAAAATGAAACAAGTAAATGCGTGTTACAATGCAAGACGGAAAGCTCCAGATCTGAATCAGAATTTGAGGAACCAAGGTAATCAAATTGTGTACAAGAAAATATACATAAAGAAAGAAATAGAGTAATACAAGAACCTGGCACTGCTAACAATGCAGCATTTCTGCAACAAGTAAATGCGTGTTACAATGTAAGACGGAAAGCTCCAGATCTGACCGGAAAAGTGGTAAGTCGGAAAAAAGTGAACTTTGGGTAATATTTTATGTCTTTATTAAATTCGGTTTTTTCTTATGAATTTATTTAATTTTAATCAGAAAAATGTGGTAACGAGCAAAAAAATGATAATATAAAGAAGAAGCAAAGCATAAACCTAAAACAAGTCATATGTATATATATATATATATATATATATTATTTACATCATTGGCTCATTATTGTCACGACTTGAATACCGATGTCATGACACTCATCTCAATCCACCGAGATAAGTCAGTCTAAAACTCAACGGAAACTAAATGCGGAAGTAATTGAGATAAAATAATATTTAACTTAGACAAAAATAAATAAATAATCTCAAAATCCCCCAACACTGATTGTCACATGTACAAGCCATTAATACATTATCAAAGTATAAAAGAAAATGCAGTCACAATGTCTTTGTCTCTAGATTCAACTAAAACATAATAAAAGAGTAAGAGATATCTGCTAGATGGATGTAACATCTACCTCAACACCCGAAATGATAGCCTCGGATGTGATAGAAAATAGTAGAAGATCAAGCAGGACCGGTGTCACAATCTACACAAGTGTAGAAGCAAGGGGTGAGTACCAAACAACACGATACTCAGCAAGTGGATAACTAAAACTAAGGAAAGCTTAATAGATACAAGTACTCCTGTCATCCCAACTGAAACTCCTCAACTACAACCTACATAAAACCAACCCAACTCTACACTCTACACAATAATAATAATAATACAGTCCACGAATACTCATCGATAGTCTCATCAAGTGAATCATATAAATTCAAGTTCAACATATACAGAGCAATAAGTACACATTCGCTGAATTACAGTCCGAAACCCATGGGGGACATTTCTGTCCATGTTACCTGCCACGGGGCATGTGGCCCATACCCTCAATATACATATTTTGCCATGGAGCGTGTGGCCTGACCCCTTTGTTTCATAGTACCTTCCACAGAGTATGTGGCCCGACCCTTTTGTTTCATATCATTTTCAGTCTCAGCACAGTATGTCAGAACCAATGCAATTAATTCATGTTCATATGATTCATGATAATAACATGACAACAATATTTTTTCTTATCTCATATCAACATAATCATTTAACATGTCCAAAATAAATCCATAATCTCATCACATCAATTCCGTAAATACATGTCATTAGATCATCATTTTATATCCCTCATCTCCATTTTTAAGGCCAATCATATAGTCAATAACACAGTCCAATTCTCATTACTCCCCAGTGCACATAAGAAGGAAATATAAGCATCTACAAGCTTAAATTGAGGTTTAAAAATTTACTTGCCTCAAATAATCAAGCTATTACTCCGAGGACTTGAGCCTTCCCCTTTCGCTGGGTTTCCAAATCAATGTAATCTAATCAAATGAATAATCACAATAAGATTTCGAAATTAACAATACCCATATTACTATATGTCTAGCATAGACCAAAAAAACTCACTCAAATGTACAGTTGGGTTCCTAATCTTGATGCCAATCAACATGTCAAGTCTCATATTTCTTAAATTTCAATTCTAGGCAAAGTCTTAATTTTTTTTCTTCCAAATATCATAAATCTAGTGTAATTCATATAACATAAAATCCCACATTTAATTACCTATCTCAATATATATCAAAACTTAAATTATAATGTGATAATTAAAAGAAATATAAAACCGAAATGAATTGGTTATAAATAATGACGGCGCATGAAGCAAGTTGAATAGCATAACCATCCTATACTCCTACTAGTCCATGATTATGGTCATCAGTTCCTTGACCCGTTTGGTCATATTAATCAATCTTTTCTTCCAATTTAGTGTTTGAAAACTACTTAACACTAGAAACAAAATCTACTTTATGCAAGTGTTGTGGTAAATATTTTTAATAGCACAAAATCTAACCAATTCACATGTAATAATGACAATTGTCTAACTTCAATTCGCCCTCACCATAATATAGAAAAAACCTTGGGAGTATATACCTTCAAAGTGACTAGCATGAAACTGGAAGAATCTCTTTCGAAGTTGCGGCATACATGTGAGAATAATGTTGCAACTTCCGTACGCCACTTGTTAGTAACCTTTTGATATTATTCTATAACTTGTTAAGCCCTTTCTATTTAAATTCAACTTTATACATGGGCCAAGTGATATAGGGTATTAAATATATTATCGACTTGGCCTATTAATCACTAACTAAATTAATTATCTAAACTTACTCAGTAATTAAAAGACCGTAGTTAAATAAATAGCCCAAAATTCCCATTTAAGATTTATGGAAAGGGTCCTTTATGAAAGATAGAGAACTAGTTCTCAAAATGACCTAATGGGTTATTACATTATCCACCACTAAAAGGCATGTTCGTCCTCGAACATAAAATAAAAGAATATACCTCAAGCCTAAAAAAGATAGGGATATGTAGCACGTATATCAGCCTCCATCTCCTAAGCCGCCTCTCCGATTGAACGGTACTTCCATTGTACCTTCACTGAAGCTATCTCCTTGGTTCTAAGATTATGAACCTGCCTTTCTAAAATGGCTATAAACTCCTCCTCAAATGTCAGATTTGGACCCAACTCCACTGAATCGAGTGGTAACACATGGGACTCATCCGGAACATACTTTCGAAGCATAGAAACATAAAACACGTTATGCACAACCGATAAGCTAGGTGGTAAGGCCAATTTTAAGCTAGCTCTCCTACTCATGCCAAAATCATAAATGGGCCAATAAATCGAGGGTTAAGCTTGCCCTTCCTTCCGAACCGCATTACGCCCTTCATGGGAGATACTCGAAGCCAAACATGATTACCCACCATGAACTTCAATGGTCGAACTCTCCCATCTGCATAACTCTTTTGCCTATTCTGGGTTGTCAAGAGTCTACCCTAAATCATACGAACCTGCTCCACAACATCTCTAAGAAAGTTTTTTTCTAAAGAGTACATCTCAGATAAATCAAATCATCCAATAAGAGATCGACATCGCCTACCATACAAAGCCTCAAATGGGGTCATCCGGATACTGGAGTGATAATTGTTGTTGTAGGCAAGCTCTACTAAGGGAAAGTATTAATTCCATCTAGCACCAAAATCAATAACACAAGCTCAGAGCATGTCCTCCAACACATGAATCGTCCTCTCGGACTGACCATCGGTCTATGGGTGAAAAGTTGTACTCATATCAAGTCTAGTGCCCAAACCATGCTGTAATGCCTACCAAAAGTGAGAAGTAAATACTGAACCCCGATCCAAAATAATGGATACTAGGATACCATGAAGCCGAATGATCTGGCTAATATACAATTGAGCTAGCTTATCCGTTGTGTACCTCACCTTAACTAGACTAAAATAGGCAAACTTTGTCAGTCTATCAACAACCACCAATATAGAATCATAACCACCCACGGTGGGAGGTAAACCCACAACGAAGTCCATGGTGATCATTTCCCACTTTTAAGTGGGAATAGGCATCCTCTGACTAACACCCCAGGCCGCTGATGCTCACACTTTACCTCCTGGCAAGTCAAACAGTTGGACATGAACTCTGTAATATCATTCTTCATCCTGCACCACCAATAGTGCTGGCTAAGATTGTGATACATCTTGGCTGCTCCCGGATGGATAGAATACCTTGAACAATGAGCCTCTTCCAAAATAAGTCTAGTCAGGTCACCCACCTTAGGCACACAAATTCTGTCGCCAATCCTCAATACACTTTCCGAATCAAGTACCGCCTCCTTAGCTTCACCTCTTAATACCTTATCTTGAATGATACATAAATTCTCATCCTTAAACTTTCTCTCCCAAATCTGCTCAACAAGGAAGAACGTGCCTCCATAAAGGCAAGAACACTACCATCCTTTGAAATTTGCAACCGAATAAGGCTATTAGCCATCCTTTGAACATCTCTAGCTAATGGTCGCTCTTCAACTCGGATCGCAAAAAGATTCCCTACACTAGAAAACTTCCTACTCAAGGCATCCACCACCACATTGGCTCTTTCTGGGTCATACAAGATAGTCATGTCGTAGTCCTTCAGCAATGCAAGCCATCTATATTGCCTCAAGTTCAGATCCCTCTAACTGAATATATAATGAAGACTCCTATGATCGATGAAGACCTCGCAATGCACACCATATAGGTATTAACGCCATAACTTAAGCATGAAGAGCACAACTGCTAACTCCAAATCATGAGTAGGATAGTTTTTCTCATAGGCCTTCAACTATCTCGAAGCATAGGCAATCATTTTCCCCTTTTGCATAAACACACCGCCTAAACCAACATCGGAAGCATCACAGTATACAATAAAGCCCACACCCACCTTGGGTAGCATCAAAATAGGGGCTAAAGTCAATAAGGTCTTGAGCTTTTGGAAGCTCGCCTCACACTCGTCGGACTAATGAAAATCCATGGTCTTCTGAGTCAATCTAGTCAATAGAGCTACAATAGTGGAGAAGCTCTGAATGAACTATTTGTAGTAACCGGATAACCCCATAAAACTATGAATCTCAGTAGTAGAAGTAGGCCTTTTCCAACTTCTAACTACCTCAATCTTAGCCGGATACACTCTAATCCCCTCTTTAGATACCACGTGTCCCAAGAATGTCACAGAATTAAGCCAAAACTCACATTTGAAGAACTTTGCATACAAATTTTCTTCCCTCAACTTTTGAAGTACCAACCTCAAATGGTGGACATGATCTGCCTCAGTCTTGGAATACGCCAAGATGTCATCAATGAATACTATTACAAAAGAATCCAAGTATGGGCGAAACACCTTGTTCATCAACTTTCTGAATACTACGGGGACATTGGTCGACCTAAATGACATCACCAAGAACTCGTAGTGACCATAACGAGTCCAAAATATTGTCTTAGGGATATCTGATGCCCTAATCTTCAACTAATGATCGTCGAACCTCAATATTTTGGAAAATAATGTTGCTCCCTGAAGCTGATCAAATAAATCATAAATATGGGGAAAAGGATACTTTTTTTAATAGTTACCTTGTTCAACTACCTGTAATCAATACATATCCTCATAGTCCCATCTTTCTTCCTTACAAATAGAATCGGTGTACCCCAAGGTGACACACTAGGGAGAATAAATCCCTTACTCAAAAAGTTTTGCAACTGGTCCTTCAACTCCTTCAACTCAATTAGAGCTATGCGATATGGAGGAATAGAAATGGGTTTAGTGCAAAGCTCTAAGTCAATGGCAAAATCAATGTCCCTATATAGAGGAACACTAGGAAGATCAGTAGGAAATACATTAGAAAATTCCTTAACCACTGGAATAGTCTCTATAGGAGGTCCCGAGTAAAGGAAAATAAGACATACACCCTTTATAAATCAACCTATTAGCACGAATATATGAGATAACCTTATTGGGATAGGAGCCATTAGTACCCTTCCACTCAATCCTCGAGGCACCAAGTATTGCTAAGGTAACAGTTTTTGTATAACAATCGAGAATAGCACGATGGAGAAAAATCCAATCCATACCCAATATCACATCAAAATCTACCATCCCCATAATAATCATATCTACCCAAGTATCATACCCGGCCAAGGAAATAAGACATGATCAATATACTCGATCTACCACTAAGGGCTCACCCACGGGTGTAGAAAAATGAATAGGAATAGATATACGATCACATATCAAATCAAAGTCAGATGCAAAATAGGCAGATACATAGGAAAATATAGACCTTGGATCAAATAATATAGATGCAGATCGATGGTAGACTAGGACGATACCTGTGATAACTGCGTCGGAAGCCTCTGCCTTAGGTCTCCCTAGAAAAACGTAATACTGAGCTCCCCTACCACCTCTGGCCTACCCAACACCTCTACCTTGAGGGACTATAGCACCACCAACATCCCTACCATGAGTGCGACCACCTCTACTAGTCTGGGCTCTACCTCGACCTTTGACCGGCGGTGCTGGTCCTCTAACTAAAACTGAAGAACCAAGATGGGTTTCTCATCGACCCTAAGATGTATAATTCCATTAAAGATGATACGTATCTCTATATTATAACATTCTCTCCTATGAAAAAACCTTTACAATGAACCTGAAGAACTTGTATAACCACCCCAGCTCATCGGCCTCTGTTGTCACCCCCGATAACTCTGACCAGTATTGTAGGATCCATGAGGTATCTGACCATCCTCAGAAGCTAGCATAGATACATGAACTGGTCCTCTATGCTGGAAAGAACCACCTACTCTATAAGACCCTCTACTTTAAATGAGGTACCCGAAAACTAACCAGAAGGACGAGCCCTCTTGGGTCCTCAAACTCCTCTCTTTCTATTAACTCTGCCTCTTTGGCAGCACCTATGATGGACTAGAAGGAAGCGCCTTTATGGAGGGTCGAAAAATTGTTGTACGAATGGAATAATTCAGTCCTCAAACAAATCTGCGAATGCGCTCTATCTCATCAGAAAGGACAACCATGGTATGTCTGGACAACTGGTAGAAATAAGTCTCATACTCAGCAACTGTAAGACCCTCCTACCTAAAACTCTTGAACCATAATTGTATCTCTTCCTTCACACTCCAAGGGATGAAATGGTCATAAAAGGCACTAGAAAACTCATCCTAAGTCATCTGGGGTTACCCAACTGGCCTGGAACTCAGATACACTCTCCACCACTTTCTAGTTGGCCCACATAACTAGAGTGTAGTATAACGAACTCCTTGAGTATCAGCTAACCTACTGTCTCCAACAACTCTCAGCATATGGTCAGGAACTCGTGTGAATCCTCGGTCTTCCCACCCTGAAACTGTGATGGGTCTATTTTTTGGAACCTCTTATATCGGCATTGCTCATTATCAGTTAACATGACTACAGGTGCACCCTAATCTCCCCTTACCTGTACTCCTCCTTCATCAGCTCTAAGGCCCGCAGGTGGCTAACCCATCAGACCCTGAACAACTGGAATATGATATTACCCTAGGGTTTGAGCCCCTACTCTAGTTTGAAAACCCTCGGGTGTATCTATCTCCCCCACACTCTGATTAAATCCTTCTAGAGCATCCAATATTCGCATCAAAGTAGCCTGAAGCAATGGTGCAATAGCAATCTCTAGAGGGACCTGTTCCTCTCTAGCATCAATCTGTGGTTCAAGAGATGTCACTCGAGCATGACCTGTAGCAGGTGCCGTTCTTCGGGCACAACCTCTGCCGGCCGCCATCCCCCGACCATGGCCTCTAGCTCAGCCTCTATCTCTACCTCTAATTGGAGTTCTGACATCAACCTCGGGGAATGCCTTCCTTGCTCTACCACTAGCCGTAGCTCTGTTCCTAGCCATCTGTCAAAAAAGACAAGCGAAAAGGCAGTACCAACACAATTAACCACGCATAATACAAAGTAAAAGTACAAAGGGAAAATTTCCTAAAAGTCCTCATAGACTCTCGAAGATAAGTACAGACGTCTCCGTACCGATCCTCAAGACTCTACTTAGACTCAGCTTGTATACACATGAGACCTATAAACCTGGGGCTCTAATACCATTTTTTCATGACCCAAATCCAGGTGTGATGGCACTCATCTCAAACCACCGAGATAAGTCAGCCTAAAACTCAACGGAAAGTAATTGCGGAAGTAATTGAGATAAAATAATGTTTAACTTAGTCAAAAATAAATAAATAATCTCAAAATCCCCCAAGAATGGTTGTCACGTGTAGTATAAAAGAAAATGCAGTCACAATGTCTTTGTCTCTAGAATATGACTAAAAAATAATAAAAGAGTAAGAGATATTTGCTAGATGGATGTAACATCTACCTCAACACTCGAAATAATAGCCTCGGATATGGTAGAAAATAGTAGGAGATCAAGCAGTCCCGGTCTCACAATCTACAGAAGTGTAGAAGCAAGGGGTGAGTACCAAACAACATGGTACTTAGCAAGTGGATAACTAAAACTAAGGAAAGCTCAGCAGATACAAGTACTCCTGTCATCCCAACTGAAACTCCTCAACTACAACCTACATAAAACCAATCCAACTCTATACTCTACACAATAATAATAATAATACAGTCCACGAATACTCATTGGTAGTCTCATCAAGTGAATTATATCAATTCAATTTCAACATATACAGACAAATAAGTGGTAAACACGAATTTAAAAATATCAACAAAATGCGATGTAATGCAATGCAATGAGATGATGCATGTCTGTCCTATCGGTACACATCCGCTGAATTATAGTCCAAAACCCATGGGGACATTTCTGTCCATGTTTATTGCCATGGAGCCTGTGGCCCATACCCTCAATATACATATTCTGCCATGGAGCGTGTGGCCTGACCCCTTTGTTTCATAGTACCTTCCACGGAGTATGTGGCCCGACCCTTTTATTTCATATCATTTTCTGTCTCAGCACAGTATGTCAGAACCAATGCAATTAATTCATGTTCATATGATTCACGATAATAACATGACAACAATATTTTTTCTTATCTCATATCAACATAATCATTTAACATGTCCAAAATAAATCCATAATCTCATCACATCAATTCCGTAAATACATGTCATTAGATCATCATTTTATATCCCTCATCTCCATTTTTAAGGCCAATCATATAGTCAATAACACAGTCCAATTTTCATTACTCCCCAGTGCACATAACAAGGAAATATAAGCATCTACAAGCTTAAATTGAGGTTTAGAAATTTACTTGCCTCAAATAATCAAGCAATTACTCCGGGGACTTGAGCCTTTCCCTTTCGCTGGGTTTCCAAATCAATGTAATCTAATCAAATGAATAATCACAATAAGATTTTGAAATTAACAACACCCATATTACTATATGTCTAGCATAGACCAAAAAAACTCACTCAAATGTACAGTTGGGTTCCTAATCTTGATGCCAATCAACATGTCAAGTCTCATATTTCTTAAATTTCAATTCTAGGCAAAGTCTTAATTTTTTTTCTTCCAAATATCATAAATCTAGTGTAATTCATATAACATAAAATCCCACATTTAATTATCTATCTCAATATATATCAAAACTTAAATTATAATGTGATAATTAAAAGAAATATAAAACCGAAATGAATTGGTTATAAATAATGATGGCGCATGAATCAAGTTGCATAGCATAACCATCCTATACTCCTACTAGTCCATGATTATGGTCATCAGTTCTTTGACCCATTTGGTCATATTAATCAATCTTCCCTTCCAATTTAGTGTTTGAAAACTACTAAACACTAGAAAAAAATCTACTTTATGCAAGTGTTGTGGTAAATATTTTTAATAGCACAAAATCTAACCAATTCACATATAATAATGACAATTGTCTAACTTCAATTCGCCCTCACCATAATATAGAAAAAACCATGGGAGTATATACCTTCAAAGTGACTAGCATGAAACTGCAAGAATCTCTTTCGAAGTTGCGGCATGCATGTGAGAATAATGTTGCAACTTTCGTACACCACTTTTAGTAACCTTTTGATATTATTTTATAACCTGTTAAACCCTTTCTATTTAAATTCAGCTTTATACATGGATCAAGTGATATAGAGTATTAAATATGTTATCGACTTGGCCCATTAATCACTAACTAAATTAATTATCTAAACTTACTCAGCAATTAAAAGACCGTAGTTAAATAAATAGCCTAAAATTCCCATTTAAGATTTATGAAAAGGGTCCTTTATGAAAGATAGAGTACTAGTTCTCAAAATGACCTAATGGGTCATTAAAATTATTACTAGCATTTAGTACTTTTCTCGAAATGTGATTTAGTTCAGCTTTCAGAATTTACTTGATTTATTAAATTGCTTAAGTTATGATTATTACATTCATATAATTATTAACCCTAGTAGTTCCTTTCTAGACATTATTTTTATTCATGGGAATATATACCATGTTGACTATTTGTTAAATTTTAAATTATTAGAGGCTCATGACTATCGGTAGGTTAGCTTTCAGTTAATTGTATGTTGTGTCTTGTAACTTAGCTTTTCAGACTATATTAATTGTATACTGAAGTAGCATTTATTTTTGTGTTAAATTTATTAATAACCATCAAACAGTTAAAACATGGTTCATGAAATAGGGGTGATTTTTCACCTAAAAAATTCCCAGTCCCCGACAGTCGACTCGCAGCCAACTTCAGCCTACCAATGCTCACAAACGTTTGACACTTAGTTAATTTTGTATCAAACACACAACGGAAACAAACACACACACGAGTAAATTGCCCAACCTTTTATTTATCTCTCTCTCAGATTTACAAAAGGAACACTCGAATTTGGCTAAGTACTACAAAACACTTGCTACTTCTACTTAGACAAATTATGCCTACTTATATAGAAGTCATGGCAGCAGTCTACTAGGGGGAGGTACGTGCATGGAAACTACCTGCATTACATGGGGGATCATGGGACAACATGCTAGAGACATGCCCTTGAATTTTGGAGTTCATGGGCGAAGTCTTCAGAAACTGCCAACTGCCGCATGCGCCTCGCACACTACTCAACCATCGCATATGCCCCGCGCTTACCTCGCTCACATGCGTTGCCAACACTACCTTGTCAGTGCCATGCCAATGCCTTTCCCGTACTGTCTTGCCAACACCATGCTAATTCCTTGCCCGCACTGTCTTGCCAACACCATGCCAATGCCTTGCTATCACCATGCCAATGCCTTACCCGCACTATCTTGCTAGCACTATGACAATGCCTTGCCATCATCCATCAGCCTTGGCCTCAGCACACCCATGCCAACACGCATGTCTTTCGATGCCAACCCCACTGCCTGCATGCATGCCCACCCAGTGCCATACACCTATCTTTGCCACTGACCTTTGCCACGCTACTTGCCTTTCTCCAAGCGCCTTGGTCTTTGTCAAGTTGCTTGCCATTGCCCAAGCATACCTTGGCCTGTTGCACGCCATTCCATTGATATGCCATCCGCATATTTCTTCCACTAGCAGTATAGGCCCGTTTCAAGGGGCAATGCACAAGCCCTTGACACTACCTTCGCCCCATGTGCCTATGTACAAGCTTAGGGGTCTAACAAACCACCCCTACTAGTTGAACTCGACGTCCTCGGCGAGACTGTTTTAAGGTAGTCATCTAATTGTTTGTCGAACTGCCAAAGTGATTTTGTTTTCTCCCAAGTAGTGTCAACCTCTTACTTGACCTTCTACTGAATTAGGAATTCTATCCGCCTACTCTTCTTGACACCCAGTACCCATGATCTAATATCTTCTCAATCTCAGCCTCATACTGTGTGCACACCACAATCGGCTCCCTCTTTGATTGATTCCTGTCTAAATCATCAGCATCATCAGAATAAGGTTTCATAAAACTTACATGGAAGATTGGGTGCAATTTCAACCTCTCAAGTAGCTTTAACCGATAAGCAACTTTGCCAACTTTTTAAACCACTTCAAATGGTCGATCATACTTTGGGATCAAACCACGGTGCCTAAACTTACTTGTGATCTGCTTCCAGATTTGAGGAGTAAGTTTCAGCAGACTTTTGTCACCAACGTTGAATTCTAGCAACCTCCTCCGTTGGTCAGCATACTTCTTCATGCATTTCTGGGCTTTGCGCAAAATATCTTGTGCTTCAACAAGCATTTCTAGCTTGATCCTAGCATAACGGTAAGCAGCTGGTCACTTACCTTGCGCCTTCTACTTAGCAATATCAAGCGGCATCATAGGCTGTCTGCCTAGGACTAATTTAAATGGGCTCATCTTCATTGCCGATGACTTATGCAAATTATAACAAAATTATGCACTATCCAATAGATTAACCCAATTCCGCTGACTTGATGTCAAACAATGCCTTAGATATTCCTCCAACAAATGGTTAATTCTTTCAGTTGCCCATCAATTTGAGGGTGGTTCGCCGTAGAGAACTTCAAATCGATCCCCATCATGTTGAACAAAGCCGTTCAGAACCGACCTGTAAATCGAGTATCCCTATCACTAATGATATTAGTTGGCACACCAAAGAACTTAACCATACTTTTGTAGAATAAATCCACAGCAACATCCGACGAACCCACTACCAGAGCAGCAACAAAAATAGCATACTTTGAAAATCTATCCACCACAACCATGAGCGACACCATACCATTTACCTTAGGGAATCCACCAATAAATTTCATAGAAACTGACATTCATGGCCTCTCAGGAATGGGAAGAGGCTGCAGCAACCCTGCCTCCTTTTTGCATTCAGTCTTATCTAGTTGACATACTAGACAACTTTTCACATACGCTTCTAAATTGTTCTCCATCTTTGGCCAGAAGTATCCTGTAGACAGTAATGCTAGCATTCATTCAACACCCGGATGTCCAACCCATATAGTGTCATATGCTTCTTTCAGTAGGTCTTTGCGTAATCCACCACCTTAAGATACCACAATCCTCCCCCATTTGAAATGGAGTAGATCGTCCTTGATCCAATATCTCCTTACTATCCCATCTTTTACTTGATTCATTATCTTTATATATAATGAATCATTGGCAGCACATAGTTTAATTTTATCAATAAAATCAGACTCAAGTTTAGAAATTGAATACATGACAGCAAATACTTCCTTTCGACTTAAAGCATCGATAACCTGATTGCTTTTTCCTGGCTTGTGCTCCCATACGAAGTTATACTCAGACAAGAACTCCTGCCAATGGGCCTGCTTAGGACTTAGTTTGCATTGTGTTTTGAAATAAGTGTTCGCAACATTGTCTTTCCTGACAACAAACTTAGTCCCCAACAGATAGACCCGCTATATTTGTAAGCAATGTACCACCGCAACCATTTCCTTCTCGTGAGTAGAGTACCTCTTTTCAGCATCATTTAATTTCCTTCTTTCAAAATCCACGGGGTGCCCTTCTTTCACTAACACACCTACCACGGTATTATCCAAAGTGTTAGTATGTACTTCGAATGGTAACTCAAAGTCCGACAGCCTTAGTATAGGTTCTGATGCAATGGCCTCCTTCAATACTTTGAATGCACCATCATGCTTATCAGACTACGCCCACACTATATCCTTCTTCAACAAATATGTCAAGGAATCCTCCTTCTTTGAATAGCAAGCTATGAATTTGCGATAATAATTAGCTAACCCAAGGAAAGACCTCAAGTCCTTCACACTTTTAGGAGCCTGCCAATCCACAATTGCCTACACCTTCTTTTGGTCCATGCGCAATTGATTTTGACTCACCAAGTGTCTAAAAATTTTTATTTTTTGTTATGCAAATTCACATTTCTCTATTTTAACATAGAGTTGGTACTCCCGCAGCTGAGACAACACCGTCCTTAAGTGGCCAACATATTCATTCAGTGAACTAGTATAAATAACAATGTCGTCTAAGTAGACTACCACAAAGTCATCAAGATACTCAAACAATACACTATTCATTAAATTGGAGAAACTAGCCGGAGCATTGGTTAGCCCAAACAGTATTATAAGTAATTCATAAAAACCATATCTAGTGATACAAGTAGTCTTAGATTCATCACCCTCCGTTATCCTATCTTGCCAATATTTGGACCTAAGATCTAGCTTAGTAAACCAGCTAGCCTTACTCAACCTGTCCATAAGATCCTGCACTAAGGGAATAGGATATTTGTTGTTCACTATTACCTTATGCAATGTCCGGTAGTCTACGCAGATCCTCATCATTCCATCCTGCTTCTTTTAGAATAAAACAAGAGCACCATAGGGAGCCTTTGATATCTGAATTAGGCCTCCATCTAACAACTCATTCAATTGTTTCCTCAATTCAGTTAACTCCTTGGGAGCCATCCGATAGGGTACTTAGAAATCGATCCTAGCAGCAGCTCGATCTTATGATCAATGTCCCTTCTAGGCGGCAATTTTTTGGGGAGTTCTGGGGGCATAACATCTTTGAATTCCTCCAAAACATGTTCTACACACTCAAGCACATCAACCTTTATGTCAGGTTTCACCTCCAATAAGGCAGCAAGGAAGGTCTCCTCACCTTTCTCCAATGCTTTCTCTATCGATATGGCAAAAATTATAGGGCTCTTGTATTTCTGCAACTTCTCCACTTTACCATAAGGATGAACAGCTTTGATAAAGCCGGCCATTTTCTCTTACATCACCATCACGCCGTCCAGGTGAGGCATTAGAAAAAAGCAGTTCCTTTACAAGAAGTCGATTCCAAGGATCATGTCAAAATCCCTGAATGGAATCACCATCAGACTATGGTTTCCAGCCCAAGGTCCGGTACTGATCTTCACATCATACTTTATCCCTTCTATCAATTGGGCTACTTGGTTTATAGTTTTCATGTAATTTAGGCTCTTTGTCAGCCTTAGCCCGAATTTTGCTGCAAGTTTCACATCCACAAATGTGTGCGTAGCTCCTGTGTCTACCATAGCTACCAGCAATTTATCATCCACCTTTATTTCAATATGCAACAACGAGGAATGAGGGTTGTTTGAAGACTCCCCCACTGTGTTTACTAGTGAAATATTTTTATTCAAGAGCAAACCAAGTGGGTTTGCTAAGGCAGCAACCACACCACCTTTCTCATTCATGTTTACACCACCAGCAATCATGGCGTTCACGCATTCACGATTAGGGAAGTTCCTGGCCATGTGATTTCCTCCATATGTCCCATATCCCTTATCGTTTGGTGATTTGTTCCTTGAACTCCCAGTATCCGTCACTGCTTTCCCTTATCAGCACCGCCTTTCCTTTTATTCTTCTTCCACTTATTTTTCTTTTCAGCCCTCTTCTTTGACTTAGAAGAAGTTGGAGTTTCATAGGGAACCCGCATAGAGCAAAAGTCCACCAATGAGTCAGCCGTTGCAATTTCACTCGGGAGATCCTTCATATTTTGTCTCTGGAGTTCATTTTGGGCCCAAGCTTGCATACCTGAAATAAAATTATGTAATTTGTCTTTGTCAGACATGTTTTGGATGTCTAACATAAAGGAGGTGAATTCTTTTATGTAGTCCCTGATACAACCCGTTTGCCTTAGTCTCTTCAAATGATCCCTAGCAATCCATGAGGCATTGCTAGAAAGTAACCGGTCACTTATTTCTTTCTTGAGTTTGGCCCACTAATCGATCCTAGGCCTACCAGCATTTTCATCATCCGCATTTCTAGTCCACCACCATAGTTTCGCATCACCCATCAAGTACACCGTGGTGATATTCAACTTGTCCGAATAAGAAATACGGGAAGTAGTAAAGTACTGCTACATATACCAAAGAAAGTTTTCCAATTCCTTCGCTGATCATGAACCTGTGAAGGCTTTAGGTTTAGGAACTCTAACTTCAGAGCATTCTGTGTGTTGGCCTGCACTAGGACTTGCAGCCATCGCTCTCTACAGTATCACCATCTCCAGGTTCAAGGTTTCGTTGGCCTTTCTCAAATCTTCAATCTAAGCCAAAGACCTTTTACGGAACTCATCATATTCTGCATTTTTGATGTCCATAATCTCACAAAACCTAGCAAGTTCGTTAGTTAAGTTATAAATGCGACACACAATAGTCGACATATCATCAACATTCTCGGTTATTCCCAGTAGTGTTTTGAGGGCTGCCATTTGATCCTTTGTATTGCCTACGCCAGCCATTGTGTTATCCGTAGTCAAGATCTCCTTGCTCTGATACCAGTTGAAATAGGGGAGATTTTTCACCTCAAAAATTCCCACTGCTCGATAGTCGACTTGCAGCCAACTTTAGCCTACCAACACTCACAAATATTTGACACTTAGTTAATTTTGTATCAAACACACAATGGAAATAAACACACATAATGTACGAGCAAATTGCCCAACCTTTTATTTATCTCTCTCTCTCAGATTTACGAAAGGAACACTCGAATTTGGCTAAGTACTACAAAACTCTTGCTACTTCTACTTAGCCAAATTATGCCTACTTATATAGAAGTCATGGCAACAGTCTACTAAGGAGAGGGACATGCATAGCAAGTGCCTGTATTACATGGGAGGATCATGGGACAACATGCTGGATACGTGCCCTTGAATTTTGGAGTTTATGGGCGAAGTCTTCAGAAACTACCAACTGCCGCATATTCCTCACACACTGCTCAACCATCGCATATGTCGTGCGCGTGCCTTGCTCGCGTGCCTTGCTAATACTGCCTTGCCAGCGCCATGTCAATGCCTTGCCCGCACTATCTTGCCAGCACAATGCCACTGCCTTGCCAATACCTTGTCTCCATTGTCTTACCAGCACCATGCCCAGCACTATGCCACTGCCTTGCCAGCACCATGTCAATGCCTTGCCCACACTATCTTGCCAGCACTATCTTGCCAGCACCGTGCCAATGCCTTGCCATCATCCATCAGCCTTGGCCTCAGCACACCCATGCCAACACGCATGTCTTTCGATGCCAACCCCACTGCCTGCATGCATGCCCGTCCAGTGCCATGCGCCTATCTTTGCCATTGAACTTTGCCAAGCTGCTTGCCTTCCTCCAAGCGCCTTGGTCTTTGTCAAGCTACTTTCCATTGCCCAAGCACACCTTGACCTGTTGCACCCCATTCCATTGACATGCCATCCACACATTGCTTCCACCAGTTGTATAGGCCCGTGTCAAGGGGCAATGCACAAGCCCTTGACACTGCCTTCACCCCATACATTTATGTCCAAGCTTAGGGGTCTAATAATTCACTTCACTCTATAGATAGTACAAGTTGGGTAAAAATCGTGTCTCATGACCATTAGTTTAGGAACGTGAGTTAAAAGAATTATAGAGAATTTTAAAGTTTTAAGCGTGAAAATCACTATCTTTAAAAAGTTACTGCATTTTTATAATTTAAATAATTACAAACAATGCTCTATCAACATACAACAAAGTCTATAACTTATATGCAATCAAATGCGTTATTTTAGGGAATACTTCATATTATAGTTTGACAAAGATATTGATATCCTAAGATTTGAACCACAACTCTTTTTGTCAAACCGAAAAATATTGCACACACAATATTATTAAGTAGCAAACTAATCCAGTATTATGCTTTAGCATATTTAAAGTCATATGCTAATTCAAATTCATGAATATTAACAAGATCAACTCTTAATTTTTTTTTTTGAAATGGCACCCCTTCAATAATCATACAGGTGAAATTAGACTTCATATCCCTGTTACTACAGACATTTTCTAATTTTATTAAGAGTTATTTCACTCTCTTTAGGAATTTAACAACTCCTTCTATAACAGTACTAAGTACATCAAAATCACAAATTTAAACGAGGAGATTTGTACTTTAACAACACAAATAACTTGTTATTACCCATTGGACTTATATTGTTAGAGTGTATACTAACTCAAAGTTCGACTTTCATTATTTTTGTTTAATTTAAGAGTTTTAGCCACATTCCTTCGCTAGCTTGTTGTACTGGATCTCTATTTAATGTTTTTGTAAGTGCATCAGTCAGATTCTTAATTGATCGCACATACACTATAGTTATAGTTCCGTTGATAACTAAATCTCTTATATAAGTATGCCTTAAGCTTATATGTCTTGATTTCTCATTATACGTTTTATTATGAGCTACGCACATAGTAATTTCACATTTACAAAATATAGAAATGGTTGGCATAGGTTGTGACCACAACTTTATATCTAGTAGCATGTTTCTTAGTCATTTTGCTTCCTTTTCAGCAGTTCGTAATGCCATGAACTCAGATTCCATTGTGGAATAGAAATACAAATTTATTTGTTGGATGCCCAACTAATGATGCCACCCTTAGACTGAATATCCAATCTGAAATAGTCTTATTATCATTAATACTTGTAATCCAATTCACATCAGAATATTATTCTAATACTATAGGAGGTTCCACTATAATAAATGCCCAAATATTTTTTTTAATATCCAAGTACTCTAATTATAGTTTTTCAATGAAAGTTACTTGGACTGCTTGTAAACCTTGAATGTTAGCGGATGGAAAATGTTAAATCAAGTCTAGTGCCATGCATTACATACATTAAATTGTCAATTACACTTTCATATTTTAATTGAGCCACTGTTCTTTCAGTATTTTTAGTAAACTTAATACTAAACTTTATACTTGAATCACAGGGAGTTTTAGACTCCTCTATGCCCAAATGATTAGATTTGTTAAGTACCCTAGCAATATAATGGTCTTGTGATAAAGTCACTTTCTTATTATTTTATTTGAATTTGATATCTAAGATGTATCTACTTCATTCAAATCTTTCATTTTAAAGGTTGAAGTTAGATACTTCTTTGTCTCAGAAATTTCAAGTATGTTTGTGCCAAAAATCAAACATGTCATCAACATAAAGGAAAATGACAACTTCATAATTTTTTGTGAATTTGGAGTAGATACATTCATCGGTATTGTTATGTACGAATACATTTAATAATATCACACCATTAAAATTTTTATGCCATTGTTTTGATGCTTGTTTCAAGCCATAAAGAAACTTTATATGCTTACAGACTTTATGTTCGTTATCAGGAAAACTAAATTCTTCAGGTTGTTTCATATATAGATTTATTCACTTAAAGTTTCATTTAGGAAAGTAGTTTTAACATCTATTTGATGTACATACAAATCATATATAGATGCCAAAGATAAAATTATTCTAATAGATGTTATTCTTGCTACCGGAGCATATGTATCAAAGTAGTCAATATCTTCTTCCTTTTTGAGTAAATTCTTTTGCAACTAATCTCTCTTTGAAAGTTTGTATAAAATTGCCTGTATTATATTTTCCTCTTAAATACCCACTTACTATCTATAGGTTTAGATCCTCGAGGCAAATCATCTTACATTCAAGTATTATTAGATTATTAATAAATACATCGCATCGTTAATTGACTATTTTCAAAAAGCAGCATCTCTTGAAGACATAGCTTTTTGAAATGTTCTAGGATCTTCTTCTATATTAAACAAGATTTGAGGTGGTAAAATCAAGGTCAAGAGTTTTTTCTTTCCTAACTCTTTGACTTCTTCTTGGCTTTATATGAGTATTGTAACTTTTTCTTTTATTAAAAGTAATTTCAGAATGTGACATCTTTTTCTCATCAACACTACTTTAATTTGATTCAATCAATTTTTCATCAATAATATCATTCAAAAAAAAATCTCAAAATTCATCATGAACAGATTCTACAAAGACATTAGATTCTAGATCAAGTAATCTATATGCTTTTGAGTGTTGTGTATCCTACAAGTATACTTTTTATTTCCCTAGGACCCAACTTTGTTCTTTGATGGCCAGAAATTCTACAGAAGGATATACACTTCCACACTTTAAAATAAGAGATATTTGATGTTCTACCATTCCACAGTTCATAAGGTGAAATATGCATACTTTTACTCTATTTAATATATAACAAGTTGTAAGTAGAGCTTCAACCCACAATTGTTTAGTAAATGAGAATTCAACAACATGAAATTAATCATATCTACGAGAGATCTATTTTTTCTTTCAATCAACCCATTTTACTGAGGTGTATAGGTAGCACTAGTTTGATGTATAATACCTTGATCTTTATAGGACTTATTAAAATCTCTAGAAAAGTATTCTCTTCCTCTATCACTTCGAAGAATTTTTATTTTTCTATTCTTTTGATTTTCTACAATTGGCTTGTATTCCTTAAACTTTCAAAATGCTTCATCTTTTGTTCTAAGGAGATAAACATGTGTAAATCTAGAGAAATCATCTACAAAAGTAATGAAGTATCTTTTGCCTCCTCTAGTTAATTCTCCATATAATTCACATAAGTCAGAATGCACTAAATGTAACATATTTGTAAATTTTTTAAATTACAAAAAGGTTTCTTAGTCATTTTTCCTTGTATACATACTTCACACTTTCCTCCATGCTTAGATTTACAATTAATAAAATTATTTTTGGATATATCATTTAAAGAACCAAAATTAGATGTCCTAATCTAGCTTAACATAAACAAGAATCAGACACAACGATACAAGCACTTAGGCTTGGTTTATTTTGTCATAAAAGAAAGTTGCAAAGCATCATTTATCTCATTAACACTTAACTTAAACATGCCATTATAATGATATCTTTTAGCCTACAAACAGATCAGTCTTTGACACAATTATAATCTTAAAACCTCTCTTAGAAAGTAAACTAACAGAAACCAATATCTTCATTATTTTTGGAACATGAAACACATTCAGAAGAGCCAACTTCTGTCCAGATGTGAAATTGATTTCAATTGTTTCTTTTACGAAAACTTTGGCTGCAACATGATTTTCCATTAACACCTTTTAGAATGTTTCACTTCTAAATAATCTTGAACATATTCTTTCCATACAGACATGAATTGTTGCACCAACCCAAACAAAAATCTTGATTCTTTGTGGTTGTATCACCCATATTCAACTCTTTAGTAGAAATCAAAGCAACCAGCCTTTGTGAAGAATTTTTCACAACATTTACCTTATCTGATCTTTCAGATTTTTCAATATCCTTTGAATGAAAATTTATTCTTGCTTTCTTAAACCTGTAATCTCAAATCTTATGGCCTTTATTTCCACAATAATAATAATCCATATTATTTCTCTTTTTGTTAAGAGACTTCTTGAAAACTTTCAGATTTTTATTTTTATTTCTGAATTTTTCTAAAAAATATTATTAACTGTGGAACTGGAGACTTGAACAAAAGCATCTCTAACACGGGTCTTACTTTTTATTTGAAGGTGAGTTCAAAACTATTCCACAGTCAATTTATCAGTAGAATGTAAATTTTTCTTTCTATAGTTATTCCATGAATAAGGCAATTTTGAGAGAATTGCACCAATTTAAAGTGCATCAAAAAAATTTACTTCAAGATCACTTAGTTTCAAAACTAAGATTTGTAATTGATGAATCTGATCAATGTTAGGTTTTGTATCAATGATCTTAAATTTGAAATATTGCAAAGATAAAACTTTATCGATACCTCATTTCTCATTTTCTTATGTGATCTCCACTGTTGTCAAGATATCCCATGGAGACATCATATTTGAGTACAGATCATACAGATGATCAGTAAAATGTATTATGATTGTGACCTTGACAGAGTAATTCACCTTCTTCACGTTTCTTCCTCTCTACTTTATTTTCATCAGTATCATCTGGGGTAGGTTCTAGAAATGCACCCGACAATGGATCAAGAATGTGAAATATCAAGCAAGAAAATTGTAACTCCCCCTAAAACTTGTATGTGGTATTCCAATTTTTAATTAAAAAGATACTGCTTCTGTATTTTAGGCATAATAGTTCGTGGGATGGTCCAAATTAGGGGATTCAAATGATGAATAATTCTAACATCATTACCTACAACTTTTGTAAAGACCATAGCTTAAGATTCGGAGGTTAAGTAGATCAAATAAATTATATTTTATAAGATATGGTGTTGTGAAGAAATGGAGTGCCTGTAGAAGAATTATTATATCTCACTGTAGAATGACCCAATTCAGTTGATTCTTGAATGATATGAAAGGAGGATTCTTGAACTACAATTCATATGACACCAAATCCAAATTATGAAGTTATATTATTCAAACGTAGCTCCAAAAAAGGGTATTCCATAAAAAAAGATTCATCTCACAACCATGAAAGATCTAGATCTATTTGACATAACCCATAACATCACAATCTTCCATTGAATTTTCAAGATCATTCTTTATAATTATTTTATCTATTGTTGGGTCCCTCAATCACACCTATAAATACCCACCTTATTTCCTTATTTTGTTCATCAAGCTTTCTCAAACAACTCTTCTCTCTATACACTTCTTTACTCATTCTCAAATATAGTTTTAGTTTTTAGGAGTGTACAAATACTATTTTTGTAATTCATATACTCCAGGTAGTACAAAAACTCTCCAGCGATGAAAAAAGGCTAGGGATTCAAGAGTGTTCATTAAGTTTTTTGATTCGGAGTAAAATTTTGAATTCTAGGTATGTAAGGCTATTCATAGCATTAGATTGAGTTTGTCCACGCACCCAATATTTAAATTCATCATAATTGAGTTATAGTTGAGTTTTACCTTAATTCTTGAAATTCTATATTAGTTAATTCTTCTTCTATTGAGTTAGATATATTTATGTATTGAGATTATTATTATTTTTATCTCTCAAATTATTAAAATTATTGTTCATGGCTACTTTTTCATAAACCCAAATTGATTTGATGTTCATGATTATTTTTTTGAGTAAAGATATTGGATTTTAATATGCATTGAAAAAAGAGTGATTTGAATTAATACTATAAATATATTTTATTGGGTTTTAAAAGATCAGAAGCATTGAGTTTACATGAACTTAGTTCTTTGAGTTAAATGGTGTTTTGCGTAAGATGTTTTTACGAGATGTAAATGATATTTTAAAGTATAATGATGATGATGCATTGAGATGAGTTTGATATTTTAAATTAAATTCCAATGAGACTAGATGATGAGGTTAATATGAGCACATGTTTTGGGAATAGTATTGAGAACTAATTTGGGTAAGAGTTTAATTAACTCAAAATCCCAGAACTACATAGCCAGCGTAGGATGAAGGTTATGCCTCTTAAGTCCCCAAAGGAGGAGTTTGATGATTAGATACAAGATGGTAATGTCCCTGGCAAGGTATTGGATGGATGTGGCAATGCCATCGCTATATTGTATCATCACTGGATAGTAAGTGATGGTTATTGGTTAGAGAAACTCCCAACTGAGTAAACATTTCTTCTTCTTATTTTTTTTAAAACTTGTATTGCATATTGATGTTGAGATGATGATGAGTTCTGAGCTAAATCTTCCTGAGAAGAGTATCTAGATATATGTCCTTACTTTCCTGCTATTTTGCATACTCGTACATTCCATGTACTAACATTATTTCACCTGCATTATTTTATGATACAGATACAGGTGTTAGAGATCCTTAACAGTCGCATCGTTAAAGATCATTACTTTCTAGCTATTTGGTGAGTCTTTGTATTTGGAGGAACTCTTTATCCTTTCCTTATTATTGAGAATTATGTTTCTTTTGAGGTATCCATTGACATGTCATTGGCACCGTCTGATAGTGTTAAAAGCTTCATAGACAGGGTTTGATGATATAATTGTAGTAATTTTCCATTGAAACTACTTCTCCTAAGGATTGTTTCTTTCCTTTGATGTTAATAATGGAAAGCCCACATAAGTATTCTTATTTTTATTTAATTCTTTCACTAATGAACAAATGAGTGATGAGACCAAGTGGTTCTCTCAGAGACCAGAGATACTTTCTAAGTGTCATCCATGCCTATGGTAACCTCTCAGGGTGTGACAAACTTGGTATCAGAGCACAAGTTCAAGAGTCATAGGGTGTCTATGAAGCTGTCTCTAGTAGATTCTTGCGTATAGGTGTGTTGTGCACCACATTTATAATATGGAGGCTATAGGACATTACAAAATGTCTCACTTCTTTCATAATCTGAGTTCATGCAATAGAGTTTAACTCTATAAAACTTCTTTTCTAATTCATGTGTTTACATATTGCAGACATTGCCTCCTAAATATACAGTAGAGAAACGCGTGAGGTTCTATAGTTAGAGATGCCTCCACTGAGAACTAGGGTCCCACTTGCAAGGTCAACTGCGGAACCTCAAATAACTATTGTTAGTCCACTCCTACTTTGGAGGTGCAATTTAGAGGAGTTATTTCCATGCTCACTCAATTGGTAGCTGCACATATGGGTAACCATAGTTCACCAACTACTAGATCTAGCTCTCAAGAGTCGTTTTCCACCACAAGGATTAGAGATTTTCTGAGGAAGAACTCGCCAGTCTTCACAGGGTATAAGGTTGAGGAAGATCCTCAAAATTTTATTGATGAGATGTGAAAGATTTTGAAAGTGATGCATGCTACTGAGGTTGAGGGTGTTGAGTTGGTTTCCTACCAGCTCAAGGATGTGGCGAATGTATGGTATGACCATTGGAAGCAGAGTCGCGGCGAGGATGCTAGACCTGCAATTTGGGATAAGTTTGGAAGTGCCTTTCTCGACCACTTCTTTCCAAAAAACTAAGGGAAGAAAAATATTGAGGAGTTTATGAACCTCAAGCAGGATAGCATGACTGTGAAGGAGTATAGTTTGAAGTTCATTCAGTTGTCCTAATATGCCCCAAAGATGATTCCAGATATAAGGGCCAAGATGAGAAAGTTTATCTCTTGTCTGGGTAAACATGTAAAGAAAGAATGTAAGGCAATGCAAATGATTTCTGACATGGATTTTTCTATATTGATGGTGTATGCTTAGTAGATTGAGGATGACAAGAAAAAGGACTGAGAAGAGCACTTAAGCAAGACGGCTAAGTTTGTTGGGCATGATAATGAGTAGAAGCAAGGGAAGATAACAAGTCCTTCTTTCAGGAAAAGACTTATAATTATGCACCTTTTTCAACAAGTGCACTTACATCTAATACCAGGTATGATCAGAGGTCGCTGAGTCACCAAAACTTTTGAGCTTAGGTTTCTCAGTCCCAAGTAAATGTGACTCAAGGTTCTAGAGGAAAGACACCGTGTGTTAGAGGTGGGAAACTTTATTTGGGAGAGTGTCGTGGGGGCACCAATGCTTGCTATGGATATAGAAAGATAGGTCAATTTCAGAATGAGTTTGCTTCAAAGAGACAGGGAGATGGAGGTAGTAGAGCTCAATTTTCTTCTACAGCATTGAAGAATAGAGGTAATTAGAGAGTTACAGCTTCAAGTGCAAGTAGGAGAACTAACTGTCTGTATGCTATGGGTATTCGCTAAGACCAAGAGAATGCACCAGATGTTGTTACTGGTATGCTCCGAGTCCTTTTTTTAATTTGTATGCTTTACCTGATCCGGGTGCTACATTATCTTTTGTGACTCTTTACTTGGATAGTAAGTTTGAGATCCTTCTTGAGTGTCTTCTTGAGCCTTTTAGTGTGTCTACTCCTGTTGGTGAGTCTATCTTAACTGAGAGGGTCTATAGAGATTGTACTATGTCAATTTATCATAGGGATACCATAGCTGACTTAGTTGAGTTGGAAATTATTTATTTTGATATGATTTTTAGCATGGACTAGCTTTATGTTTGTTATACCTCAGTTGATTGTAGAACCCGCATTGTCAAGTTTCAATTTCCGAATGATCCTATATTAAAGTGGAAGGGGAGTTTTGTAGTGCTTACGGTAAAATTTATTTCCTACCTTAAGTCTAGAAAGTTAATCTCCAAGGGATATATCTATCATATAGTTTAAGTCAAAAATATTAAAGATCAGGCTCCATCTCTCGAGTCAGTTCCCGTTGTGAATGAGTTTCTAGAAGTCTTTACTAAGGATCTACCTTGAATCCCTCCTAATAGAGAGATAGAATTTGTTATTGATGTCCTTTCTGATACACAGCCTATCTCCAGTCCTCCTTATAGGATAGATCCCACTAAGTTAAAATAGTTGAAAGAATAGCTGAAAGATCTCCTAGATAAGAGATTTATTAGGCCAAGTTTCTCAGCTTGGGGTGCTCTCATCCTATTCATGTGAAAGAAAGACGGGTCCCTTAGAATTTGCATTGATTACCAGCAACTGAACAAGGCCACCATAAAGAACAAGTATCCCCTCCCCAGGATAGATGATTTCTTTGACCAACTTCAGGTGGCTCATGCATTAATAAGATAGAACTCAGATCAGGCTATCATTAGTTGAAATTGAGAGAATGTGATATCTCGAAGATGGCTTTCTAAACCCGCTATGGTCATTTTGAGTTTCTTATTATGTCTTTTAGATTAACTAACGCTCTTGTAGCTTTTATGGACCTCATGAACTAGGTATTCAAGCCATACTTGGATAAGTTTTTTATTATCTTCATTGATGATATTTTGGTCTACTCTATAAGTAAGGGTGAGCATGATAACCACCTTAGGATTGTCCTTTAAACTCTCAAATAAGAGGAAGTTATATGCTAAGTTTTCGAACTGTGAGTTTTGGCTTGCGTCTGTAGCGTTCCTAGGCCATACTATATCGGGTGATGATTTTGAGTTGATACTCAAAAGATTGAGGTAGTTAAGAACTAGCCTAGACCCACCTCTCCAACTGACATAAGGAGTTTTTTGGATTTGGATGGTTACTACAGGAGGTAAGTTGAGGTATTTTCATCAATATCCTCACCTTGACTAAGCTGACTCATAAAAAGGCTAAGTTTTAATGGTCGGATACTTGGGAGAAAATCTTTCAATAGTTGAAAAGTAGATTGACTATTGCTCCAGTATTGTTCCTACCCGTGGGAACAGAGGGTTTAGTAATCTATTTTGATGATTCCAGAGTTGGGTTGAGATGTGTGTTAATGCAGAAAGGTAAGTTCATTGCCTATGCTTCCAGACAGCTTAAGGCCCATGAAAGGAACTACCCCACTCATGACCTTGAGTTGGCAGCTGTGGTATTTGCTCTTAAGATCTGGTGTCACTATCTTTATGGTGTACATGTGAATGTATTCACGGACCACAAGAGCTTGCAGTATTTTTCATTCAGAAGGAGCTGAACTTGAGGCTGAGGAGATGGTTAGAGTTGCTCAAGAATTATAACATGACCATTCACTACCACCCAGGTAAAGCAAAAGTAGTTGCCGATGCTCTTACCAGTTTATCCATGGGGAGTACAACCCATGTGGAAGAGGAAAAGAAGGAGTTGGCAAATGATGTACATAGACTTGCGCAATTGGGAGTCCAACTTGTTGACTTTAGTGAAGGTGGAGTCATAGTTCTGAATGATTCTATATCATCTCTTATAGAGGAGATGAAGGAAAAACAAGATCAAGATCATATTTTACTTCAGCTAAAAGAAGATGTACATAAGCATAAGGTGATGGTCTTTTCCAAATGGGGAGATAGTGTGTTGAGGTACCAAGGTAGATTGTGTGTTTTGAGTGTTGATGGTATCCGAGATAGGATCATGGAAGAGGCTCATAGCTCCACGTATTCTATCCATCCAGGGTCTACTAAGATGTATAATGATTTGAGAGAAGTCTACTGGTGGAGTGGTATAAAGAAGTACATTGTAGACAATGTCTCTAAATGCCCAAATTGCCAACAAGTTAAGGTTGAGTACCAAAGGCCATGTGGTGTAGCTCAGAATATAGAAATTCTAAAATGAAAGTGGGAGATGATCAATATGAAATTCATTACAGGCTTACCAAGATCTCAGAGATAGCATGATTCGACTTGCGTGATTGTGGATAGGATGAACAAATCATCCCACTTGTTACCTATTAAGACTACTAACACCGCAGAGGACTATGCCCAAATGTATATTTGAGAGATTTTTAGACTTCATAGCTTCCCTCTGTCTATCATCTTAGATAGAGGAGCCTAAGTCACTATTCAATTTTGGAAGTCATTTCAAAAAGGGTTAGGTTCGAGAGTGAACCTTATTACCGTATTCCATCAAACTAAGGCCAAGAAGAGAATACTATTAAGACTTTGGAGGACATGTTGAGAGCATGTGTCATTGATTTCAAAGATAATTGGGATGATCACTTACCCCTTATTGAGTTTTCTTACAATAATAGTTTTCATTCGAGTATTCAGATGGCTCCTTATGAGGCCCTTGATGGAAAGAGATGCAGATCACCAATTGGTTGGTTTGAAGTTGGTGAAGCTAAGCTGATTGGACGAAACTTAGTTCACCAAGCCATACAGAAAGTGAAGATCATCTAAGAGATATTGAGGACTGCTCAAAGTCGCCAGAAATCCTACACCGATGTTAGGAGAAGAGAGTTGGAGTTTAAGGTAAATAATTGGGTATACTTGAAGGTTTTACCTATGAAGGGTTTGATGAGATTTGGAAAGAAGGGAAAGTTAATTCCTTGATATATTGTTCCTTACTAGATTGTGAACAGGGTAGGTAATGTAGCCTATGAGTTAGAGCTACCACCAGAGTTAGCAGTTATTTATCTCGTGTTTCACATTTCGATGCTTAAGAAGTGTTTGGGAGATCCTTCATTGTTTTCCCTATTAAGAGTATTGGAGTAAAAGATAGTTTGTCCTATGAGGAGATTCCTTTCCAAATCCTTGATCGTCAAGTTCGCAAGCTTAGAACCAAAGAGGTTGTTGTCACGACCCAACCCCGTAGGCCGCGACTAGAGTCCGATCTGAACCCCCATATATATGTCTATCAGCTGTGGTTAAGTCAAACTATAATTAACATAATACCATGCAACAGAACCCTATTGGGTGATAATATTTTTATAAATCAAGAGCCTCTTTCATTTGTATCACATCATGAAAGGGCACATAAGCCGACGAGGCTGCCATACATATAAACTTTTACAATATTTCATGTAGACCCAGCAGAACAAAACTTACACATACAACCCATACATACATGTCTGCAGACCTCTAATAATATTAACGATAATATATGGCGGGACAAGGCCCCCGTTGTACCCCTGAATAACAAAACAATACTATACATCAATGGCTAGTGCCAAAAACTAGGCTCCGATACAATGAAGCCTCTTCCAGCTGAGCTAAGCGGGATCCTAAGCTGACAGACTCCCAAAACCTGTACCTGTACCTGTACCTGCGGGCATAAAATGCAGCCTCCTCAAGAAAAGGGGGTCAGTATGACATATGTATTGAGTATGTAAAATATAACACAATACGACTGGAGGCATATCTGAAATAGAGAAGTAGGGGTTAAAATATCAAATTAGAAACCTATACCTGGGAAAGTAAAATCATGCATGCTCAAATTTTAAATATAGCCCGACCTATCAGAGATCTAGTGAATCATATCTGTAGAACCATCACCTCCTTATTACAACACATCATCACATATATACATACATACCCGGCCCTCTAGTGAGGGCTCAATGAACAATGCCGTGGAATTGTGCACGAATCTGATAAATGGCCCGAGACTCGGAGAAGAAGTGTTACAGTATACACGAGTAGAGTAGTGAGAAATAAAACACAGTTTAAATCATTATCTGAGACTCAATGAAGTCATCAAGTGAACTATCACCTGGAGATCAGGGTAGGAATGTAATTATGTCAAGTGCCCTCTAACTATTACTCGGGGTTATATCAGTTAGGATCTTAGGGACCCTAGACATGTACAATAGTAATTCTAACCGCTTATGACTTTAGAAGCACTTGTCGTCATTTAGTCTCTCAGACTTCGAGCCTGTATAGCTATTATCTCTTTAACATATATAAGTTTCCAGGGAACTAGTTCAACTATTATAAGAGTTCGATATTCAAAAGTAAATAAGAGATGTTCAAGGATGGAGTTACCCCAAAGCTCGTATCATATTTAACTTACAACTAAGACATGCCAGAAGAAGAGAAAGAATAGGCTTTACATACCTATACCAAAAACATGTCAAGAGAAGCTTCACATACCTCTTATGAGTTACTCTTTATCCCATTCGCCTCGTCGTCCTTTGAACCTATTCAACATGAAAGTAATATGAATATCAACCACTCTTAGCTTTCCATAAACTTAGGTTGCACCTTAGTATTCATGGAATCTATTTCCTTGTTCGTCTCCTCGACTAGTTCTTTAATTAGTTAAGGCGTTAACGAAAATTGGGCAGCACCTCCCCTATAATATGCCCTATCCAAATTTCCAATTACATCCCTAATCACTATATCCAACTAAAAACAACAACCTGCAGCATATGTTTAAGCAATTTAGATCAACAATATACAACATAAACTCCAAACAACTTGCTCAAAACTACGATACTAAAAGAGGGTCTCTAGTCTTTGTTTCGCAACACCTTTAATTATATGAAACGAGGGGTAGTGTGGCTGAAAACAGAAGCACCCAAACCCCAATTAAAAAACATTTAGTTCCTGCAAAAAAAACCCACACACCTGCAGCATCACACCACAAGAACAACACTTTACTTCGACGACAATTCAACTATAACGACTACAATTTGGATTGTCTCCAATGTCAAGCATTCCTATACCATTTTTACGTTTAAAGCCACACACAAGGCATATAATAAACTCCATACAACACCATAAAGTCCAAATTGAAAGGATAAACCTTACCTTACCCAAAATTGGCCAAACCTACCAAATTGCAACTCGGAACTTCTCCAAACGTGCTGAAACTGAGCGGGCTATTTGTGTTACTTATCCTCTTCCCAAAATTGAAGTTTTTTGTTATAAAATACCATTATATAACCATGGTATACCTCAAATAATTAATTCACAAAATAAAACTTGAAGGCTTTCCTTGGCAGCCCCAAACCCGTAGCTCCCTCTTCTTGGCCCTAACGTTTTTCTATTTAACTTTCTCCTATTTTTTCCAAGTGTAGGGATGAAGGCATGGTTCCATATGAATCATAATATATATATACATCTTCATGTGGTTTAGTAAAACCGTAGATAATTAATTCACGGAGAAAAATTGAAGAACTTACCTTTAATTTCTCAAAACCGTGGCTGCCTTGTTCCTTGTGTTCTTCACATTTTTTTTCCTTTCTTTTGGATGAAGATTTGGATGCAAAATATTACTAAGAGTCACTTAACACGTATATATACCCCTCTTTAGAAGGTGCCATGTGGCAGCCCTCTAGGGTGACACGTGGCAGCCTCCTAGGGTGCCACCTCAACCCATGTGGCCAATCACATACTGCCATGTGGTAGTGAGGTCCACCCCAAGCTGCTACATCACCTACTTGACCCTAATTAGGTGCATCACTTGCTTTTCCAAGTAGGTTCATCACCTACTTGCTTCGAGTAGCCGCGTTGTTTCCTTATTTCTCGTTTATGAGCTCATAATCTCGTCTTACTTCAAGAGCCTATGCACTCCTTTCTAATTAAGCTTGACGTGTACTCAAGTAGCTTAAGTGTGTAGTACTTCTAAGTTAGTAGCTTACGTAGGTAAGTCGAGTCCTATGACTTCTTACTTGGCCTCCAACTTCTTCCAATTTCTCATAACCCTATTTCCAACCTTCCCTACTATAGAGTATCACATTCTCCCTTCCTTGGAGTTGTTTAATAGCATTGTAGATTATCCAGCTCACATAGTAACTGCTAAGAAGCTTAAAAGACATTCCAAGCTCTAGAGTGTGGGGTGTAACATCCTTCCTCCCTTTAGAACATTCACTCCCGAATGTTAAATAAAACTTCCCTCAAGACCTTATACCGATTGTAGGGAGATTGTTTTATATTGAGATCACACATATTTTCATCCAAGTAATTAATATATGAGTTTCAGGAGTTGGGGTTACCTGTAGACATCAGTAATGGGTATGAATACTTGTGTTTTATGTCCGCTTCAATTTCTTAGGTCATCCCCTTTTTTGCTTTTGGTTTTGCCACAGTATCTTGATGGAAGGCACGTCTTTAGTCTACAATCTTCCAGTTTACCAATCAAAAATGGCGATAGGTTGTTCCTTGCAGGATTCTATTTCCTGGACATCATCTATGGAACATACCCTGGGTGGCTCATCAGTACCCTTGCAAAGCATTCCTATCTAATGGGCTGGGCGTATAGTTTCTAAATAAGGTGGTAAGCTCAACTTACCGACCACTTTGCCTACCTTACGAGCAACTTGATACAGTCTAATGTATTTTGGGCTAAGTTTCCTTTTCTCATCGAATCTTATTACTCCTTTCCTTGGTGACCCTATTATGAATACCTAATCATTAATTTGAATTCTGATTGCCGATGTCGATTATTTGTATATCATTTTTTTTGACTTTGGGCTGCTAATCCTTAGCTTTCTCAATCATGTCGGGTCCTTTTAGCTTAGTCTCTCTAATGTCGACCCATCCAATATGGGACTTACACATCATGCTCTACCAGTCTTGTACGAGGCCATTGGGATACTAGAGTAGTAGTTATTACTGTAGGCAACTTGATAAGTGATAGATAATTATCCCAACTATATTTGAAGTTAACAGTACTAGCTCATGACATATGTTTTAGCATTTAAGTGGTACGCGTTAGCCTGTTCATCAGGTTTGAGGGTAAAGTAGTCTACGAAGACTTATCAGTCTTCCCAGTTTCTTCGCATACTGATTCTTGGTAGTTAACTGTAACTTGGGCTCCTTCATCTAGGATAATAGCTATGGGGACTCCGTAAGGTCCTACCACTCTTTTACCCTATAATTTTACACCTTCTCGGCTGAGTAGGTAGCATTTGATTGAAGGAGCATAGGCTAATATCGTTAATCCCTAGGTAACATTCCCTCCAGAGTCATATGGCGCTGGAGTGTGAAGTGAGTCTTGTAGACCAGGTCATATTGTGGAATCTTCGACCTCGCGTATTACTTCCTGCCTTCCGTAAATGACATTAACTGGTACCATGTTGAAGAACTGTGGCGTTCAAGTGCGCCATTAGTTCGTAATTAGCTAATCCTCCTGTTTTCCCTTAGCTCTTTTTACAATTCCCTTAACGTAACCTATAGTACCCTAGGTACATAATCCCATATCGTTTCTCCGCCGTTAGTTCAGATTCTTCTACCTTGCGCGATCATACCAGCACTAATGCACTAAATTCCATAAGAATTTTGAAGTTAGGCATGCTTGGGCGAGAGTTATACTGGGATGGGTGACCTCCTTGGGAAGTCTTCACGTTGTTTTTCATTGTAATCCTTGCGATAATGTGCGGGGCACTCAACTTAGCCTAAGATTTACCTTAGCATCGTCTTGCTCGTCCCACCTTGTCGCACTTCTTTCCTTTCCACTATTCACTCTGTGTTCTTCTCATTTTCTACCACAGGAGGCTTTCTATTCTTTTATCTTTGGTCATATATCTATCGTAACATCATTTGCGACCAACTATATAGCTAATATTTTGGCTTTTGTCTAGCATGCTGTCATTATCTTTTGTAGTGTCCCTTATGTTATTCTATATCCTTTCATTGCTATATTCTTTTGCTTTTATACGTACCCACCTTTTAGTGTTATACCGTTCAGGGTCTCGTCAAAACTTCTTAACACTGTCTTACATACCATTTTGACTTCTATCCAATTACTAGTGGCTTTCAGATCTTTCTAACTTGGTTCAACAAGGGATCTTATTGTAGTTTAAACATCTGTCTCAATCATGTTTCCCCATCAGTTGCCTCTATCTTACCCATGCAGTTCCCTCACTTGCTTCCCCTCTTTAGAGGGTACTTATACTTTTACCTGCTTATACCTTGCTCTATCTCTCTTGGTCCAGTCTCAAATTTGTCCAATCTCTTTCCCTAGTCTATTTGGTACAGTATCATGCCCCCATCTTTCTACGTATTATATAATTTGATTATCCACATACGGAACCTTGACTAACTCATGAAGCAATGAGAACTTTTCCATATATAGTGTGACACCTCATTTATTAATTTGTACTTGAGTAATGAGACCCATGGAACAACTCGTCCAAGGCCACATTTTACTTATCTTTATAAAAAGTTGATATACCCATGTAGCCACTCTAAATTTTCTTTTAACTAGGCAACATTTGTATTCCGACATTCATTGTCCAAGGTTCTCTTGGAGTAGTAGCTTTCCCAACCTATACCCTTTGTTTTTGGGGTGAATGGAAGTTGCGCCATTTATTCCTTAAGTTTGTCATCTTTGTCCTTTAAGGGTTCCATTATTTTTGGTGCAATGTTGGGTACACGCATCATTCCTTTATACCTTATGCCCCTTGCCCTTACTGTGTACCCAATATAGGCTTTTAACTTAGTCCACCTATCGAGTGCGCCTTACCAGTGATCTTACTTTATCCCTGTATTGTTGTACTACACCTTTAAACTAATACTTACATATCTCCCTGTTAGTTCATACTTATATTCAATTCATAACATCACTCTGGGGTGCTTCTGTTAGCACTTCGTTTTCCAATTAATTGGTGGAGAACTAATAAACTGTTATTGTAAACCATTTTTCAACCATCGTTGGAAGAACTAGAATCTCTTAAACATCACAGGACGCATATGGTCTCCCCTTAGGTTTATCCTCGAGTTATGAACAACTTATCCAATTTTTAACTAAGAGTTGAGGCTTGGTACATTTCAAGAAAAGTGAACTCAATTGCTGGACATTTTACCCTTTATCCGGAGTTTTTCTTTCCTTTCCTACAGCACAAATACGGCTGGAGATACCGTGATCTGAACTTTACTGCTCAAGTAGGCTTTTGTTTCTCTGAAATAAAATTCTCCAAGGAGGAATGGTTCCCCTTGTCTATGACATGAAGAGTACCTCCTACAACTTTAATTAAACACAATAGGGGTACTTGGTATCCACTTCCAGGATATTTTATAAAGCTATGTTTCATTCCTTTTTCTTGTCCTGGAAAACTTTCGGCAGGGTTTCCTCTATATTTCTTACTTATCCCAAACCTGCACGCAGAAAATACCAACAATTCCTCACTGGGCCAACATATATATATATTCGTATCATATCACAGCCACATAGGGCTTTCAATATCATCTCATATCGCAGCCACACAAGGCTTTCAATATCAACAATAGTATGAAAATAATGGACTTACCTCGTATGTCTAACTTCGAACTGCATTTGTTGCCCTATCTACTTTCCTTTCAGGTTTTGCCTTTACATTTCAATCATATGTCAATACCTTACCCAATAGATATCTCCGTGCCTTTACTTACCTACGTGCTCCATAACTTCCCATGTCGTCACTTACTTCCTTCTGTTGATGTCGTCCTTCTGTTAAGATCCAAGGTTAGTATAAGGAGATTTTCCTATGACTCAGATCTATAGCACGATCTCAGATGTGAAAGAAAAATAACATCCTAAATGTCATGTAGCCTCCTATTTATAGATGTGGCATGCAACACATCAATAACCAAGACTCTACCAGACATGATCTGCAGATAATTCAAGAATGAACCGCTCTGATACAACTTCTGTCAAGACCCAACCCTGTAGGCCATGACTGGGGTTCGATCTGAACCCCAGTATATGTGTCTATCAGTTGTGGTCAAGTCAAACTATAATTAATATAATACCATGCAACAGAACCCTATTGGGTGATAATATTTTTATAAATCAGTAGCCGCTTTCATTTGTATCACATCATGAAAGGGCGCATAAGCCGACGAGGCTGCCATACATATAAACTTTTACAACATTTCATGTAGACCCATCTTAACAAAACTTACACATACAACCCATATATATATGGGTGCAGACCTCTAATAATATTAACGATAACATATGGAGGGACAGGGCCCCCATCGTACCTGTCATGACCCAAAAATTGAGGGCATGATGGCACACATCTCAAAACCCAATCTGATGTATAACCCTAAAAATAAAACCCATACCAGACTCCCAAAGAGGAAAGTGATGCCACAATTTAAATAAAAACAAAAACAATAAAGAGAAAATTATCTCAAAACTTGGTGTCATAAGTATAAAGAACATCTAATACAAGGTTCGAATCTGAAGATACAACATAAGTCTCTGATTAATACAAAAGACTGAAAAATAAGGATACACTAGTGACGATCCAAATTCTGAGACCTCACCACTAATCTGAGAATACATAATCCGCTAAAATATCAACTGCCATGTGAGGTACCCCGACTAGTATCTGCATCAAAAAAGGATACAGAAGTAGGGGTGAGTACAATTCACATGTACTTAGTAGGTTTTAGCTGACTGAGTATAAGGAATTAATCAAACCTATGAAATAAACTAAGGAACGCTTCCACCTGCATACAGAAAAGTCTCACTTCAGCATCGGTGTCGCCAGTTTATATATATAGTAGAGCAAGTAAAGTAGACCCATAATAACAGCTCATAATCACAATTAATCATATAATTCATGCAGCACAGATATCAATTCAATGCAATGCAATATGATGATGCAATGATGTGGTGGTACGGTGGAATCAAGACTGTCGCATAGCCTGTCGTATACACTTGCTGAGCTGTACTACCAAGCAGAACCCATGTGGGTCTCGCAGACCATATACCTCAATCACAATATATCATTATCCTTGCCACCTCCTCGTGGTCAAGGGATCACAATGCATCCACTACCCTGCCGTAATACTGCCTCGTTCAGGGACTCAAGATACAAAGGTTTAAAGGTGTTTCATTTTCTTTCTCAAAAAGAATTTCCATATTTCTCAACTTCTATGATGAATGAGGATGAATGCATCAAAACACATATGACATAGAAGTAATATTCAACTCACATGTTGTAGAAGGTTCAAAGTTCTCAAAACTTAATCTACACATGATATTCACCCTTAATAAATAGTAATAGGAATATTCATTCCTTTCTCAACAATATTTCAATAGTCAAGCATTCTCAAAATCCCCAACTCAACCTCTCAGGCAAGCATCACAAGTCAAATAATATACTCAAGCCTCTCTCTTAGGCAAATCATGAATCACATGCTCTCAAAGCAAATAAGATAATAAATAAGGCCTCCACACGGGCTATGTAATACAAATAAACCCCCACATGGAAATACATTAATAAATAAGACCCCACACCGGCATCACAATATATATATATAACATTCTCAACTCATACTATGACTTCATCCCAAAGTCTATAATATATGAATGACTAATTACCCCATCTCAATCTCAAAAAAGGATAGCCAAACCTACCTCAATTGCCGAAACCGCACTCAAACACCTCCACCGAACAAGCAACTCTCGAATTCAATGCCCAGACTGACAACCCACTATTAAAAATAAAAGATACACATCACAAGGAGTCCAATGACACTCATATTGATAGGTTTTGGAACCGGGGTTAAAATGGTCCAAAAATTAATTATTTCCGAAAAAGGTCAAATCTAGAAATTTATTGGACAATTACATTCTACTTGTAATAAGGAACTCATGGTTGAAAAACCCATAAAAATAGAGCTCAAAACGAGTTAGAAATCACCATTTTCCTTAAATTCGAATTAGGGAAGAAACAAAGATTTTTGGGGTTTGAAACTAAACTTTAGAGGTTAAAATCATCAAAAACTTAATGAAAAGGAAAGGTTTTAGGTCAAAAATCACTTACCCAATACTTTGCCTTAAAATCTCTTCTCAAATCACCTCAAGGAGTTCAAGAACTCAAACAATTGATGAAAATATTTAAATAGGAAGAAAGGGGCATTTTTGGCCCAAAAAGTTACTGTTCACGCGTGTTACTATTTACGCGTGTTTTGTACAAATTTTTAAAAATCACCCTCAAGGTCATTATAATATCCACCACTAAAAAGGATGTTCGTCCTCGAACATAAGATAAAATAAAGTACCTGGGGTCTCAAAAAGCTGAGGGTACCGAGCCTGCATATCAGACTCTAACTCCCAAGTCGCCTCCTCAGTAGGCTGATGCTGCCACTGCACCTTAACAGAAGCGACCTCCTTGGTCTTGAGTCTACGAAGCCGCCTATCTAGAATAACTTTCGGCTCCTCCTCATAAGTCAAATCCAGACTCAACTCTACGGCATCATAAGAAATCACATGAGACTCATCCGATATGTACTTGCGAAGCATGGAAACATGAAACACCGGATGGACAGCTGACAATTTAGAGGGTAAGGCCAACTCATATGCCACTCCACCTACTCTCCTCAGGATTTCAAATGGGCCAACAAACCTTGGGCTAACCTTGCCCTTCTTTCTGAACCTCATCACACCCTTCATGGGTGATATTTTAAGCCACACACAATCACCCACCATGAACTCTAAGAGACGAACCCTTCTGTCAGCATAACTCTTCTGACGAATCTGAGATGTCAATAGTTGACCCTGAATCAAATGTACTCGCTCCACAGCATCCCTAAGTAAGTCAATATCTAATGCATCAATCGCAACAGAATCAAACCATCCAATGGGTGATCAACACCTACGACCATACAAAGCCTCAAATGGTTTCATCTGAATGCTGGAGTGATAACTGTTATTATAGGCAAACTCTGCTAAGGGCAAGTGTTGGTCCCATCGGGCACCAAAATCAATCACACAGGCCCTAAGCATATCCTCCAACACCTGAATAGTCCGCTCGGACTGACCATCGGTTTGGGGATAAAATGCTGAACTCTTCTCTAGCCGCGTACCCAAACCACGCTGTAATGCCTTCCAAAAATGAGAGGTGAACCCTGAACGCAGATCCGACACAATAAAGATAGGCACTTCATGCAGCATAACAATCTCACGAAGATGGATCCTAGCTAACTGATCCGCAATGTAGCTAGTCTTCATCAAAAGGACATGGGCTGATTTGGTCAATCGATCCACAATCACCTAGACAGAGTCATACTTACCCAATGTCATGGGTAATCCAGACACAAAGTCCATAGTGATACACTCTCATTTCTACTCAGGAATGGGCATCCTTTGCATAGGACCACCCGGTTTCTGATGCTCATACTTCACTTGTTGGTAATTTAGACACTTAGCCACAAAATCAATAATGTCTCTCTTCATGCCACACCACCAATAGTGTTGTTTCAAGTCATAAAACATCTTTGCCACTCCGGGTGAATCGAATATTTGGAACAATGAGCCTCCTCCAATATCATACGTACTCATTCACTCACCTTGGGCACACAAATGCGACCATTAATCCTAAAAACTCCTTCTGGATCAAGAGAGGCTGATCTTTCTTCACCACTCAACACTTTGTCTCGAATGGCCTTCAACTTGTCATATTTAAACTGGTGTGTACGAATCTGGTCCATCAAAGTAGGCCTAGCCTCCATAAAGGCCAAAATACCATGATGTGTAGAAATATTAAGTCGGACCAACTATCTAACTAATGACTGAACCTCTAACGCCAAAGGCCTCTCAATAGCCTTAAGGAAGGCTAAACTACCCATGCTAACTGCTTTGCGACTCAGGGCATCCGCTACCACATTAGCTTGGCCTGGATGATAAAGTATGGTGATATCATAGTCTTTCAATAACTCTCACTACCTACGCTGCCGCATGTTCAGATTCGGCTGAGAAAAGATATACTTAAGGCTACGGTGGTCAATATAGACCTCATAATGCACTCCATATAGATGATGCCTCTACAACTTCAAAACAAACACCACCGCTGCTAATTCTAAGTCATGGGTAGGATAGTTCTTCTCATGTACCTTTAACTGTCGAGAAGAATAAGCTATAACTTTGCCTTTTTACATCAATACACCACCCAAGCCGACTCCCAAAGCATCAAAAAAACACAATAAATGCCACGCCCTCCTCGAGTAAGGCTAGAATAGATGCTGAAGTCAATAATTCCTTGAGCTTTTAAAAGCTCGCCTCACACTCATCAGTCCACTGAAATCACAATCTTTTGAGTTAGCCTAGTCAATGGGGCTGCAATAGAAGAGAATCCTTGAACAAACCAACGATAGTAGCCTGCCAACCCAATAAAACTATGAATCTCGGTAACCGAAGTAGGCCTAACCCAATCACGAACCGTTGCAACTTTGGTTGGATCAACCATAATACCATCCTTGGTCACTATATGACCCAAGAATGTCACGAACTCAACCTAAAACTCACATTTGGAGAATTTTGCATACAATTTCTCCTCTTTCAAACTCTGAAGGCCTGTCCTCAGGTGCCTAACATGATCCGCCTCATTCTTGGAATAAACCAAGATGTTATCAATAAATACGATCACAAACGAGTCTAAATAAGGTCAAAATACCCGATTCATCAACTCCATAAAAGAATCTGGGGCATTAGTCAACCTGAAGGACATAACTACAAACTCATAATGGCCATAACAAGTCCTGAATGCAACTTTCGGGATATCAGATTCCCAAACTCTCAACTGATGGTTATCTGATCTCAAATTAATCTTTGAGAACACCGATGCAGCTTGAAGCTGGTCAAATAAATCATCAATGCGAGAGAGAGGATACTTGTTCTTTATAGTGACTTTGTTCAACTGTCGATAGTCAATACACATCCTCATAGTACCATCTTTCTTCTTCACAAATAAAACCTGTGCACCCACGATGATACAATAGGTCTAATAAACCCTTTCTTCAATAAATCTTCCAATTGTTCTTTCAACTCCTTCAATTCTACCAGAGCCATCCGATAAGGAGAAATAGAGATGGGTTTAGTGTCAGGCTCCAAATCAATCACAAAATTGATATCACAGTCAAGAGGAACTCCCGACAAGTCTATAGGAAATACATCCATAAACTCTCTCACCACCCTCATAGTCTCTATAGGAGATGACTCTATAGTGAGATCATGTACATGAGCCAAATAAGACAAACAACTCTTATCTATCAAGCGATGAGCACGAATATAAGATATCACCTCCTTAGGATACGAACTAGGATTGCCCTTCCATACCACGCTAGGTAAACCGAGATAAGCTAAGGTCATGGTCTTTGCATAACAATCTAATATAGCATGATAAGGAGATAACCAGTCCATACCCAATATCACATCAAAATCAAGCATGTCTAATATAATCAAGTCTGCACGGGTCTCTCTACCCGAAAATATCACCAAACATCCCTTGTATACTTGATCCACCACTAAAGATTCACCTACTGGTAGAAATAGTAATAGGCACAATAAGGGACTCACTCACATAATCAATACCCACATCAAAATAAGTCGATACATAAGAATAGGTAGACCCTGGGTCAAATAATACTGAAGCAGAATGATGGCAAACTGGAACAATACCTATAATAACTGCATCAGAGGCTTCTGCCTCATATCTATCTGGTATAGCATAGCATAACTGACGGTCACCTTTAGCTTGTGAACCACCACGAGCACCACATCGTGCTCCACCCTTAGCACCACTGGTGCCACCTCTAGTATTCTGCAAAGAACCCCAAATAGCTGGAGCATTTGTAGAACAAACAACTGGTGCCCCGAGCCGCCCAGTAGAAGGAGCACGTTTGGGGAAATCTTGGGCCTTATGCCCAAACTCATCACACACATAACAACCTTGAGGACTTGAACCCCGTGGGGGATAACCAAAAGTGTCAAAATAGCCTCCGGAGCCTGAAGAACCCTGAATAGTTGCCTGGACTGGTCTTCCTTGATAACCATGGGTTCCTGAACCCAAATATTCTCTGCCCTTGGAGGAATGACTGCTGAACTGACCCTGCTGACAGAATCTCTTGGCCCCGCCCTGTCTAGCACGTCGGATACTCTCTATTATCCTGGCATAATCAATAATACTCTAAAAAGTACCTCCAGATAGTACAAGAGAGGTTGTAGCCTCCTATAGATAATCGGTGAATCCCTTCACTAGCTTGTAAATCCGCTCGAACTCAATGGGAATACTCGACATAGCATAACGAGATAACTCATGAAAGCGAGTGTCGTACTCAGATACAGATAGGGAGACCTGCTCCAGTCTGTCAAACTCATCCCTTCACTGATCACGGAGGCTATAAGGCATAAATCTCTCAAGGAATATCTCAGTAAACTATTCCCAACTCATCATAGGAGAACCAATAGGTCTACGGGAAAGAACCGACCTCCACCACTCCTTGGCTACTCCTGCAAATTGATATGAAGTGTAAGTTACTCCATGTGCCTCTAAGATGCCTAGGTTGAACAACCTGTCTTGGCACTCAGTTAAAAAGTCATACGTTTTCTCTCTGGCTGTATATCAAACCTTGGATGCGCCAATCGAACAAACCTCTTGAAGCATTTTTGCTCAACTATCGATATGGCACTACTAACAAAAACTGGCGGAGCTGCAAATCTCGGAGGTGCAATAGAAGGCACTAAAGAAGAACCAAGAGTATGAAATCCTACACTAGGCCCCTGAACTGGCAGTGTAGTACCAACTATGATAGGAGAACCTATGCTACCTGGAAGAATACCAGAGGTAGGAGTACCATCTAGTCTAGCCAATAATCGAACCCGTAGCTCCTGAAGCATCAGAGCACTATCGGGAACCACAGGAGGCTAGGATGGCCTCTACTCCTCAATCTTCTGCTCCAAGTCATCCTCATGCTCGTACATGGGCTCAGATGATGGCTCTCTAGCTCATCAATAAACAGGTGCCGCTCCCCTCTCTCTACCTCATCCCCTGACTCCACCACGTCCTTGCCCGCGTACTGGGGCTTGGGCAGCAGGTGCAACCTCACCCTTAATAATTGTGGCTCTATTCCTCACCATCTGTACAGAAGGAATAGATTAGAGATATACAACACTTGATATGAATAAATTGCACGAATGGAGTAAAAAGAAGGAAATCCTCCTATTAAGTATCTTGTAGCCTCTCAAAGATAAGTACGGACGTCTACGTACCGATCCGCAAGACTCTACTAGACACCCTTCCCTTTAACTTATGATACCATTGAACCTAATGCTCTGATACCAATTTATCATGACCTAAAAATCGAGGTCATGATGGCACACATGTCAAAACCCAATCTGATGTATAACCCTAAAAATAAAACTCATACCAGACTCCCAAAGAGGAAAGTGATGCCACAAATTAAATAAAAAGAATAACAATAAAGAGAAAATTATCCCAAAACCTGGTGTCATTAGTATAAAAAGCATCTAATACAAGGTTCGAATTTAAAGATACAACATAAGTCCCTAAATGATACAAGAGACTGAAAAATAAGGATAGACTAGTGATGATCTGAATTCTGGACCTCACCACTAATCTGAGAATATACAATCCGCTAAAATATCAACTGCCACATGAGGTACCCCGACTAGTATCTGCATCAAAAAGGATACAAAAGTAGGGGTGAGTACAATTCACATGTACTTAGTAGGTTTTAGCTGACTGAGTATAAGGAATTAATCAAACCTATGAAATAAACTAAGGAACGCTTCCACCTGCATACAAAAAAGTCTCACTTCAGCATCGGTGTCGCCAGTTTATATATATAGTAGAGCAAGTAAAGTAGACCCATAATAACAGCTCATAATCATAATTAATCAGATAATTCATGCAGCACAGATATCAATGCAATGCAATGAAATATGATGATGCAATGATGTGGTGGTACGGTGGAATTAAGACTGTCGCATAGTCTGTCGTATACACCTGCCGAGCTGTACTACCAAGCAGAACCCATGTGGGTCTCGCAGACTATATACCTCAATCACAATATATCATTATCCTTGCCACCTCCTCGTGGTCAAGGGATCACAATGCATCCACTACCCTGCCGTAATACTGCCTCATTCAGGGACTCAAGATACAAAGGTTTAAAGGTGTTTCATTTTCTTTCTCAAAAAGAATTTCCATATTTCTCAACTTCTATGATGAATGAGGATGAATGCATCAAAACACATATGACATGGAAGTAATATTCAACTCACATGTGGTAGAAGGTTCAAAGTTCTCAAAACTTAATCTACACATGATATTCACCCTTAATAAATAGTAATAGGAATATTCATTCCTTTCTCAACAATATTTCAATAGTCAAGCATTCTCAAAATCCCCAACT